>NW_021163157.1:0-526928 GCF_004324835.1 Dendronephthya gigantea | reverse complement strand
ACGTGGTCGGAACCGATGGAATTTAGTGCATTTAGAAGCGTCATGGCTGCCAACGTGGATGAGCTGCAAAATTTTGTCAGTGCTCTTGATAGTTTGTTTCTTCAATGTCAGAGATCTCAATGTAATCGGGATCCAATAGGATCAGAACATTGCAAGAACAAAATGGAAGACTATATTCTTATCGTAGTTGCTATGAAGACAGCTGTAGATGAAAATACAGCGCCAAATTCGTCGTTAAGAATTTTGCTTGGTAATTTGATTGCTGCAATGGAAAGAGAACTCGAAAAGTTAGCTGAGATTGTCGACAATTATCCCATCGAGGAAGTAAGAAATGTTATTTCGCTTTTGCCTAGTACGGGAGGAAGACCTGCATATAACATCACCAAGGTACAAATCGAACAGTTGAGAGAAACAGGGATGAAGTGGTGTAACATTGCAGAACTTTTGGGTGTGTCTGAGCGAACCCTTCAAAGACGAAGGATAGAATTCGGAATTGAACCAAGTTTCTCAGAAATTTCAGATTATGATCTGGATAATCAAATAAGAGAAATTCTCCAATTGACACCATATAGTGGTGAGTGTTACGTCAGAGGTAGTTTAAAAGGAAGACAGATAAATGTCCAAAGACATAGAGTTAGAGCTAGTATCCAAAGAGTCGATCCAATTGGTAGGAGTATACGAAAAAGGTATGCAATTTGTCGACGTGTCTACAACGTTCGTGGGGCAAACCATTTGTGGCATATTGACTCTAACCATAAATTGATATCATGGAGATTTGTAATTCATGGTTGCATTGATGGTTTTAGCAGAACAGTTATTTACCTAAAATGTTGCACAAACAATAGAGCAGACACTGTTCTTCGCTTGTTTGAAAACGGTGTGGGAGAGTTTGGCCTACCATCTAGAGTTCGAGGTGACCATGGCGTCGAGAATGTTGATGTGGCAAGATACATGGTTTATAACAGAGGCACCGATAGAGGCAGTTTTATCGCTGGTAGAAGTGTGCACAATCAGCGTATTGAGCGATTATGGGCAGAAGTCAACAGAGTTATGACAGCGCTATACAAGGATTTGTTCAAATTTCTAGAGAGAAGTGAACAACTTGATTCCCTTAATGAAGTACACCTTTTCGCTCTCCAGTATGTTTTTTACCTCGCATCAATGTATCCTTAGCTGAATTCCGAAGGCAGTGGAATCATCATGGAATGAGAACTGCCAATCATCAGTCACCATTAGCATTATGGCATACTAATATGATAACAGTCCCAGATGATTCGACAGTAATTAACTGGGAATCCTATGGAATTGACTACAGTACCTCAGGACAAGCAATTCAAACAAACAATAACATTGTTATTCCAATTCAGATATTGAACTTACTGAAGCACAACTCCATTACCTGCAACAAACGGTAAATCCTTCCCAGGATGATGGGAATAATGGTATAGGACATTTTTTAAATACAGTGGACATAGTTGGTGATTTTATTTCTGAGGAAACAATAGACATTTGAATTGTTTAATTAACTATAGTACCAGTAAAAACAAACATTGAAATTACATCAATCCCATAAACTATGTAATTTATTTCATTAAAACAACAAAGAACCTGCAGTACAAATTTTCTGCTTAACAATGTTAAAGTGATAGTTGTGCTGGAACAGTATCAGTGTTTATACTTATGAATTATAAAAAATTTCTTTATTAAACATACTATAAAGGCCACAGACATAAATCACCCTTTCAATGTGCTTCGAATATTTAGTATGATAAAATATCCATTGAAAACTTTGGAAAAAACATGGAAAACACATGATAAAAAAACTTGAAGTGCAATCAGCAAAAGCCATGTTTGTTACCTTGTTTAAAACTGCATATTAAAAATTTCATTAAAACTGAAATTTGAGAGGATGCAAGTATGAAACCTTTAACTTGTACTTCATGAATAATTCCCATTCTGTTCTAATTACCATCTCAATCATGCTTTTTCATTAAATACATGGAAGTTGCTCTGTGGAACCTAAACCAAACAAAAACTTAGACTACTATACATCGCTTAAACCAGTTTGTACTCTACACAATGTCAAATGACCATGACTGATACCCCCTCATAATGTTTAGGAACTCTTCAGCAAGAGCCAAATACGATTCATAAGTTGAGGGTAGCTCAATTAAGGGGGCACATGTACGAGCAATGGGCCGTCTTTCCACACCAGTGAGGGTACTGAATATAACTGTGATTGAATCGCAGGTGATGATATCACTTCCTGTGCAAAAATGCAAGAACTTTGCCAATGCTTGGCCTTCCAGGGACTTCACAAATCGCTTCAGGTGGGCAAGACTCTCTCGTTCAGCATCATTGGAAGGCTCTGCTCGAAATAGCTTTATAATTTTCTTTGCAGTAGGGGTCTTGCTTTTATACAACTCTTTGAGATCCTCAAAGGTTTGGAATGCTTTATGCTCTTGTAACATATGTAATATAGGAGCCCAACAGTTCACAATATATCTTGGTTTCTGTATCAGCTCCTGATGTGCCAATTCGTTGATTATTTCTTTAATATTTTCCTGCGATGCTACTCTAAAGCACTTCAAAGAAGACAAAAAGTCACTGACATCTTCAGCATCTTTGTCAAAGCTATCACCAAGACACTGATCCAGAACATCCTGGTCTTCAGCTGGGATATATTCTTTGAATGTGGCAAGTAGAAATTCCGTTGTGATGCATTCCTCCCCAAACAAGCATGATGCCATGAACAGAAGAAAGTTGAAGTGGGAAATAACCATAATTCTTGTACCATAGACAAGAATACGAGCAATAGCTTGCCATTCACGTTTCTGCATATCGTGCCTTATGAATGGTGTTTTCTCCTTCCTTCCCACAGCTAAAGACATAAAACAATTGT
The DNA here is from genome assembly GCF_004324835.1 of Dendronephthya gigantea. Lineage (NCBI taxonomy): Eukaryota > Metazoa > Cnidaria > Anthozoa > Malacalcyonacea > Nephtheidae > Dendronephthya > Dendronephthya gigantea. The sequence continues at coordinate 524,026 of NW_021163157.1, read as the reverse complement.
CCCAAAAATGTGTCAAAACATCCAATATAACACCCTTCCCTTTTCCTTTCTCTGGTTCACCACGTGCATCGATCACAACCACATCAAGATAACTGTTCAAAATGCTTGGGTCGGTAAATATTTCAGTTAAATCTTTACGGATGGTGGATCGGTGGACGGTGACTGTTTTGGGAAGCATTGGAGTGTACATTGATATTAAATGCAAATCGGCTAAAAAGACAAAGTGAAGAAATTAGTTTATTTGTTACAGGTTAATTAGAACATAATATTTTTAGTACAAATTCCTACCTTCATCCATATCAGAAAAAACCTGCCCTGTTTCAACATCAATAATTTCCTGCTGTGGACTATGAGTCTGATCTTCATGTTCACCAATTTCTTCATCAACAACATTGGGTGGAGCTGGTTGGGTGTTGACATTAATAGGAGGGTGGTTAGAGTTGACATTTATTTGATTAGGTTGGATGCTTGGGTCTGTTGGGTCTGTATAGGTTGGGTGTTGACATTGGCCTGCTCGGGTTGGGTGTTAAGACAAGGCAGTGTAGGCTGGCTATTAACATTTGTCAGGGAAGGCTGGGTATCAGCATCGGTTGGAGGGTGATTGGAATTGACATTTGTTAAAGGGGGGTGGGTGCCTGCATTCATTGTAGTAGGTTGGATGTCAAAATTGGCATGTTGGGGCTGGGTGTGGGAAGCAGGTATGTTGGAGTTGAAATTAAATGAATGGGGATGGGTGGTAACATTGCTTTCATCAGTTTGAAAATCCAGAAAACACTCATCTAATTCTTCTTCTTAGCTTGAGCACGGGTAGACAGAGGACTTGACAACATATTGGTTTGCTAAGGATGATAAAAGTATGTTGACAATCTCATCAAAAGTTTACTACAAACTAATGAAAACAGGATAAATGCTCATTATCACAGGACTTTAAGTGATTAGATTACAATTAGTCTAGTGAGTAGTAAGCACTTTGGTAATGTAAAGTACATGATGGCTTCTTGAGCAAAATTTTGTTAACATACTGTAAAACTTGCTTAACTCGTTTAACCGAGCAGATGGATTTCTGCATGTAGGCTATGTATGTATTTTGAATTAACAATATAAAATACCTGTGCTACATTTCTATATGACGCCAAGTCACTGAAAGAGTTGTTGATTTGGGCGGATATAAACAGGTTTATTTCTATACAGCCGCTGTAGCATGGCACCATCTATACCACGCTGTCCAGGTGCCAGTGATGCGACCACCAGACTTGAATGAACGGAAACTAATAATTCAATATCCACACCGGGTGGAATTTTACCATCAAAAGCCTCAATTATCGCTCTTTCGACTTCTATCATTGACTGACCTTTTGTAAATCTGCACCCTGAAACAACGTGCCCTCTTTCATTCAGAGCGAGACGTGTTCTTTGCCGGTGCACGACTTGGTCGTCAGGGCCGCTTAGTAAAACCAAATCTCGCAAAAATGACTTGTTTTCGCTAACGTTTGCTTTTTGTTTTCCCTCCTTGCGTGTCGAGCGCGAAGGTCGTTGACCTGGAAAATGTTGTCTTATACTGAGTAAGGTCTATATCTATTAGCTGTTGGTTCATTTGACAATCTTGAGTTGAAGGTCTTGAAGTAGATGATGGTCCGATGCTTGCATTATTGCCTGTAAAAGTGCGTCTCACCTCCGATTCGGTGTCGACTTGATTCAGTCGTCCTGATATCGCATCAGACCGTTCCCCGATTCTTGAAAACAATTGCCTTATGACATCGTTTGACTGTTCACGATTACCGTCCCGGTTCCCGTCCCGGTTCCCGTCTGCCATATTTGAATATATGAATACTTAATCAGCTATTTTTTGAAAATTTTTGAGTCTAAAGAATACTGCGGAGTGCGGTCAAAATGGCGAACGTAAAGCCAAATTAAGCCATGTATAGGTAAAACGCATGCGTGGGTTCCAAAAATAGCGGGAAAATGTCACCAAAACAACAAGCCCTGTCCTATTCGGAGTCATGCAATATTTGTCAATTTGTCATATCATATTCCGACCACGTACCGCTGACCAAAGGCACAGGCGAAAATCTCGAGTATCGTTTGCATTTTCTCAACTATCGCACACAGCAGCAAAACTCTCGACAATCGTATACGTTTCTCGACTTACAATAACAATTCTCGACAGTCGCTTACACTTTTCTCGACTATAGTATACATTTCTCATATATTGCATGCAATTCTCGTTTATCGCGTACACATCTCGACCTGCTTTTGTCCAGTTTGGCTTGCCATATAACACTTAGCTTAGTTTCTTCACCTCTTACTCCAAGCTGGGGACTGCTTATTCTTGCTGAGGTGGATTGTTACGCAACTCTTAATTGTGTTTAGTTATATGTGTGTTAAAATAGTCGCAAAAATAGAAAATATAACCTGGCAATGCTTAATTACTTTTCCTTTCTTGCATGCATTCCGTGGGATGCATTTTTAAACTAGTACAGGTTCTCATGTTTTTGATTTCTTTGGACATAAACAAAATGCCTTATAGATTTAGAAAATATGATAATAAATTTTCCGTGATTACTAGACAGAGATATAGCAATTCAAATGTAAACAAAGCGTTAGTTTACATTACTGATTGCATGTAACCCGGCCACCTTTAAGAAACCCAAACAAGTCAAAAGGAAGAAGAACGTACCAAATATTACGAACACTACCGGGTGGCGCAAAAAAATTTCCCCTTCTTAGATTTATCGTGATTGAAAAACTAATACAGATATCTTATTCAAATAAAGTTTTTTGAACGCTGTGATGTCTAACTTAATTTTGATATATGTCTTGAACAATTCTGTACAATATTAGTCGAGATCGAGCCGTTTAAAATAAAGGTGCATTTTTTGACGAAGCGAATAACATGACTAAATATCGCGACTTAAATAAGTTATTTTCAACTTCCACGATAGGCGTTCTTTAAAGCGTTTTTTATGTTGTCTTTGCATGTTTAAAGATTCTTAGATTAAAGTATTCGAAGTATAAGTGTATTTGATGTTAAAATGATACTGTTCATCGTTCGAACAAGGAGTTGCAATGCACAAGGGAACGAAAGCAAAGGAGCTGGCCCCCTTTGTTATAAACATGCCTCGTTTAACAATACAGCAACGAGTTTGGATTTGTTTGAAATATGCGAGGACTAATAATGCAAGGGAAGCTTTACGTCGATGGCAAATCATTGGAATAATATTCCATCTGCGAGCATAAAAACAGTGAGGATTTGCCAGACGAAGCTATCAATACTTTGTTCTTAGTGTTGCGTGCTGTTTTCAGTCTATTTTAGAACATATTTTGCTTCTCCCAGAAACGCTACCTTGAGTTTAAACGCCTAAAACTTGGCTAATATTGTATAGAAATGTACAAGGCTTACATTAAAATTTAAGTTAAACACCACTCCACTCAATAGACGTTACTTGAAAATGATATCTTTTTTAGTTTTTAAATTAAATTAAGTCAAAGGGGAGGAACATTTTTTTGAGCCACCCGGTGGTTAGCCAAAATTTTAAAGATTTGGTGGAGGAACGGCTTTTGGTATACCTCGGCTGTAAAATGCGTATAGCTTTAATTAAAAAACGTATACATGTGCATCATTGCGATGGATACCTGCACTCTAGTAACTCTAGTAACCTCTTTTCGTGGCTCCCTAGAGTTTTGTAAAAACTCTAGACAGCTGATTTGTTCATTGTTGTGCCGAATTAAACACGAATATTATGGACTAAAGATCAATAGTACTTTTGATTATATTGTACAGTGCGTTAGGGATTAGAAACGGTTGACGGATTAATTATGCCTAGCAAACAATGACGTGTCAACATGGCTGCAAATTTTAATTTTATTGCAATTATTTAGTGAATCCTTCGACGATTTTTTTTTATTTTTCACCAAATGCTTTGCAAGTCATTTATAGTAAACGACCGGACAATTTTTTAAAAAAGTTATCGATAGGATTTGTTTTAATTGCGTAAAACTACGTTTTCGTACTTTAATTTTTTTGGGTATCGATAACTTTTTTCTAAAATTATCCTGTCAATTAATAACCATCTGGCAAAACGTTCAGTAGAAAAAGAAGACATTTCGTTTGTGAAATAATCGTAATTTAACGATAATTGGTGCATGGCCATATTGAAACGTCACTGTTGCCATTGCAACGGCTTCTATAAATAGTTTTCAATACATTCAATGCAACTTTCCCAAAACTCTAGGAAGCCACCTTAATTCCCTTTTACCAGTTAAATGCTTCACCAATTAAATATTTGCCATCATTTTGAATTTGGATTTCCTGCCGTGCACTTTTGCTCACAATTCCCGTGCGGTTTCTTTTTCAATATTTTTACAAGAGCTTATGTCAAAAACTGTACAACACCTAGTAATATAAAAATATACTCAAATACATCAAACTATCAAAAACAATATGCGCATTGCGATTGAACCTGCGCCACTCTATATAATATTAAATATTTATTAGTATAGTATAGCGTAGTATAGTATAGTATACTTAAAAAGTAAAAATAACATGGCATAATTATAATGATTATAATGTTTAATGTTTCACACACTACGGATCTCCTTTTTTGCAGTCTTAGCAACTTCGAGTGTTTAAGGTTGAGGAGGCGGTACTTCTTGAATAACTACGCGCGAAATGGATCGCCAGCCAGTACACACGTATCCAATTTCGAATACTTCACACTTTCCCACTAAGAATCCAACGTGTATTTGGCCTTTTGGGATCTGATCGCAGTAGCCTTCAATATGCCGATGACGAAAAGGGTCATCTTTGCTGCCGTGTTCGTGGTACACAAGACCTTCAATAGTTGCTGGGTTTGCACATTCTGCGCCGTTAAATGTAAAATACCATCGAGCACAGTTATTGACTCCTGCCTTTACAGCACGAAGGTTTCCAGCAAAGAATACTCTCAAGGATGTGTTATCATATCTTTTATGAAAAGTCTAAACTGGCCTTTAGGATCACTGTTCTGAGTTACGAAATTGATGTAGGGTTCTGTCATCTTCTCTTTTTCCCGCTTATTTTTGTGAGATGACGAGAAAGAAAATCTGCTGGATTGTTTGCACCCGATTTATATATTATCTTGAACGCATATGCATGGTTGGAGGCGAACCACGGTACACGTCCAACCAACGTTGGAGGCGAACCACGGTACACGCCCAACCATAGTTGGAGGCGAACCACGGTACACGCCCAATCAACGTTGGAGGCGAACAACGGTACATGCCCAACCATGGTTGGAAGCGAACCACGGTAAACGCCCAGCCAACGTTGGAGGCGAACCACGGTACACGCCCAACCATAGTTGGAGGCGAACCACGGTACACGCCCAACCATGGTTGGAGGCGAACCACGGTACACGCCCAACCATGGTTGGAGGCGAACCACGGTAAACGCCCAGCCAACGTTGGAGGCAAACCACGGTACACGCCCAACCATAGTTGGAGGCGAACCACGGTACACGCCCAACCATAGTTGGAGGTGAACCACGGTACACGCCCAACCATGGTTGGGGGCGAAACACGGTACACGCCCAAGCTTGGTTGGAGGTGAACCACGGTACATCTTTAGCTGTACGGTGTCCATAAATAATTTCTAAAGGAATTGTTCAACTGCCGAAATTATCACGCCTCTTATAACGCCTCTTTTTCGCCATTTTTTGTGGGACAAAATCGCCGAGACTCCTACTGGGCTTGTGTCAGCGACAACAAATGTTCCGTTCGTTTTGTCGAAGTATGCCATATATGGCGCAGTGGCGAGTGTGTTCTTTAGCTTCTCAAACGCTGTTTGATGTTTTTGAGTCCACTCAAACCGAGCGTCTTTTTTTGTCAGTTCACGCAGTGGAGTGGTCAGGGTTGCAAAATCTCAAATGTATTTACTAGATAATTAGGCATACGAAGAAGGCTTCTGGTTTCATGCGCATTAGTTGGCTGAGGTGCGTTTGGTAAATCAACGACTCTCTTAAGATCAGGACTACAAACAACATTGGAGATGTTTATTATATATATATATTTATATATATATATTATAATATATATATTATATATATATATATATATATATAATATATATATATAAATATATATATATATATAAATATATATATATACATATATGTATATATATATATATATATATATATATATATATTATATAGATATATGTATATATTGTATATATATATATATATATTATATATTATATATATATATATATATATATATATGTATATATATATATATAATATTATATATATATATATTTTATATTATATATATATATATATATATATATTATATTATATATATATAATATATATATATATATATGTATATATCTAATTGTATGTGTTTGGTTCTTTTGATTCGAGACTCTGTTCGTCACGCCGTTTTTCAATCAAATTTAAGGTCTCGCAAAGCTCGCTTTCGTTTTTTCGATGAATTTTCGCTTATTATTATCTGTTCCTCTATTTCAAAATCAACCGTCTGCGAATTCACATGTTTCTGACATTGTTCTTTGCCTTGTATGGAATTGGTCTAACGTCTCGTTGTTTCCTTGCGTTGCCTGTCTGAATTGAAATACTTCGTACCTAATACCGTCGATTCTTTTGGGGATCGAAATATGTCTTGAATTTTTTGCTTCGCGACGTCGTAATCTGCGTCTGTTCCAGTCTTGTAAATCTCTCGAACTGTAGGTCCGGCTTGGTATAGTAACATACTTGGATACGTAATGTCACTTACAGTTAAATAGATGCATCTTAAAGTCCAAAATGCATCGCCCCTTGTTTTTTTCCGCCAGGGAACTTATGTCGCTTCGGCGGGATCTGGTGAACTCATAAGAATTTGCATATATTTTGGGTTTGTTTCTTTAATAAAGTCGGATGTCCGGATTCAGTCGCTATTGCAACAACTGCTGCGATATCAGTTCGTTTTGTAAGACAAAACAAATAACTTTATGCGTGGATTTATAATGAGCCAGTAAGTTGCGTTAATATCATGTATTTCGTTTAATAGTTGAACCAATGCGACTAAATATATGACTTTAAACAATAAATATATGGAAAGCAATTAAATAGAAGTTATCTTAAAAAATAATGTTCGCCCAGACGCAGTTTACTTGGATCCTATAGGTTGATATCCAGGAACGCAGGTAAAACATGTATTTAGTAACTTTTCTACTAATGGAATAATTATTGACACTACACATTTAATCATATAATATTTAGTAACCTTTCGCAGGCATATGAAATACGATACTACAGTATAATGATTACATGAAACTAAAATAACACGATATTTGACGGGACAGAGTACGACGCTTGTTACAAACAGACATTTATATATTTTTATGATCTGGAACTTCAACCGATAACGTTTTGCAGCGCTTATATACAGGTACTATTTAAACGCCTGGTTTTGAATTGCCAGATTATAAACAAACATATCATAGCAATGACATTTTTCTTCTCATACTCTATGGTAGTGTGTATAATCATATATCTTGTCCTTGATATATTGTTGTTGACGACTAAAGTTGTTATGTTTGTATGTATATTATAGAAACGATAATAAGTTCATATTTAAATTCCCCTACTTATTCAATAGCATTTGTTCAACATATTATAAAACAATTTTTAAATGGTTCCAAAATTTTGACGCCTGTTCTGGCGTAACTCCGGCGTAGCGCGTGCATGTGCCAGTCTTCAAAGCTTCTCAACATAAACAATACAGTTCATATCATTTAGATGCCTTGCGAACCTAAATGTTGTTCGATAGCCAAATTTCAGAAGCACATCGTACTTTAAAAACTATAGAAGTTCAATTGTTCAAAAATGTAAATAAACCGCATAATACATTCACTTTGTCTTACACTTTGCGTTTGGAATTCGCGCTTATATAGTTATATCAAATCTTCAATCCTGTGCAAACCGCGACGTGTCAACGCAGAAATAGCAGCAATATTATTAAAATAGGACAGAATATATATGTATTAAATATATTCTCACCCAATTAAATCTAAATATAACGAACAGCATCAAAAGAACCGTTTATTTGTTCCTCTTGGAGGAATTGCCGTATCATATGCGAGCGAAATCGATTCGCGCATCGGAAAATTAGCCAAAGCTGTGCACCACGTCTCAGTGGGAGACAAGACTGCATGTGACGTAGATAATTATGGTCTGATACACATTTCAAAGACTAGTATTTTCGCGCCAAAACACACTTGCGACGACCAAAAATAAAAAAAAACCAAGGCGAATTTTCAACTCCGTCGCTCACGCCGGAGTAATAACTGCGTAGTTAATCTATTACATTATTATGTCTAAAATTGGGCGAGATTGAAACCTGTCAAAACAATATCGACATTTAAAAACAAAAACTATAAATTTTAATTATCAGTGTTTTTTTTGATGAATCGCGCAATATGATTGGTTGCTTGCTGACATGCAGGTCCCGGTTTCGTTACTTTACTGATCTGTCAGGATCTGCAAACGTACAGATTAATTTCAATGCAATATTTAGTATAATATTCTCTTATTTATGATAATCAACATACAAAATTAATAAATCCCAGTTTAAGTGTTACGTATTCGCCCTCAGTGTTATCGACTCATCTCTCAGGGAGGTATATATTGTCCCTCATTATATCTTATGTGTGTGTCTAGATATCATGTTACATGATGACGTAACTATACATTTAAGAAGTAGTTAACCCTAATTTGGGTTTTAAGGTTTTATTCTTGATATTCAAGGCTGTTCGTCTACTCCCCGCGCTCGAAACACTTCACCTCCCAAATCCCGATCAGTAGTTAGTTAATAGTTAATCAATAGTTAAAGAGAGCAAAAATTATGCGTGCATGGGGTGAGAAATTGACAATTAAAAGACATGCATTGGCAACATTTTGACGAACCCTCAAATTACTTCTAAGATCATGTTACGATTATTTTAAAGCTTGCTCGTTATAGTGCAGTTTGGAGGGTGTATTGGAACATCTCCGCGGCAACGTTAGATCCGTAGTAGAGTCTCTTGTATCGATACAATCCTACTTGCATGCATCCTAACCTGGCCGTCTTTTTTGGAATTGCCACAATTGGAAGAACCCATGGTGTTGCTTCGTTTTCCGGAACTTCCTCAATGATATCAAGCTCTAGCGCGTTTTTCACTTTTTCTCTAATATTATATGGTGTACGCCGTTTGTGGTTGTGCTTTCGGAGTTTGGGTTTTATTAAAGTCTAGTTTAATTTTCCGGCTATAAAGCAATTTAGAGTGCTTATGAATGATGTTTTCAAGTGCTGTATCCTTTACTGGTGTGAGTTTGTCTATATGCAAGCTAACATGTCCGAGGTCTTGGGCCGTGGAAAACGAAAGTAAATTTCCACTATTTTCTCCTTTTGCTACGTAAAATGTTGCCACCAAAGAAATCCGCTTCCGTGTTTCTATATAACCGCTTCGAATTTGCCTAAAAATTAGACTGGTGATTCCGTATCGTATGTAGGCAAAAGCTTTCGTGCTTGTGCGATTTAATGTTATGGCTCAGCTTACCGTTACATTGACTTTGTTATTGCATGTCTTTCCGATCCAATATAAATAGCCATCGTCCGAAGACTTTCATTCTGGTCTAATGTTTTTAGATTCTTCGGCTTATTACTATATTAATTCTGGCTGTATTTTGATCTATATATGTTTATTTGTTTTCCCCCACAAACATGGGCGATATATATAATATATATATATATATATATATATATTAATATATATATATATATATATATGTAATATCTATCTGCGTTTGTTCCAGTCTTGAAAATCTCTCGCACTATCTCCAGGTCCGGCTTGGTATAGTAACATAGTTGGATCTGTAATGTAACTTGCTGTTAAATACCTGAATCTTAAAGTCCATAATGCATCGCCCCTTGTTTTTTCCGCGAGGGAACTTATGTCTCTCTTGCGGGATCTCGTGCATGACCTTATAAGAATTTGCATATTTTGAGTTTGTTTCTTTAATGAAGACGGATGTCCGGACTCAGTCGCTATTGCAACAACTCTGCGATACCAGTTCGTTTTGTAAGAAAGAACCATTGTGTATTTCATTTAATAGTTGAACCAATGCGACTAAATATATAACTTTAAACTAAATATATGGAAGGCAATTAAATAGGAATTATCTTCAGAAAATAATATTCGCCCAGACGTAATTTACTTGGATCCTATACGGTTGGTATCACAGGAACGCAGGTAAAACATATATTTAGTAACTATAATGGAATAATAGACAGTATACATTTACATTGTATAATATTATATATAGTTACCCTTGTCGCAGGCCATATGAATTACGATACTATACTCTATAGCATAATGATTATATGAAACTAAAAATAACACGATATTTGACGGGACAGAGTACAACGCTTGTTACATACAGACATTTATATTTTTATGACCGTGGAACTTCAACCTCGATAACGTTTTGCAGCGCTTATATGGACTTAATATTTAAACGCCTGTTTTTGAATTGCCAGATTATAAACAAATGTATAATAGCAATGGCATTTTTTCTTTTCATACTCTATGGTAGTGTGTATAATCATATATCTTGTCCTTGATTATATTTGTTGACGACTAAAATTGTTAGCTATGTTTTGTATGTATATTTTAGAAACGATAATAAGTTCATATTTAAATTACCCTGCTTGTTAATAGCATTCGTTAAACATATTATACTAAAACAAATTCTAAATGATTCCAAAATTTTGAACTCTGGAAAGTTTTAAACTGATAATAACTGCGTAGTTAGTCTATCACATTATTATGTCTAGAAAATTGGGCGAGACTTGAAGGCCTGTCAAAACAATATCGATACAATTTAAAAACAAAAACAATAAAATTTTTAATTATCAGTGTTTGTTTTGATGAATCGCGCAATATGATTGGTTGCTGACATGCAGGTCCCGGTTTCGTTACTTTACTGATCTGTCAGGATCTGCAAACGTACAGATTAATTTCAATACAATATTTCGTTAAATATTCCCTTATTTAATGATAATCAACAATACAAAATTAATAAATCCCAGAATAAGTGTTACGTATTCGCTTTCAGTGTTACCGATGCTCTCTGTATATATATATTGTCCCTTGCTATATCTTATGTTTGTGTCTTTTTAATTATCATGATACATGATGACATAACTACTACATTTAAGAAGCAGAAAAAATCTTATAGAAATAAGCCGAAAAGTTCACTGATAGAAAATAAGGCGAAAAGAATATAAACCTTAAAACCCAAAATCTGTGAGTGACAATTAATGTTGGGGAGAAACAATTCCAGAAACTGTGATTAAGACAGTAAAAATTATGCGTGGGGTGAGAAATTGACAAGACATGTATTGGCAACATTTTGAAGAACCCTCAAATTACTTCTAAAATCATGTTACGATTTTTTTATACAGTAGCTTGCTCGTTTCTTAATAGTTTGGATGAAAGAAAGATAAATTTAAACCGTACATTTGCGACGGGAATGTGCAACAAAACTGGGAGATGCAAAACGATAGCAAACGAAGTTGGCTTGTGGCTCTCGGGTCATTCTTTCTTGTTGGAATTGCGATTGGAATATCAAATTCTTTTGGTGTTTTGTTCACAAGCTGGACGGGAGAATTTCAAGAAAAGAGAACAAAAATTGGTATGTAGCACAAAGTAAATGAATTAAGTACTAAATTAATAACGACATTTCTTTATGAATATATTGTATATTATTTGAAGAGAAAAGAAAAACAGGTGTTCTTTCTTTATTAAAAAGCAGGCATTTTTTATATTGTCCCTGATCTTGTAAAAATTCAACAAGCACCATCTTTGAAAATATTCGGTCTGGTGTAACAAAAAATGTTTAATAAAACTCAAAGCCATTGTTTTCAGCCGTATTAAAAATGTGGTGCTATTTTAAACATTGACAGGGGGGGGGTGATCATGAAGAATAAAATCTAAAATTTGAAATTTTGTGATAAAAGTTCACAAAAATAAAAAATGAAATCTATTTTGTGAACTGAACCAAGAATCCTGAGATAGACCGCTTCAAAGCTTGTCCTTAATAGATCATTTGTGCTGAGTTCAATCCCTCCTTTTCCCTTTAATATTAACACCCCCCCCGGCGATCATCACATCTGCGGCACGTTGTATGTGTATATATATATATATATATATATATATATATATATATATATATATATATATATATATATATATATTTGAAGTAATTTACTATTTCTTAATCAGCGCTAACTATATATAATTATTTTCGTTTATTCAGCCTGGATTGGTTCCTTTCATTTCATTTGGTACATGTGTTTATGTCCAGCATGTGGTATCTTAACTCGGTATTTCAGTTTTCGACCAGTTGTCGTCCTAGGAAGCACTCTCTTTTGTCTTGGTCTACTACTCAGTTCATTTGTGAAGGACATTCCGCTGTTCTACTTAACATATGGCATAATATTTGGCACTGGGACATGCATGTTATATATGTCAAGCATAATAGTTTTGCCATTTTGTTTCCAAAGAAATTTAGCCGCAGCAACTGGGGTGGTAACTTCGGCAAATGGCGGTTTCACAATGTGGTGTGGACCGGTGTACGAATATCTAATACGACATTACGGATGGCGTGTCACATTAAGAATATTTTCATTATTTTTCATTCCCTTACTGTTTGCGTGTGCCCTGTTCCCGAGCAAAAAAACAAATACCTCGTGAAAAGAAAAATGACTTAAACATCAGGAAATCGTTTGGTAGAATGTTGAGAAATAAAGGATTTCTACTTTGGGTGTTTCTGATGACATTGGTGTATCTTGGACTCTTTGTTCCTCAGATGCATTTGGTAAGAATGTGCTTATGCGCTAATAAATATAACAAAACGATGCACTTAATATAGCAGCTGCTAAAAATCTAAGAAAAATAGATGAAAGCCAAGAAGATGCGGAATATTACCGGCATCGTTATCGTCTGACGACTTCAATAATTTCAAAAAATTAAATCCGAGACAGAAGCTAACGTAGGTTCTTCGTTTTTCAGAAAGATTTTTTTAAAAAGATTTATGCTACTTTCTACAAGGAAACTCGCCATTTCACAACTCACTTCACGTTTCTATGATTAATAATTTTTTATTTATCACTAATTATTATATTTCTTTTTCTCAAATCTTTCTCATTCTTTTAGATGTCGTTTTGTAAAGATGTTGGCATACCAACTTACATAAGCGTATACAACATTACCTTAATGTGTGGCATGGAGACTGCTGGAAAGGTTATCTCAGGAAAATTGGTTGATAAACTTAACTGGAGTGTTCATACCTATAATATTCTAGCTATATTAATTCTGGCCGTATCAATAACTTTGCTACCTTTGGCGAAGACGTCAACTCATATGTTCACTTTTTCTATTTTCTTTGGATTTGCTCTGGGAGTCCAGTCATTGTGTGTCATCATCATAACTCCTGAAGTGTCCCACCCGGATGACGCGAAGCACGCAGTGACTTATTTATTTGGGGCTCTCAGTATACCGGGGGGCATCGGGCCAGTTTTAGCAGGCAAGTAGTAATATGTTATATTTTGTGAAAATCAGCTTTGTTTGTCGTAAAAAAGCAGGTGGATGGGAACTGATAAAATGACTTCATCGTTCAGGTGGCAGTGCTTCATTTAATCGAAGATAAAAAAAAACTAAATGCACATACCGCAAAAATAATTTATATAATGTGAAAACTCCTAAATAAATTAAGACAGAGCCAAAAGGCACTGCATGACAAACGTCAAAGCGTCCTTTAGAATTTGGGACGTATTCCGATCACAGTGCACAAATCTACTAGGAAATTTTCCTTGTAGCTTAATTACGCAGAGCTAAGAATCCATTTTGCCCATTTTGTACATGCAGTTTTTCCACACATGAACAAACATTTTTTAACGAGGACTTCAGCCGTTTTTCAGAAGCTAAAATATTTTTCAATCAATTTTAGCATGGATATTCGACGTCACCCGCTCATATCGTTTAGCATTTTTCATTTCTGGGGGATTCTTCGCTTGTGCTGGTTGTCTTGCGAACCTGATTCAACTGATAACCTCTAAGACTACAAACGGCAGTTTGGTATTTGATTCGAGTGTAAAAGAGGGCGATAGCGAAGGCGTGGAAATAGATGAGAACCGGTGTTGATTTTTGCACAAATCATGCAGGTCAAGTCGAAGTTACCAGATCACAAACAAACGTAATCTTGACTTTTGTTGTTAACCCGTTTCAATAATTTTGGATACAAAAAGGCTAGTCAAAAGGTTCACCCAAGGTCATTGGCGTGGGCTGTTTAGTGCTGCGCACGCGCTAAATTTGAACGAGTAAAGATTGGTAAAAAGTGACCTGATTGCCAAAAAATTAATTTAATGCGAACTCAACAATGTAATTACCATTTCCCCAATTTCTTTCGACTGCAGTGTTTTATCATTTTTCTTTTTAGAAAAATGAGGAAAATGATAAAAAGCTGAATCAAAATTTAAACTTCGCTATATCAAATTAATAGAAGGCTTGAATTTCAATGGTATGTCATTTCGCATGCAGACATGAGATGCAGTGACTATGTCAATAAACCCAGTGGGGGATCTAGGAGTGTGCAAAATAAATCACTTTCACTTGAAACAGTTTTAGATACGTTCCAACATAACCAGGGAGCAGCGTTTTCAATTTTATTTTATGACATGAGCGTATTGGGCATGGCTATAGATGAGGAAATGGGGAGGCGACTTGGTATTAATGTATTACTATAATTATACTGCAGTACCTGTGTCATATTTTCGGTGTCTTCAAATTCACATTGAGAAAGTATGCCCCGGACCCCGAGTAACCAGCATGATGGTCCTTATCATTTACGCACTTACGTGATTATCAGCACGGCACTGCTATAATGCATAAAATGCGTTTTTTCACTGTAGAATATACTCGTAACTCCGAGTATTTCGAAAAGTCAAAATAACGAAATTTTAGAGCCATTTGAAAGCCCCAAAGTTCATATGTCCATGGTAAAAAGGAAACTGAGATGCGGTGATAAATACCTCCACTGAGGTGTATTTCCCACCCAAATTCTGGTGGGTTGCCTGGCACACAGTTCCTGCGTTAAACACTGACTAAGTTGCGTGATCGCTGTGCTTCTCACGTAATCCCTAAGCGCTCTGGGTGAGTCGGCAGAATCACAATCAAACTTTGACTTAAAGTCTCGTTCAATTTTCATATATTATCTGTATATAAGCGTACAGCGTGGCTATATCTATTTGTCTAATGTTGGATGTTTTTAGTACACACATGGCGTAGAAAACCAGAAACCTGTGTAAGTGGTGCACCCGGAGTTATGTCCAGCATGTGGTATCTTAACTCGATATTTCAGTTTTCGACCAGTTGTCGTCCTAGGAAGCACGCTCTTATGTCTTGGTCTACTACTCAGTTCATTTCTGAAGGACATTCCACTGTTCTACCTGACATATGGCGTAATATTTGGCACTGGGACATGCCTGTTATATATGTCAAGCATAATATAGTTTTGCCATTTTGTTTAGCCGCAGCAACTGAGGTGGTAACTTCAGCAAATGGTGGTTTTCCAATGTGGTGTGGATTGGCGTACGAATATTTAATACGAAATTACGGATGGCGTGTCATATTAAAAATGTTGTCATTATTTTTTCATTCCCTTACTGTTTTCGTGTGCCCTGTTCCCTAGCAAAAAGCAATTACCTCGTGAAAAGCAAAATGACTTAAAGGTCAGGAAATCGTTTGGTAGAATTTCTACTTTGGTTGTTTCTGATGACATTGGTGTTTCTTGGACTCTTTGCTTCTCAGATGCATTTGGTAAGGAAATGATGCGAGGGATGTGTGCAAAGTCTATTACATCATAAAACTGACTACCTCCTACCTACTAGGGCGGTGATCCCTAGCGCCTGCGGAGGAGGTAGTAAAACTGAAATCTCGTTTAAAGAAGAAGAAAAACTTGAGTTCTTTGCTTAAAGTTATTGAAACCACCATGTTTAATTACTATCTATTTTCACTTTCAAATGTTCTTCTAGATATCGTTCTGTAAAGATATTGGCATAACTTACATGAGCGAATACAACATTACCCAACATTACAGCTGGAAAGTTACTTTTGGGATAGATGATCGATAAACGCAAATGGAGTGTTCATACTTATAATATTTTGGCACTATTAACCCTGGCCGTATCCGTAACATTGCTACCTTTAGCAAAAACTTCAACTAATATATTTTTCTTTTCAATTTTCTTTGGTCTTGCCTATGGAGTTCAGTTATTGTGCGTCATTATTATAACTCTTGAAGTGCCCCACACGGATGACGTGAAGCACGCAGTGACTTACTTATTTTGGCTCCTCAGTATACCGGGGGGTGTCGGACCAGTTTTAGCAGGTGAGCAGTAGTTTACAAAGGTTTATATAATTCGTTTTAAAA
The DNA here is from genome assembly GCF_004324835.1 of Dendronephthya gigantea. Lineage (NCBI taxonomy): Eukaryota > Metazoa > Cnidaria > Anthozoa > Malacalcyonacea > Nephtheidae > Dendronephthya > Dendronephthya gigantea. Next base: position 507,515 of record NW_021163157.1, on the reverse strand, counting down.
CAGTCATCAACTATAAAACCTCAACTACAACAAAAACTACAGGTTCACAACCAAGGTTTTTAGAGAGATAAATCTGAGGAATGGATTGCAATGTATTTAGTGGGTTTGCAACATTACACCTAACCTTAAAACTATAATACACGCAGCGGGGGCGTTTAGGGAACCTGCATTGTCGAGGCTGGCTGAATTTTGGAACATTTTTACATGCGAATAAGAAACATTTCAGGAGTTTGGAGTGATTTTAGTTCGTCCTTTTTCGACCTTTCATACTGTAATTGTTATTTCGAAGGGCTAATTAAAAATCTCTCAATTTATATAAATTGAAATTTAACGACGCCTTTTGTAAATGGCGAGTTGCTAAAATCTAAAATAGTCCTTCATCAATTACAGCATGGATATTCGACGTCACCCGCTTTTATCGTTTACCATTTTTTTATTTCAGGGGGATTCACCGCTTGTGCTTGTTGCAGGGGCGCCGTGGCCGGGGGGCCAGGGGGGGCCATGCCCCCCCCCCCAGGATTAAAACCTGTCGGGAAATTTACGAACATTGCATGTTGTCGGAGTATATCAATCATAACAGAGACTAAGCTATTTTTGCATTTGTGGCTGTGTTATGCTGAACAACCCAAAAGTATTTGAACTATCAGAAAATAGACGCGGTTATTTCTAATATTATACAGTACGACACTACCCCAATTTTTATTATACTGTTGTCGCGCAGGCTAAACTAGCTGTTTCTTCCGAACGTTTCCGGTTTCCGATAAACATATTTTCTATTAATATAACATTACGCAAGGGATGTAATTTTCGAAATGTCGGAGATTGGTGCGATAAAATCATGAATGGCGATGTATCTTCGACCGCATTTGTTGTTCAGTGAGTTTATACAGTTTATTGCATTATATGGTGACCATCTAAAGAAACACCAGCATGTTCCGTATCAGAATGCTGGAGCTACAGCAAATCCTTTTCAAGTTAGTACTTTTAGTCAAACGCTTCCTGACATACAAAGATAAGGTACCACGATAGTACAGCAGAAGAACTAAACTGATGAGAGGATTGAAGCAATTGCGAATATGTTTATATTTTGGTTATAAACAAATGTTGCGTATAGAATACGCTGTATGCTCATTCAGAGAGATTACAAAGCTATAATAGAGTATCGTGAAATAACGTATCGCGTTATTTGTTAATGCACGTGGATTAGAAATCTCTGTAATACAGTTTTCCCACAAACAGTTAACTGTATCAAAAATTATTCTTCTACTCAATTGAAAAGCGTATGTAAAACGTGAATATTTATCTGTCATTTTATTGTGCATGAAGCGTCAATTTAAATTAGTAGACGTAGCTCGTGATCTTTGTCATAGCAAATGCATGCGCGTCCTTGCCCAAAACCCCCTGTCAGTTTTATCAATATTCGTTACTTTTTTCTTATAAAGATGTCGGGAAAAAAACGTGCTGGTCGGAATAATGTTGCCTTTGGCCACCCCTACATTAGCACACCCACGGCGCCCCTGGCTTGTTGTCTTGCAAAACTAATTCAACTGATAACCTCAAAGACTACAAACCGTAGTTTGGTATTTGATTCAACAGCAAAAGCGCATAATATTGATGCCATGGAGATTAAAGAAAACGGGTGTTGATTATCTGCCGAGGCAACTTTGCTTGCTGAAACCTATAGCAAGTTGCTGAAGATTGAGAATGTCCATGTTCTGGGGGGGGGGGGGTTGTTCAGCACAACATGGTTTCATTAACTGGCAACAACTTAAGTGGGATTTTTGCCTAAAGGCTACGTTTGAATTGCCCTCAACTTACATTGTTCCTTCTTAAGCCCATTGGTTGTGCCCCAAAATATTGTGCTTTGGAAAGTTTAAAAAATAATAACAGTGTAGTTAGTGTATTATAGTATTATGTCTAGAAAATTGGGCGAGGCTTGGAACCTATCGATCAATGGTGGATCTAGCCAGGGGTGTGCAGAATAAATCTCTACAACTTAAAATCGTAATCACATTGACAGATTTTAAGGCAAAAATATTCTTTTCAAATCTATGACCACTTGTGTTGTTATAAAGGTGATTTGAATTTAAAATTAAGCTGTGTAATTTATTCTGCACACCCGTAGATCCGCCACTTTTGTCAATGGCAATGTCGATGAATAGATTAATATGAATATAATAATACAATTATACACCCCCACTTAAGCGGTCTATAGCTATTAATAGTAGCCACGTCCCTGATTTACATTGAATATTTCATTGAATTCAATGCATTTCAAGTACGTTCTGCTGTTATCATTAGCAACATTATACCTTTTCTATCTACCTAGTGGTTTTTGAATTACATTTTAAAGAAATTTGATGCACCAAAAAAGCGAGGAATTCTGACATAAACATTGTCACGCGATGTGGATATCCTCAGTAATCATCGTCTGTAATCCGATTTGGTATGTAGAATTGTGGGAGCGAATGCAGAATACCCCGCAATTTCTTAACGATTCTTAAATAACATGAATATGGATACGCAGTGAGTTAGTTAATACGTTAAGATAACGGGGCAGGTTAAAATAAAATGTAAAATTATACAGGTAAGCTTAAGGAGATTAATATATGACGTAATATATATGAATGTAGATAAAAGTCTTGAGTGGTACGTGGATACGCTGTGATAAGCAGTCGTTTGTTATTATGAATGTAGGCAATATGGCAGGATATAAATTTATTTAATCAACACTTGATTTAGGGACCGCGGAAGATCGTTTAGGGGGGGGAAATATTCATCTATTCACGTTAGCCGAGCGTAGAAAGTTAAAAACAGTCAATTTCAATAGAAACTAATAATGCCGAACTGAATATATGAATATTATTGCCTCCTCGACTTCACCTGGCATTTATCTGTGCTAAACTGCATATCAGTGTATATATAAAGCTAGAAGTTTATTTACAAATCGAAAACTAAATAGGATTGCATCGATTGATCACGGAATCACGAGAAAGTACAAAGGAATGACGTAATCAAACATCAACTAGACACTAGTCCTATACTCTACATTATGATCTAAAAACTTTCGCTATTCTTGGTCTAGGTAGTCTACGCATAGACGGAATATGGCGGAAATACCGTCTATGTAACAGCGCCAAATTCCGTGTTCTATAATTATTTATCCCCCAGAATCTGGGGGACGCTGTGTGATTGGCTACATATTTAATTAGGAAGCCTGATTGGCTACTCATGATCAACAAAGCTTTGATTGGTTTAGAGTGGAATAATAAAAAATATTTTTCGTGGGAGTCAACAACAAATGGCAAGCTGTTAAGCTCAAACACAAAGTCTTCTTTGCTCCGTCCTTGAACTAGGTATTTGTCCTCGCTCTCCTGATAATCTCTTTACAAAGGATACACTCGTGAGTACTCGACATTGGCATTTACATTGCAAATTGTTAACGAAGATCAAAAAGACGATAAGGTTTTTGTTGCAGACTCAAAGGAAGATCGACGAACGTGTGAATTGTGAAATTTGATCATAAATGTTTCGTGCATAAAATGCGAAAATTAATTACTAATTTCAATTCACGTCACATTTTGCATAAATTACAGTACACGAAATTTGGCTCTGATACGCAGACCCTCTTTTTCCCCGCCTTTCTATTTCGGGCATGGGTCTGCGGCGCAGGCTAGGTCTAGGAGGCGTGTTCAACATTTGAAACAATCAATTTTGACCTTGGCCTGCATTGTGTTCTTTTTTCCCCGAGTCGGCGCGAAGCGCTGTGCGAGGGTACTTATAGGAATTACAAGAGATTAGGAACTACAGGAGATTAGGAATTACAGGAGATTAGGAATTACAGGAGATTAGGAATTACAGGAGATTAGGAATTACAGGAGATTAGGAATTACAGGAGATTAGGAATTACACCCGGGTATTGTGACAGAACATAGCGGAATCCAAAGCTGTCCAAATTCTATGTCATGGACCATGGACGTTTAATGGTCATGAAACTTGTGCGCACGCGCAAATTTTTAACGAGTGAGGACTATGACACGTTATACCATCCGCCATCTTGAAAGCATTGATGGCATTAGGCAACCTCTCGCCTGTTATACCAGTGTTGATTAAATTTTTTTTATATTATATACTAGGGGAAGAGCAAGGAAAGTTTATCGCATTATTAAAAAAACGTTGTCTACCGAACAATTTAAACTTGTTTATCAAACGAGCTTTTGCAATTTATAATAAAACAAGGAATGAGTGCAACATTTTTAATATCGGAAATTATCAAGGTCTCGACATGACTCTCTTAACTCGACTTCACGATTCCTAATATTAAAAAATTTTCATTAAAAATAGTTTATTAAAAGATTTCAATTAATACTCAATTGAAACCCAATTAAAACTCGGATGTGGATTTAGTTTAAGAAGTCATTGATGCGCATGCACAATAATTACAATATCGGAATTCTACATGAATTCTAGTAAATGTAACGTCTGGGCTATACTTATTTAATAAATCATAGAATTTTATAAACACGTAATATCTATAAGGAAAAATAGCGCATATAACGCGAGTGTTCAAACATTAAAATAGTCTGTCTGTGAGTAAAGACAGTAAAAATCACGCGCAGGGTGAGAAACTGGCAATAAAGGACATTGCCAACATTTCAACGAACGCATAAATGACTTCTAAAATCATGTTATGATCTCTTTATAGCTTGCTCAGTTCTTGTATTAGTTTTGAATGAAAGAAAGATCTATAGACTTCAAACCATACATTTGCGACGGGAATGTGCGACAAAAACTGGGAGATGCAAAACGATAGCAAACGAAGTTGGCTTGTGGTTCTCGGGGCATTCTTTCTTGTTGGAATCGCGATTGGAATATCAAATTCCTTTGGTGTTTTATTCACAAGCTGGACGGGAGAATTTCAGGAAAACAGAACAAAAATTGGTAGGAAAGACAAAGTATCTGTACGGATATTTATAATTTATGTGCATATTTAATGGCAAACCCTATGATTATTTGCAAAAGTGATTGCAAAACACGAAATCAAACAAACGAAACTACAAAATATTTTCAGGAATGACAACCATGTTGTTATTATAAACATACACCAGCCACCTTTAGTCAAATTAATATAATTATACGCAAGGAAAACAATCAGAAAATCATTTAAAGAGAAAAGAAAAACAGGTTTCCTTTCTTTATTAAAAAGCAGGCATTTGACAATTTTTGTATTCTACTTGAAACGTTCAGGAGACAGCAAATTGAACGGGGAAACAAGATTGATCAGGAAACTGGAGCATAGTTTAAAGATAAAAATTTGTGTCGTTACTACTGCTACGCCTAACTATTCACAAACATTTCACTAAGTCACCGAAATGTATATACAAGTATTCGCGCTACTCCATCACGATAATGGAGATGAATCGATTACTTTAAAGCTTGTCCTTATGATAGATCAATTGTGCTGAATTCAATTCCTCCATTCTGCCTATGACTATAGTTACCCCCCCCCCTCAATTATCGCTATTATTTCTGGCTAGATATATGGACATATTTTATGGTTTATTGTTTACTAATTAGCGCTAACTATTTTCGTTTATTCAGCCTGGATTGGTTCGTTTCATTTCATTTGGTTCATGTGTTTATGTCCAGCATGTGGTATCTTAACTCGGTATTTCAGTTTTCGACCAATTGTCGTCCTAGGAAGCACTCTCTTATGTCTTGGTCTACTACTCAGTTCATTTGTGAAGGACATTCCACTGTTATACCTGACATATGGCGTGATATTTGGCACAGGGACATGCCTGTTATTTATGTCAAGCATAATAGTTTTGCCATTTTGTTTCCAGAGGCATTTAGCTGCAGCAACTGGGGTGTTGACTTCAGCAAATGGCGGCTTTACAATGTGGTGTGGACCAACATATGAATATTTAATACGACATTACGGATGGCGTGTTACATTAAGAATATTTTCATTATTTTTCATTCCCTTACTGTTTGCGTGTGCCCTGTTCCCTAGTAAAAAACAAATACCTCGTGAAAAGCAAAATGACTTAAACGTCAGGAAATCGTTTGGTAGAATGCTGAATAATAAAGGATTTCTACTTTGGGTGTTTCTGATGACATTGGTGTATCTTGGACTCTTTGTTCCTCAGATGCATTTGGTAAGAATGTGCTTATGTACTAATAACTCTAACAAAACGATGCCCTTAATAAAGTAGCTACTAAAAATTTAGGCAAAAATAGATGCAGAACATTGCGGGCATCGTTATCGTCTGACGACTTCAATAGTTTCAAAAAATTAAACCCGAGACAGAATGTCACGCAGGTTCTTCGTTTTACAGAAAGATCGTGTTTTGAAGGAGATAGACGCCACTTTCTACAAGCAAACCAGCCATTTCCCAACTCACTCTACGGTTCTATATACTATATATATTTGTCAATCTCTTAGATGTCATTTTGTAAAGATGTTGGTATACCAACTTACGTCAGCGTATACAACATTACCTTGATGTGCGGGATGGAAACAGCTGCAAAGCTTATCTCAGGAAAACTGGTTGATAAACTTAACTGGAGTGTTCATACCTATAATATTCTAGCTATTTTAACTCTGGCCGTATCAATAACTTTGCTACCTTTGGCGAAGACGTCAACTCATATGTTCACTTTTTCCATTTTCTTTGGATTTGCTCTGGGAGTCCAGGCATTGTGTGTCATCATCATAACTCCTGAAGTGTCCCACCCGGATGATGCGAAGCACGCAGTGACTTATTTATTTGGGGCTCTCAGTATACCGGGAGGCGTCGGGCCAGTTTTAGCAGGCAAGTAGTAATATGTTTTTTTTATATAGGTTCTGTGTATTTTAAATGTGATTGGTTCATTCGTAGTCACATGACTTTCAATAAATGCAATGTTTTCTGCCAGGAGAACGTGTGAAAAATTGTTGCGCGCTTCTTGTCATAACAAAGTAAATTGGGGTTTTTTGAAATGTTTTTGTTCCTATATAACAAAACACTTAATGTACACTACCTCGGGAAATAGTGAGGTTTGTTTGCCCTCGAGTCTCAATGTTTCCCTCGACTTCATCTCGGGAAACATTCAGACTCTTGGGAAACAAAACTCACTATTTCCCTCGGGAGCATACAGTAAGTGTATAATATAAAATTTTGTCAAAATCAGCTTTGTATGTCGTTAAAAAGCAGGTGGATATATAGGAACTAATAAGATGATTTCATCGTTCAGGTGGCAGTGCTTCATTTAACCTAAAATAAAAAAAAAAACTGAATGCACATATCGCTGTAATAATTTACATAATGTGAAAACATCCTAAATAAATTAAGACAGAGCCAAAAGGCACTGACAAACGTCAAAGCGTCCTTTAGAATTTGGGACGTATTCCGATCACAGTACACAGAGCTAATAGGAAATTTTACTTCTAGCTTAATTATGCAAAACTAAGAACCCATTTTCCCCATTGTGCACAGTTTTTCTACACGTGAACAAACCTTTTTGAACGAGGACTTCAGCCGTTTTTCAGAACGGAGCTAAAATATTTTTCAATCAATTTCAGCATGGATATTCGACGTCACCCGCTCATATCGTTTAGCATTTTTCATTTCTGGGGGATTCTTCGCTTGTGCTGGTTGTCTTGCAAACCTAATTCAACTGATAACCTCGAAGACTACAAACCGTAGTTTGGTATTTGATTCGAGTGTAAAAGAGGGCGATAGCGAAGCCGTGGAAATAGATGAGAACCGGTGTTGATTTTTCAAAATTCATGCAGGTCAAGTCGAAGCTACTAGATCGTAAACAAATGTAATCTTGACTTTGTGTAATAATTTTGTGTACAAAAAAGGCTAGGCAAAAGATTGACCGAAGGTCATGGACGTGGGTTGTTTAGTGTTGCGCACTAAATTTGAACGAGTAAAGATTGGTGAAAAGTGACCTGATTGCCAAAGAATTAATTTAATGCGAACTCAACAATGTAATCGTCATTTCCCCAATTTCTTTTGACTCCAATGTTTTACTATTTTTCTTTATACAAAAATGTGGAAAATGATAAAAAGCTGAAAGAAAATTTTAACTTCGCTATATATATATATATATATATATATATATATATATATATATATATATATATATATATATATATATATATATATATATCAAATTAAGAGAGTTTCAATGGCATGTGGTTTTGCTGACATGAGTTACAGTAACTACGTCAATAAACCCAGTGGGGGATTTAGGAGTGTGCAGAATAAATCACTTTAATTTGAAACAGTTTTAGATACGTTCCAATATAACCAAGGAGCAGCGTAGCAGGGTTTTCAATTTTATTTTATGACATAAGCTTATCAGGCATGGTTATAGAAGAGGAAATGGCGAGGCGACCCTGTATTAGGCTAGGGGTCTACCTGAAACTGCTTCAAAATATCAATTATGGGATTTGGGTGGAAATGGCTTGTCCAACATCTGAATAATGTTGTTAGATTATTTTTTGATATATATTTACAATAAACTCTGCAGAAGCGTTTTAAAACAGTGGCACTGGTTCAAATTTCGTTCTCATGGAATAACCATCAGGAATAACCATCATTGTTTTGCTCTGATTTACGATTCTTAATTTTGTCCCTCCCCTCCCAAAATACGAAAATACAATGCAGGCAAGCTCACTTAGCATTTAGCAGCGGTTGCTAGTTAAGCTCATGCGTTCGCATGTTCTGTGTTAATTGACAAAAATTGCAAAAATCATCCATTGCCGAACTTTTAGGGCCGTTTGAAAGCCCCAAAGTTCGGATGTCCATGGTAATAAGGAAACTTATGGAATGCGGGTCATTTTCACATCACACGGCGAGTTGGCTCAGTGATTGCTGCCAGACCGCTTTATTATATAATTCAACCTCATCACCCGCTGCGCTTAGCAAACACGCAACTTAGTCAGTGCATTGACGATCATTTTAGCGACTAGACGTCTTTTTCGTAGCTCTCGAAAGTTTCTATAATCTGCATTAACGATGAATATCGATGAAAACTTAGGTAATTCTAGGGATTTTACAGAATACACAAATAACGTCATTTTGGCAACCATGCAAGAAAGGCTGAATTGTTGAAGTCCGTTGATAAACTTCAGCGACCTATGGAACCCTATAGATGAATCACTGCTTATAAACTCGCGACAATCGCCATGAATTATGAAACCTTATCCGCGAAATACAAACTCTATTATCGACCAGAAAATTTTACGGCGTTCATTCCAGTGCCTTCATCCCACGGACAGTTTTGTTGTAAATATTCATTTGCTAAATATTAAAAATACGACCAAAACTGAATCATGCTTCTCTTTCACAATTACCGAACTGGTTAAAACAAGCAAAGCTGGCGGCAAAGCAACAGTTATTACATTGATGGCATTTGCCCCAGACGCTCGGTTATGTGTAGTACATCGTTGTTTGAACGAATATCTCCGGCCGCACGGAAAACCTGAGGTCCGATGATGGGCAACTGTTTATCAGCCGGCAGACAATACGTCGACGGATTAAAAACGTTGATGGCTCTGGCCGGGATAAACACTAAACTTTTCAAATCAAACCGCATTTTCAACAGCCAAGTGCGGCCTCAACGTCTGCAGCATCGCAAGCTGAACAGCCAATCAATGAAATCTTGAAGGTTGCAGGTTGGAAATCTGATTGTACATTTGCTAAGTATTACAACAAGACTATTATTCAATCAAATTGAGAATATACTGACAAGGTTCTATCAACCTAATATAATTTATATATGCTGTTCACTTAAGATTATATCACATCTGTTTTGTTCTTTCGAGAGCTTTGTGACAATTGACATGGTGTGCCTGCAACGCTTTAAAATCTCACGCGATCGCTAAGCGCAGCGGGTGATGAGGTAGAATATACGAAACTTACCTTTAGATAGAAGTTTGATCGTGATTCTGCCAAATAACCCAGGGCGCTTAGGAATTACGCGCCCTCCACTAAGGTGTATTTCCCACCCAAATTTTGCCGGGTTGCCTGGCACACAGTTCCTGCGATAAAGACTGACTAAGTTGCATGATCGCTGTGCTTCTTAAGTAATCCCTAAGCGCTCTGGGTGAGTCGGCAGAATCACGATCAAACTTCGACTTAAAGGTAAGTTTCGTTTGATTTTCATATCATCTGTATGCAAGTGTACAGCGTTGCTACATTTATTTGTCTAATGTTGGCTGTTTTTAGTATACACATAGCGTAGGAAACCAGAAACCTGTGAACACCATGGCACGCGTAATATAGAAGATAATTTATATTATATCGTTTATAAAGTATTGCTATAAATAGCAAAATTACATTATATCCCCATAAAATAGTTTCTGTTTATAGGGTCATGTCCGTACGTAAATGATACAGACCATGGTGTTCAGTGACCATTTTAAATTTTCTTCTTGGTCGCATACAAGTGACTGCGTACATATATCTATGACAGAAGTACAAACAGGCATTTGACTTCGTGAGGAGTTCGATCTGTTCCATATTTTCCGTACATAGCTACACATGAGGACAAAGGTCAACATATCGCAATAAAAGTCAATATATAAGAAAATTGTCATGTCGAACGACAGACTTCTCAATTTTACCCCCTTCCCCCCATGTCAATATTGCAAAACTTGTACTTTCGCTAAGGAAGTGTAAATTTGCCCTACATTTATATGCGGGCATGTGTACCTATGGATTCGTAATATATTACCTAAGCTTGAACAGATTGTGTTACAAAACCACATTGAAATAGGGGAGGAGATGTTTGTCTCTTGAGAGGATATTTTGTGGACGTTTTCAGGACGCATCTCTGATGATTTCATATTCACTATTACAGTATTACTCGTCTCTACCCGTACTGAGATTTCAAACGTTATACGCAGTTTCATATAAGTTTTCACAAAAAGCTAAACGCGGGCGGGTAGAATTCTGAGTCGTCATCTTTACATGCGGGCTTCAAACCGCGCTTCGATCGAACGCCCGGCCCGTATTCTCGAGCACTTCTCTTTTAACGGTTCAAGATATAAAATCTGAACCTAACCCGGATATCAGTGTCATGAGAAAGATAGCTAGTGTAAGAAGTGGATGATTTAGATCCTGCGGTCAACATGCATGATCTACTGATTTTCAGTACCGTGCGTAAATGATCAATGATAAGTAACGTCGCTACTCGAATAAGCGCCGCACTTTTACCAAAAATAATTTTGTAAGCACCGCTATTGAATTAGCGGGCAACTATTTACGAATGTATAAATAAACGCCATAGATTCTTTTTTTTAGCACGCGCTAAGCGTTACGTAACACGATTGAGATTTTGTTCACACAAGTATATAGCATTATATAACCAGTATATAACAAGTTTTATTATATAGCAAGTTTCGAAGTTCATCTGTTCCAGAATCTGATTGGTTAAAACTACGTCACGTGAAAGGCAGGGAATCCGAATGTTTACCACAAAATATTGTCAGTTTTGAATCAGTTTGATAGGAGGTTAATGCATTTAACAATCTACCTCCTCCGCAGGCTCTTTTCGGGCAATTATGGCGGGCAGTTGGTTAACCATCGTTGGTTGATTAATAAAACCGGAAGTCGTCACATCAGGCGACATATGACCTTTGAATCTCAGCCGAATTCTTTTTAAAATGAAAAGTGTCCCACGTTTTTGTCGCGTATCTTCATCTGTTGTTTCCTTTAAAACTTGCTATATAATAAAACACTTGCAGCGACTAACTTGCGTGTATTGTATTATTTGTATACATTATTTATACCACATGACAGACGGATTACCGCGGGCTTGCACAATCACAGGCGCCTGGCGCTCTAACCCACCGCACTTTATCGCATTACAATGCATTGCATTGATCTCCGCAGGAATGATGAAACAAAGCGATTGCGGCGCTCGCTGTTCTTTTGTAAAGGCATATATGTACCAGGAGTTACCAGCAGGGGATGAATTCAATCTTTTAAAATTTGATGTTTTATCGCGATTATATGTTCAAATAATAATGAAATAAATATATAATAGCATTGTTATTGTCCGCAAATTACTTGACTGACAGTTTAAATTGCATTATGTGAGATTTGTTGATACTTTTCAATCAAACGCTAGACATAATCAATAGTAAGGGAAAATGGAAGGTTACTGGTCACGAAATGTGTAATGATTTTAGCAGTCTTTTACGTGGCAACTAAACAAGAAATATTGACCGCCGAAATTATGAACGATTTTAATACTGGGTTGATCGTTTGAGCTAAAAGAAATCCCGAATGTAAAGATCCCACACAAATCGTGTTTACAGTGTGATATCAAGCTACTTGATAATCGGCATTCCTAGCGTCTGCACGCTAGGTAACAAAATAAATTATAAGGCAGTATACCCGAAATTGCCTTCTACATGCAATATGATCAAACTTCTAGTTCTAATCGTACTAAATGTTCTTTCATCCTGTGATTAAGATATACGTTAGACATTTGAGCTGAGCAATTTGTTCAATTGGAATAGGACAACAAAGAGGGGCAATGAAAAAAGATTCCAAACGAAGTTGTCTTGTGCTTCTGGGGGCGTTCTTCCTTGCTGGGATCCCGTTGGGGATAGTCAATTGTTTTGGTGTTTTATTTACCAGCTGGACAGAAGAATTTCAGGAAAACAGAACAACAATTGGTAGGTAATAATATTACGCAATCAAGTATCGGCTGAGTTGTGGGTGACCTTGGTATCTGACCTTGGTATGAGATTTAATTTGAGTAAAATTTTCTATGCTAAAATGTATTCTTCCGATATTGCTACGCAAGTTACTGTTATCATTCATAGACCCGGAGTGAGGGATTTTCGGCGAAATATTCCCGACATGATGATATTAAATATGATTTCTGAGGGCAATATTTCGCCGAATCTCCCGAGCGGAGGGTCAATAATATATTACACCAAAAATTATAATATTTGGCCCTGGCTAGCAGAAGAAAAAAACATTTCCCGCCATTTTCTTTATACACTCCCGTGAGGCTCACGTGACCACAACGCGTTTTTCCTCGAATTGATATTTTTCGGTGAATATAAAAAAATCTGCCCCTGCAGCGAATACGGATGACGCAAGGGGCGATACGGAGAAAAATTCCGTGATCACGTGTCAGAAATCTAGCTTTTTCATTGGACAGTTTGAATTCGAGGTTTCATTTAGCTGTAAATATTTTCCCCAAGGGGTGAGCTAAAACAAATAAAATTCCCCAGATCAATGTGTTAAAATTCAGCTCTATGATTTTTTTTCAAATAAGCTTTATTACTTTTTGAGTTGTCTTGAAAGTAAGGGGAAAGTGATTATTTTTCGCTAAAAGGAACGACAAAAAGGTACCATACCAGTTAGATTCAGGATATAATTTGCATCTCTGCAGTCAAACTGTAGCTTTTTGGTCTTAATTTTATGTGCTTTTTATACGATGATTACCTACAATCATGTGCAAAAATTATTGAGACACGGTCATGACACCTAGTATCTACCCCCCTCTCCCCCCAAAACAATGTTGTTTCTATGATACCAAGCCATTTGATTTGCCGAAAATATCACTCTCAACATTGTCAATGGGGGAAGGGGGGAATAGTCAATAGTTTAACGAAATACGTGACAAAATAGTTGTCAAAATGAAAAAAATGTGTTTAAAATACGTAAAGTCTCATAATTTTTGCACATGATTGTAGGTTTATCTGTAAAGTTTGTCAAGATATATTTAAGATTATACAAGACGGTTGAATTAATTCTGCACTGAATTAATTCCTTTATATTTATCTAGCCTGGATTGGCTCGTTTCATTTCATTTGGTTCATGTGTTTATGTCCAGCTTGTGGTATTTTAACTCGGAGTTTCAGTTTTCGACCAATTGTCGTCCTAGGAAGCACTCTCTTATGTCTTGGTCTATTACTCAGTTCATTTGTGAAGGACATTCCACTGTTCTACCTGACATATGGCGTAATATTTGGCACTGGGACATGCCTGTTATTTATGTCAAGCATAATAGTTATGCCATTTTGTTTCGAGAGACATTTAGCCGCAGCAACTGGGGTGGTGACCTCCGCAAATGGCAGTTTTCCAATGTGGTATGGACCGACATATGAATATTTAATACGACATTACGGATGGCGTGTCACATTAAGAATAGTTTCATTATTTTTCATTCCCTTACTGTTTGCGTGTGCCCTGTTCCCTAGCAAAAAGCAAATACCTCGTGAAAAGCAAAATGACTTGAATATTAGGAAATCGTTTGGTAGAATGTTAAAAAATAAAGGATTTCTACTTTGGTTGTTTCTGATGACATTGGTGTATCTTGGACTCTTTGTTCCTCAGATGCATTTGGTAAGGAAATGATACCAGGGATATGTACAAAGTTTTCATATAAAAACGGTAGTCTATGACATCATAAAACGGAAGCCTCATTAAAAGAGGAATAAAAAAATTGAGTTATTCGCTTAAATTTAGTGAACCCACCATTTTTAATACTATTTATTTCCACTTTCAATTTACCTTTTAGATATCATTCTGTAAAGATATTGGCATACCAACTTACGTCAGCGTATACAACATTACCTTGATGTGCGGCATGGAGACAGTTGGAAAGCTACTTTTGGGAAGGATGATCGATAAACGCAAATGGAGTGTTCATACTTATAACATTTTGGCACTATTAGTCCTGGCTGTATCCATAACATTGCTACCTTTAGCAAAAACTTCAACTCATATATTTCTCTTTTCAATTTTCTTTGGTCTTGCCTATGGAGTTCAGTGTTTGTGCGTCATTATTATAACTCCTGAAGTGCCCCACCCGGATGACGCGAAGCACGCAGTGACTTACTTATTTGGGCTCCTCAGTATACCGGGTGGGTTTGAACCAGTTTTAGCAGGTGAGCAGTAGTTTACGAAAGTTTATGTAATTCGTTTTAAAACAGTCAACAACTATATATAAACCCTCAACTACAACAAAAACTACTGGTTTACAACCAAGGTTTTTAGAGAGATGAATCTGAGGAATGGGTTGTAACGTATTTAGTGGGTTTGCTACATTACCTCTAACCTCGAAACTATAATACACGGAGCGGGGTCGTAAAGGGAACCTGCATTGTTGAGGCTGGTTTATGTTTGAGACATTTTAACTTGCAAATGAGAAACATTTCAGAAGTTTGGAGTGATTTTAGTTCGTCTTTTTTCGACTTTTCATACTGTAAGTATTATTTCGAAGGGCTGATTAAAAATCTCTCAAAAAATGGCGACTTGCTAAAATCTAAAATAGTCTCTTCATCAATTTCAGCATGGATATTCGACATCACCCGCTCTTATCGTTTAGCATTTTTTATTGCTGGGGGATTCATCGCTTGTGCTGGTTGTCTTGCAAACCTAATTCAACTGATAACGTCGAAGACTACAAACCGTAGTTTGGTATTTGATTCAACAGCAAAAGCGCATAATATTGATGCCATGGAGGTTAAAGAAAACGGGTGTTGATTATCTGCCGAGGCAGCTTTGCTTGCTGAAACCTGAAGATTGAGAATGTTCATGTTCTGGGGGGGGGGCGAGTGTTCAGCACAACATGGTTTCATTAACTGGCAACAGCTTAAGCGGGATTTTTGCCTAAAGGCTGCGTTTGAATTGCCCTCGACTTACATTGTTCCTTCTTAAGCCCATTGGTTGTGCCCCAAAATATTGTGCTTTAGAAAGTTTAAAAAATAATATCTTTTATGGTATTATGTCTAGAAGATTGGGTGAGGCTTGGAACCTGTCAATCAGTGGCGGATCTAGGGGTGTGAAGAATAAATTGCTGCGACTTAAAATCGGAATCACCTGGGCAGATTTTAATGCAAAAATATTCTTTTCAAATCTATAACCAACTGTGTTGTTATTTAAATTTAAAATTAAGCTGTGTAATTTATTCTGCACACCCGTAGATCCGCCACTGCTGTCAATAGCAATGTCGATGAATATATTAATATGAATACATTAATAAAATTATACATCCCCCACTTAAGCCGTCTATAGTTAGTAGACACGGCCCTGATTATTTACATTGAATAATAGATTGAAATCAATGTATTTCAAGTACGTATACGTTCTGCTCTTATCATTAGCGACATTACCTTTTCTATCTACCTAGTGGTTTTCGAATTACATTTTGAAGAAATTTGATGCACCAAAAAAGCGAGATATCTGAAATAAACATTGTCACGCGATGTGGATATTCTCAGTATATCATCGTCTGCAATCCGATTTGGTATGTAGAATTGTGGGAGCGAATTTTAAATAACATGGTTACATGGATATGGATACGCAGTGACTTAGTTAATATGTTAAGATAACGGGGCAGGTTAAAATAAAATATATAGTTATCCATAACATGGGAGCTATTAATCTCACCGCGTATCCAGTGAAATTGTAGCTGACGATATGATAATGCAGTAGAGCCAGAGGGGTATTCTGCAATATACATAGAGGCAAATGCAGCATGCGATACAAATGGCAAATAGCCACATTACATGACATTGATCTAAATTGGGTGTGGATTAATATAAAAATCGGTACTTATAATAAGTATACCTTTCAACAAGGCACGATATATCAACATTGATTCAGGGCCGCGGAAGATCGTTCAATGCATGGGGGAAAATATTCATCTATTCACGTTAGCCGAGCGTAAAAAGTTAAAGACAGTCAATATCAAAATAATAGTGTCGAAAGTGAATAATTATACGAATATTAGAGACCTTTAGCTTAAACAATATGACAAACCGCGAACAGACTGCAAACGGCTAATTTCAAATAACATTTAAAATTAGATTTTTGGCACATTCTCGCCCACAATTTGTCTCAGTAATCATTTTATGTTTGAAAATAAGGCACCAATTTTCTCGACCACAGAAACCTAGCATTTGTTTTGAAAATTAGAAATGAATTTTTCTGTTTGCCGTTGGAGGATTGTCGTAAACGCCAAGCTAAAGGTCTCTATTATTGCCTCCACGACTTAGCCATAATATTATGTTCACCGTTCACGTTAGCAGAGCTTAAAAACAGTCAATTTTAAACGAAACTAATCAGTGCCGAACGTGAATATATGTGACCTTCCACGGGGAAACATACGTTAACGCTATTTCGTTTGTTCCAAAATTTTCCAAAAGCGTGGTCATCCGTTTGATTTACCGTTCGTTGAAACGTTTGCCGGAATTTCGTTCATTGGCCTTGGACTTGGCTTAATTTTATTAAATTAAACATTTGCAATGTTACAACTTTATAGAAGAAGCGCAGAATGTGTTACACAGAAATAAACCTAGAATAGTAGGCTTGTAATGCATGGGGTTATATAATTTTAGCCTAATCGAATGCTATTTCGTGCGCTTCATGATTTCTTCTGAGCGTCATGCAGACATGAAAGGCTATAATTATTACTATTCAGTGCATGCTATAATTTCATTAACGTCAAATTTCACGTCAAAAACTCGAAATGCTTTCTTTCAAAAATTTATCGTTTTTTAATAGCCGGTAATGCAATGATTACAATCACTACTTTAATACTTCTGTAGCTTCCATAAAGCCAAAGTTCCCCACCCGCACAAACAACGTCGCAAGCTATATAATTATATTGAGCATTACGAGCCACATGCCTTGGGAAGGTGCTAATTAAATTGCATAACTATCGGAAGTCTCTAAATGGATTTTGCGTGTTACATATTATCAGGCCTGATATTATCTTACTTGTAAACCATATATATTTTTTATAAAAAAGACTTCATCTGGCATGAATAAAACTCATGCGTTTTTCAAATTTATTTATAGACTTTCAATTCACAAAATGTACTTGATATGTATATTGATGTATGCACATTTCAGCACAAAGTGATTGAAATTTTCAGAGCTCCAAGGAAAGGGAGATTATGCATTTTAGTATAATAGAGCGTAAATATATATCTTGATTTGTTTTCTCTTTATTCAATGGTCATCACACATGATTGCCATTTATAAACTAAGAACTTATATGCTTATGAGAACTTTGCTTTGGAAGCAACATTCTCCCCAACTGCATTATATGTCGCTACATGCGGAGCAAACGCCTGAGCAGGCGTCTTGTTTGGTTATAATTTGATTTTCCTCGACTAGCTCCTCGATTCGGAAACGTGGAACGCGGAAAGGTTCAAGTTTTACAAATGGTAGAGATTCTATGAGATCATTATTTTTGCTCTTTTGAAGGTTTTTAGGTTTTTTTCACCTCGACTTGACGATTCCTAATAATAAAAGTACCTCATTAAAAATAGTTTATACCCAATTAATACCAGTGGCGTAGCCAGCTGCCTGCCGTTTTAATCATACTATGCAAATTTTATGTTATTATCACTATTCATTTCTTTAGAAATTCATTGTTTTCACAGTCAATGAACACCAATATTAGCATAGCATGACTAATTTGCAGTGCGTGTTCAAACATTAACATTGTCTGTGAGTAAAGACAGTAAAAATCACGCGTAGGCTGGGTGAGAAACTGGCCTTAAAGGACATTGGCAACATTTCAACGAAGACTTAAATTACTTTTAAAATCATGTTATGATCTCTTTATAGCTTGCTCAGTTCTTGTAATAGTTTTGAGTGAAAGAAAGATAGAATTCCAAGCGTACAATTTGCCACGGGAATGTGCGACAAAAACCGGGAGATGCAAAACGATAGCAAACGAAGTTGGCTTGTGGCTCTCGGGGCATTCTTTCTTGTTGGAATCGCGATTGGAATATCAAATTCCTTTGGTGTTTTGTTCACAAGCTGGACGGGAGAATTTCAGGAAAACAGAACAAAAATTGGTAGGAAGGGCAAAGTCGATGACTTAAGTACTAAATTAATAACAACATATCTGTATGGGTATTCATAATTTATGTGTTAATTTAATAGAGTCCCCTATGATTATTTGCAATAGTGATTGCATGCTAAACACGAAATGAAAAAAACAAAACTACTACAAAATATTTGAAGGAATGACAACCATGTTGTTATAACAAACCCTACGCCAGCCACCTTTAGTCAATCTAATATATGCAATGCATGCACGCGTACATGATCTATAGGACTAAAGAAATGCAATTGGCTGGCTTAAGAAACAAGCTAAAATGTGGTTGGCTGACAAAACAAACAAGCGATGACTGATCAAATGCCTATATCACTTGTGGGATCTTTACGGATTTGAATAGAGCTTGAAAAATTAGTTTATAAGTTCTATACAACCCTTTTTGATATAGTTAAATAGTTTCGGAAATATTTACATATAAATATGACGATTTGTCTAAATTACCGTTGTGCTCGGGGGCCTGGGACTCAGGAACCGAGTTCTTGTCAAACATAATCTGATCAATTGTAATTTTACTTCAATCTTCCAATAACGTAAAATATTTTGAGAAAAACTCGCCCAGTTGCTACAGCCATACACAACGCACCGTTCCTGCATTTTTTTCTTGAAAAGCGCAAACTATATCGCCAGAACAGCTGAGCATTTTGTTGTCGCTGTCTAAAAATTGCGGGCGCATTTCTTCAAGAAGAATTTTAATTCTTCGAACGCCAAAAACATGTATTTTGAGGAGCTTTTTCTCCTTTTTTACTGGTTTGTTCATGGAAATAAGAGGGTGTATTCAAAGATTACGTTCCCGTGCTCGCATACAAGGGTATATATAACGACACTCTCGCGTAAATATTTGCGAAGGATTTTTATTTGCAAATGGGCGACAAGTTGAAGTATTTTACTCATTGTCAAAGTTTCAGGACCAGGCTACAGCAGTATGCAAACAACGAATTAACCCTATTTTACTCTTGACAGAAGCTGACATATTGTTGTTTCCACAGGTGTGTTCATTAATTTATTTGTCCCTTCTCACGCGAAATAATAAGTACCTTAACATGCATTTTTCTATAGAAATAACACCTTTTCCTCTTTCGATTTCGTGAAAACTGACCTTTGCCTTCAGTTATGAAGTATATTTTATGAAAGTTAAATCATGTTTTGCTTCATTGAAACATTAGCCACTCATGGGAAAAATGCTCTAGATGTTGTAATTTCACAAACTACTTATGCTCTGAAAATGCTATGTTGTAATATACTTACGAACTTCCTTCTGTATGAGTTTGCGATGATGTAAAAATTGCTGCAAAAGTAATTTTAATATGTCCAAGCATTGGTTGTTATGAATTATGAAAAGTCCTATTGATTGGTAAGTTTTAAGAATCTAACTGCAAACTTTAATATGGGCATGCTTGCTTTGTGAAGTTATGTGATGCTGTGGCACATATATAAAAATATTTTAAAATTTTTACCAGTGCCTCTCTCCGAAACATGGCTTAAAACTATCCATATTGTTCAAACTTCATAAAAAAGTTAGTGGGCATGCTGAGAAAAATGCGCACAATACTTATTTTTGTCTGTAAACAAACATATAAATTAGCCTGTGGGATATGTTACTTCCTATTTCTGATCATTTAACTAGAGTATAATAAAATTATTTGAGCAAAAATTTAGTACAACATTGCTTTCATCAAAATACAATAATGGGAAATCTTTAGAACCTTTTATGACATGATCTTTAGTACCTTTAGACCTAGAGGAAAAGGGGCTATAGAAAAATGCATGTTAAGGTACTTATTATTTCGCGTGAGAAGGGACAAATAGATTAATGAACACACCTGTGGAAACAACAATATGTCAGCTTCTGTCAAGAGTAAAATAGGGTTAATTCGTTGTTTGCATACTGCTGTAACCTGGTTCTGAAACCTTGACAATGAGTGAAATACTTCAACTTGTCGCCCATTTGCAAATAAAAATCCTTCGCAAATATTTACGCAAGAATGTCGTTATACCCTTGTATGCAAACACGGGAACGTAATCTTTGAATACACCCTTTTATTTCCATGAACAAACCAGTAAAAAAGGAGAAAAAGCTCCTCAAAATACATGTTTTTGGCGTTCGAAGAATTAAAATTCTTCTTGAAGAAATGCGCCCGCAATTTTTAGACAGCGACAACAAAATGCCCAGCTGTTTATCGCTGAAACTCTTCATGTTTACATTATAAAAGACGGCGTGTTTGCAAATCATTCCTAAGTCCCAGTCCCCCCAACAGACGTATTTTCGAAACTATTTAATTATATCAAAATAGGTTGTAGAACTTATAAACAAATTTTTCAAGCCCTATTCAAATCCGTAAAGATCCCACAAGTGATATAGGCACTTTAAAATTTTCTGTGACGTCTTTCAGCGGGGTTGTTCTCGTATAGATCATGGCTCTCGAGGAATGAAATTGCTTGTATTCTCAACGTTATTATATACAATATAGAATACACAAATACCGAAGTGGAGACATAAAAACAACAAATAGTTAGATATAAGTTTGAGATTAATTAGCTTTCCTGAAAACAATCCATTTTCGTTTTTCGATCGACGTTCGTTTCTAGTTCTACACTATTATAATTATAAAAGCCATGACCAGCCGACAATTTAAAAAGTAAGTTCAAGATTTTATAGTCTCAACCTCTGCCTTGCTTGATTCATATTTTCGCTCTCAAGATGACCTGTTTATTCGGAATTTGTTTCTTACTTTACTATAATATAAAGGTATGGTATTATAAATATATAAGGTATGTATAAAGGCGGAGTTCGGATATCAAACTTCAATACTATCAGAAAATCACATCAAGAGAAAAGAAAAACAGGTTTTCTTTCTTTGCTAAAAAGCAATCATTTGACAATTTTTGTATTGTAGCTACTTGATCTCGTAAACATTCAGGAGACAGCAACTTTCAAATTATTTGGTCTACCGGTAGTAAAAAAGTGTCTATCAAAAGCTCATGGTATCGGTTTTCAGAAGATTGATCAGGAAACTTGAGCATAGTTTGAAGATAAAAATTTGTGTCGTTACTACTCCTACGGCTAATTATTAAGAAACACTTCACTATGTCACCGAAATATACGTATATACACCTTTTTCGCGCGTTACTGAATCAAGAATCCGGAGATGAATCACTTTAAAGCTTGTTCTAAAAAAGATCAATTGTGCTGAATTCAATTCCTCCCTTCTGCCTATGAATTTGGTCATCCCCCCCTCAATTATCGCTACTATTTTCGGCTAGGTATATGGATATGTGATATGGTTTATTATTCACTAATCAGCGCCAACTATATTTTTTCGTTTATCCAGCCTGGATTGGTTCATTTCATTTCATTTGGTACATGTGTTTATGTCCAGCATGTGGTATCTTAACTCGGTATTTCAGTTTTCGACCAGTTGTCGTCCTAGGAAGCACCCTCTTATGTCTTGGTCTACTACTCAGTTCATTTGTGAAAGACATTTCACTGTTCTACCTGACATATGGCGTAATATTTGGCACTGGGACATGCTTGTTATATATGTCAAGCATTATAGTTTTGCAATTTTGTTTCCAGAGACATTTAGCCGCAGCAACTGGGGTAGTATCCTCCGCATCTGGAGGTTTTCCAATGTGGTATGGACCGGCGTGCGAATATTTAATACGACATTACGGATGGCGTGTCACATTAAGAATAGTTTCATTATTTTTCATTCCCTTACTGTTTGCGTGTGCCCTGTTCCCCAGCAAAAAACAAATACCTCGTGAAAAGGGGAATGGTTTGAACGTCCGAATATCGTTTGGTAGAATGTTGAAAAATAAAAGATTCCTAATTTGGGTGCTTCTAATGGTATTTGTCTATCTTGGACTCTTTGTACCTCAAGTTCACTTGGTAAGATAAGCTTATGTTTTTAAAACTTCTCACAAAACGGTTAGGATTTCAAACTGCTTTTGGCATGAATTATATATACATCTGATTTATGATATTCTTTGAACGATTTTCCGAAAGAGAAATTTGTATAAAAGCCTAAAAAATCTTTTAAACATCCTAAAAAAATCTCGTTCCAAAAAAATATTCGAGTAGTGGAAAAGCATATTGTATCCTTTGCCATTTTTCTTTTCAAATTATAATTTTCAATATTTCTTCAAGATATCTTTTTGTAAAGATATTGGCATACCAACTTACGTCAGCGTGTACAACATTACCTTGATGTGCGGCATGGAAACTGCGGGAAAAGTAATTTTGGGGAGGATGATCGATAAACGCAACTGGAGTGTTCATACTTATAACATTTTGGCACTACTAACTCTGGCTGTATCAATAACATTGCTACCTTTAGCAAAAACTTCAACCCACGTGTTTATTTTTTCAATTTTCTTTGGTTTTGCCCGTGGATTCCAGTCATTGTGTGTCATTATGATAACTCCTGAAGTGTCCCACCCGGATGACGCGAAGCACGCAGTGACTTACTTATTTGGGGCTCTCAGTATACCGGGGGGTGTCGGTCCAGTTTTAGCAGGTGAGAAGTAGTTCACATATTATTTCAAAACAGGCTATAAATGTCTTTAAAAACAGTATCACCGTCGGCTCTACGGTTTCAAATACATTTTCACATTCAGATTCAGATTCAGATTCAGACATGAATTTGAATATGAAAATAGCCGGGTATCTGACGTACAAAATGTGGAATAACTCCGCTTAAGCTTCTTTCCATGCAATAGATTCTCGATCTATGCATTAGGCATTATTTGATGATATTTTGAGTTTATTTGACCCAAGCACGAAGTCCAAAGCACAAATTTGAGTTTATTTGACCCAAGAACAAATTCGCAGAAGCTGCATGGCTAAAATGTAAATTTATGCAGCGTCGTATTGCGGTTTGTGATCAGTGAAATACTTCTCGTTATTTCTCTCAAAATGCGAACTATATATCTTCCATACTGAATGTCATTCTTTATATGGATATAATTAATTGTATCATTGAACTTTTGATTCGAAAGCGCTCGCCATTTAGTCAGGAAAATTCGCAAATCGCAGTCAATGAGAAACGCGACGGCGACCGGGGAGGGGCGTGTGAAGACCATACTTGGTTGCGTGGACGGGCTAAATTTTTAAATATATTTTGTCTCGAAACATTCTCAAATGCTAAAATGGTTTATTTATAATATTCAGGATGGATATTCGACGTTACTCGTTCATACCGTTTAGCATTTTTTATTTCTGGGGGATTCTTCGCTTGTGCTGGTTGTCTTGCGAACCTGATTGAAATGATCACAGCCACAAAGACAACGAACCGCAGGTTGGTGTTAGATTCAACAGCAAAAGAGAACGAGTCTGAAACCATAGTATTCAAAGCTGTTGGGTATCCAAAAGACATTCCTGATAGCGTTAAACACGCTAAGAAGTCTAAACTAATTCTTTGAACAAATTCAAACCATCAAAAATGAGAAATATATGAATTAAATGTTTGCATTTTTTGCTTCAATTTCTATAATTATTACAGGCCCATGTTTGGTCTACGCATAATATTAATAATATGTTTCGTACACACTGCTTAGTAAAAAACTTAATACATTATTATTAAAATCAATAAATATTCAAGGTACAATGAAGAACTAAGAAGGAAAATCGTTGTCTCTAATCATCAAAAATATATTATACGAAAACTATAAACACGGTGTATGTGCTTAACAAGGCTTGAGCATAATTATAAAGAATAATTATATACTTCAATAGTACATTAATGTCTGAAAAACGAGAAATCACTAGTGATATATGATTTTCAACGAGATCAGTCGTTACGATGATAAATTGATATCTGATCGCATGCTTATATCACTTGGTAACATGAAGTTATTAAAACTATTCCCATGCACGTGTTGTTGATAAGGAAACTGCGACCGGCATGAAAATACCATAAAAACCATATACCATATACCATATACCATAAAAAAAACGATGCCATGGAAAGTTACATAAATAAATTACACGGATAAATTTCAAATACCTTAATAACAACGCCATTAGTTGTTTTGTTTCTATAAGAATATTTTACATAAAAAGCCGCCAAAATGATTGCTTTTGAAGTTAAAGATGTAGTACTATTGTTCAACGGGTTCTATATAAATTAATGGGTTGAGCGAATATATCTGTAATTAAAACACCCAGCATACTAAGCGGGCAAGTTATCAAAAGTGGCTGATTAGCTAGCAAAGATTCGAACAACTTAAAATACCTATCCACCTGGCATTATCACTTAGTTACCAGAATATCACAGTAAATATTACATGATATCACTATTGTAAGCCGCGCTTAACCTTAGTGGTTTCGAAAAACAAACGTCTAAACTGTTTCCACCCCCCCCCCCCATTCGGGCAGATTCTGCATGATAAATCCGTGATCAGTGCACGTGGTAACTATAGCCCCGTTTACACTACCGCTCGATTTATTGGCACAGCATAGCTGAAATGGGTACCAAGCCCATTTCAGCAGTGCCCGGATGGACGTTTTCAATTGCGGGTAAGTGCGGTTTTTCCTACCACAAATTTTCCTAACTATTACTTGGAATTTGAAATTCGTATAGCTGAACGGAGAGAACTGTTGGAAATATCTTCAGGAATAATCGAATGGCAGGAAATCATCATTGAAGTAATTGTTGTTTTATTGCGAGTCCACTTGTCAACGTTGCTCGTGCAAAATATTGAAGCTATTTGTTAGAACTACAGTATCATGCTGTCTCGGTACTGTAAGGAAACTCATTAAAATCATTATTTGTATCCTAATGATAGCTCATCCCTTTTAACAAAAATTATAGACAAAAACCCCGTTTACACTACACTAGATTTATTGGCACGGCACGGCTAACCCCCATCCTCACCGTACCATTTTAGACGTGCCGTGCCTATATATCGAGTATAGTGTAAACGGGGCTTGGGGAAACAGACACGTTTCAAGTTAAAACGATTACGTGGCTAAAACATTAAATGATTTTTAATCTATAATAACACAATAACACTGACCCGTCAAAACAACTAATCTGATTTAATATAAAAGTTCTAGCCTATAGATGGTTACAATATGCATGCAATTAATATTTCCCCTATTGTAATTACTGATATTGCTCTTATAGTTATAAACTCTGGATATTTCGTTTTAAAAATCAGTGTGAATTCATTTCAAATTTGTAATTATTAAGTTTGAAGTCCTTTAAACCGCAGCGGTAGCAATTTTCCGGCATATTATAAAATAAGTCGGCTTGCCAGTATACCTATCACCTTAGCAAAGTTGCACTAGATTCAATTGTTTCTAAACAATATTTCTTTCCATAATATCTTCCTTTTTTCATCACATCTTTTGATTTTATGCTCTGGTTTTTTGTACCACGCGTTGGTGGTATAGTCAGCACGTTGCACTTTTCGCGCGCTAAACGCATTAAAACACTAGATGAGACTTTTCAGCTCATTATCTAGTATATTTAATACGTTAAAGATGAGGTAAAGTCCGTTCTGCGCATATATTCCGCGCATCAACACATTCCATCAGTGGGGGAGCAACTTTTGGAATGTTAATGATATGCGATATTAGCGCGTTGTATTACAAACGGCAGTTCGGGAGCACAATTATTTTATTTTATGTCGCAAGGCGAAGAGGCTCGAATTGCGAGTCACGACGATAACTTATCTTATCATAAGGCTACTAGAAAAAAGCAATATTATGCTGAAAGGACTGCTCCAATAATTTATTTGTTGAATGAGGCCCGAAATGGCGAGGCTATTATATTTGTCGTCGCTACAGACGCTACCTTCTCGCTTGTCCAACAATTACAAATATATAACGTTTTAAATAACGGCCGGTTTATTTACAAGCTTTGCTTTATATTTTCCTCAAAATATAACAATATTTTCTTCAAAATATAATATAAAATAAGCATATTCATCACAGATTACAGCAGGTCGTGCGAGAAGAAAATAAGAAAATTATAACGACGCAACGTCATGTAAAGATTATATAACCAACGTAAACAAACATTGTTATGCGCAGAATATATGCTCAGAACGGACTTTACATCATCTTTAAATAGACATGTTGAAAGTGCGACGTTTGACCTTCACGGCCACCACAGCTGACCAACGAATTCTTTTTTCTTGCTTTTTAAACACCTACAAAACTAGTATATTTTTATTCACAGTTAGGACACATACAGCCATCCACATTCCTTATGATAACTTTTATTTCACTTAAGGCGATATGTTTACAACTATTTTGTCCAGGGACGTGTTATCCTGCAATTATGTATGTGTGCATATATAGGAGGAATAAGATAATATCCTAAAATAAATGTAATGACAAATAATTGGCGGCCTTACTGCTCGGCAACTTACTGCTCGGCAACCAAATCGATATGATTTTTTTTGGAGAGGCATGAACGCGCGTTGCTTAGAGGCAGTATCATTATAATAATTATACCTTTTTCACCTTGAGGGTAACAAGGTATCGAAATCTAAGAACATCTGCAAGTTTGATGAGGCTCAAACATTTTTCTCAAGAAATTTTGGTCAGAAATTTAAGTTCGTTTAATTGTTAGACTGAGATGAGAGATTCACTGTACTGTTTTCAATATGAACCAAATATCTGACGAAATATCGTGCTATTCAGCCTATTCATATAAATAATGCATTGACCATACAAAATATTTGACTCTATGTGTAAAGAAATATCGTATGAGATCTTTTAACGATCTTTCATCGAATGTCAGACATTTCAGTTGGCAAAAAAATTTTTACTCAAGTATAAACATGAAATATGCAAAGCGTAATTTTCTATAGTTACGATCACCACAATTAAATTGAGAGAATTTTAAGAACAAAACAATATAGACAATTTAAATACCGGTAATAGAATGCTTTATTACTCATTAGGAAAGAATAATGACTTGTGATACTTAATCGAAACATTAAAAAGATGTTCACCTTAACTGTTTGTCGTGCAGGCAACAGAAAGGGATTTAAATTCTCATTAACTGAGATAAATTGTTGCAAAATGTGGGCTAGAGGCCTACTAAAAGACACAAGCCTGTTGTCAAAGGTTAATAAATTTATCTATATATATATATATAAATTTACAAGGCAAAATTTAATGAATTTAAGGTTAGAATGCATTGGAGTTGTATGCTGACGTGACATGATCGGCGTTTCAAAAATTCATTTACTATACCTATATGCATGTCCTTACATAATGTAATCAATGATTATAATGGAAACTAAACCATATTATACCAATGAACCTGATTAGCATTCACAGTTCTGTTACAAACCAATATAATCAAGCATATTAAATACATCGATATCACTCTAGATCGACTGAACTTATACCTATCCACATTTTTAAGACATTTTTATACTATGTGGCAATTTATCAGGAGACCAGTGCATACGGGCGATTTCTGCTTCTATTTCAGTTTCTTGACCTCGTGCACGAGTAACGTTATTTTATCACTAATCTTAATAATTAACTTACCTAATTGATAACATATATCAAAAGACAAAAATCGCAGCAAAAAATGTCCAATAAATCACGTGAATTGCCCCCTTAAGGAGGTACGCAACGATTTGTTAGAAACTGTTTGCCATGGCACTACTCAGTGAAATTTTGTTTACTTATAACCTAACGCGTCCTTTGAATCGTAGATGCGTGTATATTGTAATTATTAATATTGTTAATTTAATATTGTTTAAGTAGAGGCGAGGCCTTTGAGTTACTCAAGTGTTTTCTCTCTATATAACTTCCGCCTACCCTGGTGAGCAATATATTTAATTAATTTTGACTGTATTTACTCCTCTATATAAAGACCTGATTTGAGTTGATGCATACTAGAGCCTGTTTTGCGTTGCTGCCGAAAAGTTAAAGAATTTTCTAAAATGAGGACATCCATATTTTTGTTCGCTTTTGTGCTGCTGATTTCAGCAACATTGATCTTAGGTGAAGATGATGAAAATGTTGTGAACGACGTCTTGGAAAAGTAAGTGTCATTGTGTTCAGTTAGCAATAAAGAGTTAAAGAAACTTTATTTCTGCGAAGTTTCACAACCTATAAATACGATGAACCATTATTTTGGAATTTTAACCCATCCATATTATAAGCGTTGTTCTGTGCGTATATACCATGCGGAAGAAAAACTAATATTTTATCACAATTAATTTATGATAATAAAATAATAATGAAATATTTTATGAAAAGTGAGTGCATTGAAAGAGCTATTCACGCAAAGCTCATCTTCCATGCCGTTGACTGACTTGAAATAGACGTAATCTTTAGCTACATATGTGACCCTCCACGGGAAAACCAACATTAACGCTTTTCCGTTTAAATGGGCAAAAAAACGGATTACAAACGGTTAGTAAACGGATGCCGTAAAGCGTTTTCACGCTTCGTTAAAACGTTAAAACGGTTCGATGAAAAAATTTAACGCTTTCAAGAAAGCGTTTTTACGCTTTGGTGAAAGCGTTTGCACGGATACGAATAACCGTTTAAACGCACAGAAAAATGAACCGTTTTTTTGGATGGGCCTATTCATCCGTATAAACGGTTTGACGAATTTATATACCCAATTTCACGGACGAAACCAGACGATTTGGGGAATCCTTTGATCGCAGACCATGATACTGGTGTTTAAATCAAACAACGGTAAAATATGTCAACTGTCTGTTGCATGGGCATGTTTGATATACCGGGAGGGGGGAAATGATTAACAGGTAAACGCAAGTAGCGGGTGTAACATTATATACGTTGTTTATGTTCAGCTATGAGGGAGCGAGAGCTTCGATCGCTATCCGCACGTACACTACTCTTTATTGCTTCGTTATCCCAGTACAGCATGGATAATATTAAAATCATAAAATGGAGTAAAATTGTAAAAACAATAGCAAAATATACCTGAAGAACATGGCCACAGTCATGCCACTGCACTGACTGCAGACATATGTTATTATACATGCAGTCCAACAGCTTTAGGGCTAATTACGCTCCGTTGACAGCTACACATAAATAGCTACTTGATCAATGTCATATGTACCTAGTCAACGAAGTTAATTATAGGTAGTAGAAGCAAGCAGACCAGTAACAGTCATACAGTTGTGATTTGCCACTCGTGCGAAGCAATTTACTTTGTTGTTTATGTGTGGCCTTCCACACATAAACATACGTTAACGCTATTTGGTTCCTTGAAAAATATTGTTCATTATTCATTCGTTTCCCGTTCAATTAAACACTTCAAGCGTTCTTGCGTTCGTTGAAACGATTTTCGAGATCGTTCATTGTTCGAAATTGCCCGTTTGAACGCCTCGAGAAAAAAAGTTCGAAAATCGTTCCAAAAGCGTTCAACCGTTTTGATTTACCGTTCGTTGGAACGTTTGCTGGAATTTTGTTCAATCGCATTGGATTTGGTAGAACATTAGATTAAACATTTGCAATGTTACAACTTTATAGAAGAAGCGACGAATGTGTAACACATAATATTCCTAGAAACGTATTCAGTTCCTTAACAGAAGGCTTGTAGAGGGGTTACATCATTTTAGCCGAATCGAATGCTATTTCGTGCGCTTCAAGATTTCTCTTAGCGTTCAGTGCATGCAATTATGTCATTAAGGTCAAATTTCAAGTCATAAACTGAAAAAGCTTTCTTTCAAAAATTGATTTTTTTTTAATGCCGCGGCAATGCAATGGTTAGAATCTATGCTTTAATACTTTTGTTGTTTCCATAAAGCCAAAGTTCAACGCGCGCACAAACATGCAACGTCTCTAGCCATATATACCTTAAAAGCAGCATTACGTAGAATTGCATAGTTGTTGTGTGGTTGTTGGAAGTCGTTTAAATAGTCATTAGGATAGATACGAAGCAGCCTGATAGTATAGGAGCAAAACCGCGGATAACTGCATATCTATAGTATGCAATGATTAAAACCCTTATATAGTTGTGTAAACAATGAAATAAATGTAAATAACTATTAAACTATATCGCAATAATTGTATCAACAACAGACATAGATCTTTTGAAGCGCTTGATCGTGGACGCCGATGTTCACCGGCCGAGGGCGATCCGAATAAAACACTTCGCAACTTTCGGCAAAGTCAGATGCACCAAGCACTGAAGCACATTTATAATCAGGCATCTTATGTTTGGTTATAATTTGATTTCCCTCGACTAGCTCCTCGAATCGGAAACGTGGAACGCGGAAAAGCTCAAATTGTACAAATGATATAGATTGTATGAAAGTAATGAAAAAAATAGAACCACAAGGAAGTCGCCCAATGAACATCATAATATTCCTCACTGAAATTTAGCGTAGCTAAACTTTGATAGGCACAAAACACAAGCCATACTAATTGTTCAAAATAATCAGGATCATGTGACAAATATAACAAACCAGAAATTATAATCGATATTATACCATTTAACTATATATATAAGCTTTCTGGATATTAAACTAGAGCATAAGCAATGAAAGACACGGTCTACAAATTGCGTGTTTTACGAGGTAAAGTTTTAGCGCTATGTTTTTACCAAGTTTGTGCAATCCTTGCGCACACTGGCACAAGCCCAATTGGTAAAATTGGCAGCTGACATGCCGCAGCGTAAGCCTAATACAATATTGGGAATGGCGATAAGTTATATCTAAAAGAAACCCATTTCGTTCGATTATCATAGGTCTTACAAACATTTAAGCTTGACCTCACAGAAAATAAACATTAGAATTCTTATTTAACAGCTGCTTGGACAATAGGAAAATATTCACTAATTTTGATTTCGGTTCTCTTTATAAGGAAATTGCATTCCGGATATTAAATTGTAATCATGCATTTGGCATGTATGGTCATTGCACATTTGCGCTTTGAAGGCTGTTGCCAGCTATATAGATCGGCGCACGGGATCGGCGAAGTGAACAAATATGAAATGGCGCCAATCAAGTTCATAAGCACGCGGGTAAAGATCTTTACCAATAATTTCGCGAAGTCCTATCCCAAATATTTGCTGGATATTCAAATCTATGGATACGTCGAGGTGTTTTAACACGTGCATATAAAGGTATGAACACATATTGATTAATTTCTAGACTGTAGTGTTTGATATAAGGCATGTTTGATTAAAAATACTTTATGCATCAGTCGCGCTTGGAAATAATTCCCGTCAAGCATTGAAATCAGGCCCTATCGATGAAATCATGAATCATCAGATTTCGTATTACTGTTGGCTCGATCAAAACTTTATTTTTTTTGCCTTGTGTGCATATATATTTATTTGTTAAGTGTGTGCATATATATTTATTTGTTAAGTGCGCACTAAGGCTTATATGAAATTTTTGTAGACTATATGACAAAAGAAAGTTGCTGTTTGGTCAAGATCACTTTGGCTCAGTCGAACATCGTAAAATCGAACATCGTTTGCCAGAGGTTCAAAGAGGTTTGAGTACTTTAATTGGGTGGTCACAAAACTGAGATAACATAAATAGGTGCATCTGCACTCAAACACCAGAAATTTTTCTTAACCAAAAATTGCATGCAAATTCCTAAGTAATTTGTGTGTAGATGCAACCTTATTAATTCCTAAGCTGAGACAGGCAGGACAGGCAAATAAGATTTTTCCAGACACGAGAGTCAGTAGATACATTTTATGCATCAACACATAATGTTTCTGGAGAAGTCTTGCTTGCCGGGTAATCGTAGGCAGGGGGCACAAATTGTGTCACAATTAGATGTCTCGAAGATGATGTGGATTGATTTTTTGTTATAATGGTGAGTATAAACTCCCCTGTGCGTGCGTTTGGGATTGTCGCGTCTATATGGGCGACTGCACTGCTATATGCTTTGCAGAAAAAATTGTGCGCATTTTTGACAGTTTCGATCCGCTGTTTCTATAAGGGCAGTATATGTAATTGCTATATGTTTTGGCTAAAAAATTGTGCACCTTTGCGCCGGGATGGAGTATTAAGTTGCTTTTCAGGGCGGAAATCTTGACGTTTGGATTACAGAACGCAGGCCTTCGATCCCATATTCAACTAACAAAAACTTTTTTTCATGCAGTGTAGCGCAGATAGCGTATAATATTATTCAGATAACATGCTAGCTATATTCTACTGTTAAAGTTTTGGCAGATGCTCTAAAATATGGAAGGAGATAAAGTATTTCATTATGAAATATTTAGAGATATTTTGTGACCACCAAGAATTCTTAGTTAAGTAAGATTTGACATAGAGCTCATATTTTTCCTACAGAGGTCAAATCTTTTCAATAACATACATAAATATTGCGTCAATTTTAAGTACGGATTAGAATAATCTGATTATACAGCATAAGGCTATTATGACTGTGTAGTCGTGTGTTCTCAAAATGAAAGCATATATAACTAGTCTAAAAAGCGATCGATATGGCAGAAAAACGGCGATTTTATATATATCATACCGATCGTGATTTTTTACCAACCCATTTTCAAACTTCGACACGCACTGGCGAAGATTGGTTAAATGCACTTTGTTGAAAATATTGTGAAAATGTGTAATATAGCGTATATAAAAGTTGATATAATATAACAGGAAACTCGCACACGATCCTATAACGCATTAATTAGTTGTTTTTGCCAAAATGGATCATGAATGTGCGTATTTATTATATCTATATAAGTATTTGCATAACAAATACCAGATATCTCTCGTTATAATTAGTTGAATTATTTTGCATCTCAGATATGTTGCTTAGTATGTGTATAGAATTTAATTGCTGTAATAAATTTTAAACTATATGTCTTCTCACACGCACTATAGAAATAGGTACATTTATAATTGCGAAAAAGCATTTTGGGGCCTGTTGACCCAGGTGATGGGTTTCTGGCAGTGCAAGTTGGCAAATCATCAAGGGCGGCTGTGTCTTCGCTTCTGTGATAATACTTTATTGAAAGATAGACATATAATCAATCATACTTCTTTAATAAGCATTATAAACCTGAACTAGATTTGTTGTAATCAGTGATATATATATCTCACTTTGGTGTTCGACCCATTTTGCTTGCCTCTGATATATAAACATTTTATTACATTTTATATAGTTTTATACGATTAACTTTACAAGGTCGTCCTGACTGTTGGATGGAAATATTTAATTGCACGCTAGCGGAAACGTTACACTGGTTATATAGGTGAAAGGTGAAACCTGCATGTTTACGTCTGTAATAAAACATTTTCACGGTTTTATTTAAACGTTTTCACGGCTCTACCAAAACGTTTTCACGGTTTTACCACAACGTTTTTACGGCCAAAGCAAAACGTTTTCACAGCTCTACCAAAATGTTTTCACGGATCGCCCAAAACGTTTTCACGGATCGATGAAAACGTTTTCACGTTTTGAACAAACCGTTTAAACGCCAAGCAATAAAATTTAAACGGGCGTTTAAAATTTTTAAACGGCAACCGTTTTTGATTTTCACGGATAGAAAACGGATAGCAAACGGTATTTCAGCCCGTTTTTTCAAACCGTTAATGTTGGTTTTCCCGTGGAGGGTCACATATTATGTCATCGTTATAATGTTATCATTCCCCAAGTTGCAATAAAAACTTGCTGTTTGCAGTTACAGTGTAGTTTCCTGTATGCCAAACTAAATGTAATAGGAACAAAAAGCACACCAGGCCTATGACAGTGCAATCGACACAAACAACAGTATTAGCTAAATAGTGCGGATTTTTTACAGCTCTGTCGCAGACAAGTTGCTTGCTGATCCAATGGCTATGCCTAGTCGTCGATACTATAGGAGGCGGCAAAACCGGCGTAGACGTCGAAAAGGCCGTGGTCGAAGTCGGAGTCGCAGCAAAAGTCGTGGCCGAAGCAGGAGTCGTAGTCGAAGCGGGGGCAGAAGTCGTAGCCGAAGCGGCAGCCGATCTGGTGGTAAATACTACTAGTGGCAAATATGACTAGTTGTAAGTAAAACTTCAAAAGACAGTAAAATAAGTTATTATGAGAATTTCAAGCAAAAATGAATTAATTTTCGTGCACACGGTATATTTTCTGAGAATTTTCTTGAAGCAATAAATGGTGGTTTTCAAATAGGCAGCATTTTTTGATCGGGTGAAATATTTTCCTCAATTTCCTTTCAAATTGTAAAAAGTCGACTGAAGCAAATAACAGATCACAATTGAAAAAAAATCAACGAAACTAAGTCGATTCAATTGAATCGACGAATATGAATGCAATATGAAAACTGCAAAAGTGCGTATGTGCAGAAATTCGTGTGTTCAATACAATATCCCTCAATAAAAATTCGACTATGTTAGTCCAAAGTAAAGATACAGTATCACTTTCCTTTTACAGCCTAAATCCAGTCAAAAATCGAAGAATCGCATATTAATTGTACTAATTTTTAAATCTATAGCCCAAAGAATTCGCCAGGAATGAACCGTTATTGGACCACCCATACAAGGATATAATTCAACTACTGTAATTTTATATGTTAGATGACGCTTTTATAAAACCTTAATAGATGTGTGATATGTTATTTCTCAAACATCAATAAAATTTTGTTTTCAAGCATGACATGGATATATTATGAATAATTACTTGTTCCACCTCCACAGACCCCCCCCCCCAACCCATACGGTTCTTCTATGTTGTTGTCAGTAGCACGTTTCAATCAGAAACAGCTTCTAACAAGTCTGATTTCAATCCAAGTTTCCTCAAACTATTTTATGGTAAGGCGTTGCAATTGAGAAAAGCATTGGAATGAACGACCCTGGCAGGAGAGGGAAAGGAAATTTTCCGTCCTCTCCTGTAAAGGGGCAGATGCACTCTTTTAAATAGAAATATATGAATTGCTGTTTGTGATATCACAGTGATATCAAGCATTCAACCTTTCATCAATTGTAGTTATAGTTACGAATGCGACACCAAACGTCTGGCAATTCAAAAATTTGTTACCACAAACAACTGTCCCATTTTCTCACTTTCTGGGACAAGCAGTGTGAAAACAACAGCTTGTTTGCAGATGTTCGTGTGAAATTGATGTGGATTAAAAATATTAATCTAGATGGCTATATCTAGCCATCTAGACTCTAAAAGTGAAATATTATTCATTCCAAATTGCAGTATTCAGTTAGCTGTTTTGAAGAAGAACTTATTTAATGAATCAATGCACACAGCTTTGTGATACGTGTCTCCAATATGTGTGAAATATGGTCGCACGTACCTGATACCTTGTCCTTGAGATTCAGCTTTTTGAAAATTTCTGTTGGGACGATCTGTTTATGTTTGATTTTATGAAGCGACAGCCGACAATACCAAAACGGGTTATAAAATGATTATTATAAAATCATATATAAAAGCGGATAATTTGGGTCGTATTTTAAACCTCATTCTGCATCGAATTTCTGCAAAATTCAATCACGATTTTTACCAACAGCTAAATTCTGGACTTCCAAATGGTCGGCCATTTTGGATTTGGCAGCGCAGACCTGGAACGACAGTTTCAGTTTCCGGGGGATCGAGGCCCAAAAAAAAAAGTGCAACAGTATAATATGAGCTATATTAACGCACTTGTACTAGCGGAATTGATTTTTAATTTTGTTACATTTAATTGTGCCCAGAACAATTAAGAATAGAATAATTTCCGTTCGGGCCATCCATGGACCCATCGTGAACCCATTGGAGGCTTGGAGCAAGGCCCCCAATGCTTGAAAGTAGAATGAAACAGTCTTAGCGCAATATAAAAAGTATATTGGTTATATCATGGATAATAAAATCACATGCGTACTATCACATGGATAGTCTTTTAACTATCCATGGTACACGTGCACGCGTGAACGTTAGTGCAATTGATTTTTTGGTGAAATTTAATTGTGCCAAAAACAATTAATAAAGGTAATAAAACGAATAGGAGTGCTATCAATGCCAAAATCATACGAGTATATACGAGTATACCGCGTAGCGGGAGTGTTAATCACGAGTATGATTTTGCCATTCGTTCTATAACTTATTAATTTTATGTTATCAACTTGTTTTAAGGAAAAGTACTTAATTAAGACACAATTTAAGCTCATGATTAATCGCACCCCGTGATTAATTATGAAATTAAAGTATTTTCCCCTGATTATACAGAAGGTATACAATTAAATATAAAATATTTCTCGTTCGGGCTATCCATGGACCCATCGTGAACCAATTGGAGCTTTGGAGCAGCCTCTCCCCCCCCCCATCTTTAGACGTAGAATGAAACAGTATTAACGCCAACCTGAAGGTTCAACAATGATCCGCCCACCAGCGGCGAAAGACACGCGAAATAGCCTCTCCCACGATGAACAATATCCCATATTTAGGGTGTTCACACACTCAAGTTACTTAAACGACCTTAACCATTTATGACAATATACGAAAAGCAAACTTTAATAATCAAAAGACAATTTACTGAGTGAATTTAGTACTAGTATGTTGTTGAAAATAATCGCTAGTTATAACTCCTATAAAGCCAGCCGTTAGGCGAGTTTATTTGCACGACGCGAAACGATATCTGAAATCAGGTTATGTGAGTTGGTTAAATTGCGTTATCTCTTCGCGCAAATAAATTCGCCTAGTAGAAAACGGGCTTAAAATGAAGGCAGACTCATCATCGTCACCACAAGAAAGGCTAATTGCGTCATTTTATTCCGTGGGAAATGACTATCCCCCCCCCCCCCCCCGACTCGACTGATAATATTGGCAATCAGCAATTTTTCGCTCAGATTCGTGCAACTGAAAGTACCCAGGATAAAATCCGGTTTAGAGGACACGTCAAATGGAAAAAATGGGTTTCAATAAAATGTAATACCCTATAATTATTTAGTAACCTAAAAATCTATCATTTGTATAATAACATTATAAAATCGAAACTTTCTGCCCTAAGAATAATGCAGAATAGAATGTTGACAGAATTAACCTCAGACTTTTCCTATCCCTGCCATATCGTCGTCATGTTTGTACCCGTGGTTTTCGAATTCGTCATTTGTACGTTTCATTCTCTGCAAGGCAACTCCTGAGTCACCTTGATTTATTACGGCCATTTCTCGCTACAATGAAATGCATCAATTTAGTTAAAGCGAAATGCTTGGTAACGAAATAAGTTACAAAAGGTCAGGTAATTACTATACCACGTTTCGCGATTTTTTTTTTTTTCGCGTTTCTCTTTTTGCTCCGCAGGCTTAGTATTTGCGCAGACAGTCGCATATTTAGAGGGTATCAATATAGCTCAGTTTCAGTGCAATGTATTCACCGTCTACATAGCTAACGGATAAGACAAAGGGAGGTCATTTGCACATCTAATTTTTCCTAAGTGTAAATAATACCGTTTCGATTTAAAGTTTGCCATCAACAACAGCAAATATTGCAAAACTATTTTAATAATTAAGGACAAAGGTGCGGAAAGCAGTTTAGGGCAGCGGGGACAGGCTTTAGGAAAACGCCCATATCGTGGTTATAGCTAGCCCTTAACCTAAAAGTTAACGTCACTAAAATGGTGAATGTATCGATGATAACACAAGTCATTTTCTCTCAAGTTAAGGTGGATGATAACAATATTTTCTCTCGACAAACCTGTTCTATTCGTTGCTGACAAATGACCAGTACAATTACCAATATGACAAATACAATGGGAATAACAACAATCAAAGCAATTATACCAGCACCTGGTAATGACAAATAGAGATCAGAAATTAACAAAATGAAAAGCAATATATAAATACATATATTTGAAAAGAGATGAATTTTAAGATGAAATTTCAACAGTTTTTTGCTCAATGTTTATCGTGAGTATGCCGCATTTTTCTACAATCTTGGCCAAAACGCTTGGGACGATTGCATTTTTTTTCTCTAAAAATATGTTCTCCCCCTTCCCCCCTCATCCAATGTTGAATTCTAATGCACTTTCGTTTTTACGACATTACAACAATTAATATATTAATTAGGGACCAACATTGAAAAGGGGGGGGGGGGAATCGGCGAAAATGCGAGCGAGGGTGGTCACACGCGATAGCGTGCGCCGTCCTATTAACTTTTGGCTAAGATTGTAGATTTCAATTCACACTTTGATCACTTAATTCACCGAGAAATTTTCCACTGAAAGGGTCCTGAATTGGGGGGGGGGGTTCAATCTTATTTCCCACTACGAATTTTCGAAAATTCCCAGTTCCAGTAAAACTTTTATAAGAAATCCCAGTCTGAATTGTAAAAATCCCAATCTTTGAAAAGATCAAATCCCATTTCTAGGAACAAAATTCAATTTTCCCAGCGTAAAAATAGGGCAATCTCAGTTGCCATTTCACCCTCTTTAGGACTCTCTTTCTAAAGCCTTTTTTCTGTCGAAATTAAGCTCTTTACGATATATAGACTGAAGATGGTGAAGGTGCTCTCATTC
This sequence comes from Dendronephthya gigantea, assembly GCF_004324835.1. Taxonomy (NCBI): domain Eukaryota; kingdom Metazoa; phylum Cnidaria; class Anthozoa; order Malacalcyonacea; family Nephtheidae; genus Dendronephthya; species Dendronephthya gigantea. The sequence goes on along the minus strand of NW_021163157.1, from coordinate 468,216 downwards.
GTGCATGTTTTATTATTAATAACACAAAGAAGCGAAATAACCAACGAAACCTACTCAGGTCATCATCGTCATCGTCTTCTTTGGGAAGACATGCAGTATTTTGACATGTGCAATTGAATGAGCCAAGTGTGTTTGTACAAGTGGTGTTCTTCTCACAAGGTCCACTGGTGCATTCGTCGATATCTGTATAAAAAAGACGTGCAAACGTTTTACATTTATCGTGCTGTGTCTTGTAAAGGAAGCATGGTTTCCATGCATTCTCTAGAAAAATCCTTTCTGTCAAATTTTTGAAAACATTCAAATCGAGTAGATGAAATACTACCTAGTTAAAGGACAATATACCTGTACAAGTCAAACCATCTCCAGAGAATCCAGGATTACAAACACATGTAAAAGATCCATCAATGTTATTACAAGCAGCATTCAGACCACAAGGATCATCGATTGCACACTCGTCCTTATCTAAAACGTTGCATGGAAATTCATATTGACAGAGCTATTAAAATTATCTTGCCTAGCTTGTTTAGGGTTCCGTCTTTGCTTCGCCAAAGTGCCGGCGCAACGAGTGGGGCGTAGACCTTTCTAGTTTAATCAAATATACCATCAGAGTAATAAAAGACTACATCCTGCACTTAATACCTTTGTAAAGGTTCTCGGTGCGAAAACTCCACACATGTGTCTACTATAATTATGACGCCTGTACTATTTTTCCCTTTAATACGTTTTCCCGTTACGGTATTGGTGCAGACTCATCGGATCTACATGGCTGGTGGGAACATCTCAATATCCGTCATGCACTTATGGGTGCAAGCGGGAGCACCATATTTTTTTCCCATACAGCAAGTTTTATTGTCATTATAACGCCCGCCCCTCTCATTATAACGTACTGATAGTTTTATTGAAATAAACGTTCTTTTGCGACCTGTTGTAAGTTTAAGCCCCTTACCGATGTGGTTGGTAAGGCTCAAGGACGGCGGAAGATATTTAAGTTCGGGGAGGGTAATATTCAGACAGTATATACTCATGTTCGCAGACCGTAAAACAATCAATCTCGATAGGAACTGATAATGCTGAACGTGAATATAAAAACTATAAATATTAGTCCTCTCACCCCCCCCCCCCCTCAACGATCTCTCGCCGTCCTTGGTAAGGTTCGAATGTACTCTATCGACTTCTTCCCCCGCCTTAAGCTTCTTTCGGCGCCTCTGCTTTGCTGTACAATTGTATGAAGAACAAATTTTTATGCGAGGAATCCTAAAACAAACTTTAACTGAAACACGGATCAAAGAATACCTTCAAGGACAAACAGACGTCCACTTTGAATATATCCAAGAACAAGATCTTTCCCAATGGTACCGTTAGTGATGTTAATTACTCGAGCTAATTCTGTATTGAGCAACACTGCTGTGACATTTGATGCAGAGTTTAATGTCACTGTGTAGTCTACAATTACTGATCCATTGCTAACGAATGAAAATAATTATTGACTGAAATAGAAGTAGATTTTCATATTTCCTTAAAATTTAATGTATTTTTGTTTATGATCTCGGCAAAACGAGGTTTGTCGAGGGGATATAACCACTTTCTTCCGAACATGACTAATTTTCACGCAGGTGAAAAAGAGATTGGGATTGGCTTTTGTCTTCCGTTAAGGATAAAAAGGCCTTGATTTTTATTATATTCCTTACTTATATTGACAAAAATTATTTGTGAACTGTCTCTCGTTCACCATCACAAATATTTCAATTTATCAAATTGCATGACTCAAAATAGGGTAACTTTTGTGAATTGTGCATGATTACGCAAAATTTATATACTTACGAAATCTTGTTAATAACAACATCAACCACGTATGCACCATAAGCGGTTTTTTTATACAACTCCTTTAGCTGAATAATTATAAAAAGATGAAATGTAATTGATTAATTAAAAATATAACAAGCTCCTAATCATAAAAATAACTAATCTAACTGTGCTATAGTAGCACAGCGCAGTATTGACTTGTCATTTCCGGGAAATATCTTTTGTACGAAAAGACCGAGGAGTCGAGGACTGATATTTTTCGATACAGACCGAGCATGTGAAGAGCTGTCATACGATATTGAAGCTAGAAGTAAATTATTGGGTTTTTTAAGATACTTACAGCATTTGTCAAATTATAGCGTAATTTAATGTACTCGGAACTGCTCGTGTTGCTGTAGATCTGGCGGTATTGAAGACTTTTAATTGAAAAGCGACCAATGTAAGTTTTCACCACTATAAACATCACAAACATTGGCAGACATTGTTTATTAATACAACTCATTATAATAACTGTAGTTATCAACATATATTATGCAGCATATACCAGAGTCCGGAGACCCATCTTCTAACTACAGTTAGTGGCAATCACAATATAATCTTGTAATTTGGAGTTAGCCACGAATAAACTACTCATGTCATACAATAATTAAGTAGTGTTTATGTACCAGCGTGTTAGGATCGCTATAAATATTTGAGTGATATAGAACTGCCGTCCTTATCTGAGGAAAAGTGAGATTTACCTGCACAAGCGAAGCCATTACCGAAAAATCCAGAATTGCATTCACATTTAAAAGATCCGACTGTATTATTACACATAGCATTTACATCACAAGGATCCTGAATTATACATTCGTCCATGTCTGAAAACAGAGCACGGAGTGAAAATTTGTATTAGTTTTCTTTCATTTAAATTTTCTCTTCTACAGTATTAATTTTTAAACTTATGATTACTATCTCTGCTTGGTATATCACGTGCAAATGTATATAGGGGGAGTAAAAATTAAACCTGTACTTTGGTGTAAACTGTTTCATGCATTTATGATTAATCCCCGAGCCAGTGCGGAGCACCGTGCGAGGGTATACTAATTCCGCCCGGAGATTAGTTTGTTTCATTTATAATTAATCTTTGATTATTATGCATCGATCAACATGGCTATTCTGACGTGAAAATATATCTTAAATTGCTTTAGCTGATAATAACTACCTGTACAATTAAGACCATCACCGGAGAATCCGGAATTGCAAACACATGCAAAAGATCCAACTGTATTGTTACAAACTGCGTTTACATCACAAGGTTTGTCCGTATAACATTCATCGTTGTCTAAATAAATACAATAGTAAATTCATCTTTCTGTTAGGTCAATGTCCATACAGAGTGTGAAAAGACACAAATTTGGACAGAAACATTAGAATGCGCGCATTTCCAGACTTTTCCATGATACGTAAATATATAAATGTATCTGAATATTTCTAAAAAAGAGATATTTGCATCGGTATTATAATGTGTTTAAAAAAACTGTAATGTTTACATATACCTGTACAATTGCTACCATCACGGGAAAATCCAGACTTACAAGCACATATAAAAGACCCAACTGTATTATTACAAAGAGCGTATTCATCGCATGAATCCTTGACCGCACACTCGTCCTTATCTAAAAACAATAATTTATTGGGTATCAACTATCAAATAACATACTTGGCAGTTAGTCCGTTAAGCCCGTCACACACGAGAGCTATTAGCTGCATGAGCTAAAGACCTCGTCTGGTTGTTAGCTCAGCAACTACTAGTACTCTAGTGTGCCGGTAGTTTTACGCGAGGAATTCGCCTAGAGAGGCAAGTTTCTCACGTGTGCAGATGGTTTTTGGGCTGAGCTAACTGCCTCGCAAGGTCGTTAGCTCAGCTGATAACTCTCGCGTGCAGTGGGCTTTAGCAACCAAACAGAGATAAATAATATCCCGCAAAGTTCAATTAAGTTCATTTGTCCGTGACGGAAGACGGGTGCATTGTTTGCGTACCTGTGCATGTGAATCCACTGCCAGAATATCCCGAATTACAACTACATACAAACGATCCATCCGTGTTGTTGCAAACAGCATTGACATCGCAAGGTTTTTCCATCTTGCACTCGTCTTTATCTAAGTGATCAACACTGAAACTGATTATAAATATTTTTAAATAACCTAAACTAAAGGAATATTACAAATCAGCTCGCGTGCATGTATTTTTAACCATCAAATGAAAGTAACAATACGAAGTTATAAGTGGACAATGTCTGCCATAGGTTATGGCTCTTTAGTACCTGGAGACAAGGGCGGATCCAGACTGATGCGATTCATGCGATTGCATTAGTCAAATTTCACAAACCTTACTATAATTATATTCGACCATGATCGATTTTTGAATATTCCGGGATATTCGACCATGGTCGAGTATACTATTTTCCGGAATATTCGACCATGATCAAGTACCTACTTCGGTCATAAACATTCGACCATGGTAGAGTATACGTCATTCTCCTATAATAATTATTCCGAATTTAAGGTAAGGTTGAATGTACCGGAACATGGTATATTCGACCATGATCATTCGAATATACCATACTTCGGTACCTACTTCAGTCATACCATTCGACCATGGTCGAGTATACCATATGGCAAGCAATATATGGTATATTCGAACTTCGTATATATGGTCCAATATATCAGATATAGTATATTCGACTTTAGCATGGTCGAATATACCGAAATATAGACTCCATAGAGGTGTTGAAGTATGGTACAAAACATCGCATTGACCATGGTCGAGTATACCATATTTCGGTAAATTGGAATAGTATAGGTAATAATTATAGCGAAACAAATAATTATATATGATCTTTTTTAAAGAGATTGCTTTTATAAAAAATTGAAATTGCTTTCTTTTAATCTGTTTTAGCTACTACAGCAGCTTTCAGAGGGAATAAATGTGTTTGTTTTATTTCCTATATATATCTTTATTTTGCTTCTTTTTTATCTAGCTACATTTGCATAATCAAGAAGAAAATTTCTTTTCGAAAAGAAATCAGCAAAAGTCCTGCCATACCTTCGACCACGATCAGACGTCCGTTATTCACTTGCTGAAGAACGAAACCATTTCCAATGGTACCGTTCGCGTCGTTTACTAAACTTTCCAGTTCTGTGTTGAGTGACTGTGCTGTGATGTTTGTAGCGCTGGAGTCAAATATCACTTCATAATCTACCCGAATGGATCCGTTGCTATGTAAAAAGAGATTTAATAAAAGACTAAACAGATATACTATGCAATATTTTTTTTGGGAAGAAGAATCAATTACTCAGTTGTAAACGAGGAAATGGTCTCATTTTCCATGGGGTGCCCACTTGTTAAAAAATTAGGTTTCTTGTTTGTTTAGATGATACTGAGGGTAAATTAATAAAAAGGTTTTTCTCAAAATACTAAACTACTATTTACAATATCAGAACCACTTTGAGATCTAGGAAAATAAAGTTAAACCCACGTCAACATATTATGCTGCGAAAGAGGCTTCTCAGGGATTGGTACGACTCGGTGTTTTAGAAATAATTATAGGGTAAGGTGTTTGTGATATTAGAAATCATCAGAGCAAGAAAATGTTACCAACTCACGCGGCATACATCCGAGTTTCAAAGCCGTATCGACGGGAGGATCCTCATGATCGATAAGGCGGAGATTAAGCAAGAGCAACTTAAGTTCTTTAGAATCGGACAGATTTATTCATCCCCCTTCCCGAATGATAATGATATGCTCGTAGCCTATGGCACAATTCCACGTAAATTTGCAGGAAAAGGTGTCACTTATAGGGAAAAATTGACACTTTTTCGTGCATACTACTCAGAGCGATTAAAACGATACGATGCTACTTACTATATTCGTTTTATAATAACATCAATCAGAAAGCTGCCATACGAAGTATTCTTATACAATTCTTTAATCTAGACATTAAAAATATTCACGTAAATTTAATCAAGGGGGGGGGGCGTGAGGAAGTAAGTTGAGTTTAAACTTAGGCTTTTGCTTTAATTAGATGGACATTTTCACACAAAGCCGCACCCTCGGGAACAATTGAAATCACTAACATACAGTATTTGGTCACGGATTAAGCTCCATTACATTTTCAAAATGATCATTTCAATGAATTCTCGAAACAAATCATGCATTTTTGACAATACACTATAAAATCCTTATTTTGGACTATTATATCAAAAAACGTAGTTTATGTTAAATCATAAAACGTAGTTTATATTAAATCATAAAACGTAGTTTATATTAAATCATAAAACGTAGTTTATATTAAATCATAAAACGTAGTTTATATTAAATCATAAAACGTAGTTTATATTATTCTAACTTAATTACATATTAGTGTTTAAAAATACTTACAGCATTTGTAAAATTGTCGCGTAATTCCATGTACTCGTGACTCTGTACGTTGTTGTAGATTGAACGGTATTGAAGGTTTTTGATTGATAAATTGCCAACATATGATTTAACCTCTATATAAAATGCCAAAAAGTATTGTCGGTAAAAAATAAATATTTACGATTCGCAAAACATAAAAGATTTTCCTCCGTAGCATATATGTGATGTGAAAGTAAACAGCACCTTAATAATTTAGCGTCTTTTGATTATAATGGTTGTTCTTAATCACTTAGTATTGATGTCTCTCTTACTGACCGTGCAATGAAAGTTTCCATCAATTGTACTGTCGCCTTCACTATAATTATTTCACTCACAGTATTTATCGTAGCTACGTGCTGGTACGCATTTGATGAGGAGTCGAAATATGCCCAATGATCCATGAGATTACCATTTATAATCACATATTGTTTTAATACTAGTGCATGTAACTAATGAATATTTCAAAAACCGACCTATTTTGTTATTCAATAAAACAAATAATTACTGTTTTCATTAAATTTTATAGTAGGAATATTTTACTCATCTTTTCCTTGTTAAACTGAACATTCCATCACATGAAATTATTTTTACCATTGAACTCATAACAATTCTTATTTGAATATTATATAACACCTTATTAATATAATGTCTTTTAATTGGTTGTTTCTTATCACGTGGCATTAAAAAAATTTTCATTTTACTGACAGTGCAATAGAAAACAAATTAGCATAATATTCCATTACCAGAACTATAAAACGCCCAACCTTATTACTTTTTGGCTAGAAGAGTATCGGTATTTATGACTGTATAGTACTTACAGTAAGTTGGGCCCCGCAAACCTAGGGTTTACTATACATTCATCAATCTATTATTCTTGTACTTATATGATCTTGTATCAATTATTCTTGAATCCAAATAAATCACAATGTAAGTTTGTAATTTTGATTTACCTACGAATAAGCTACTCATGTCATACAGTAGTTAAGTAGTGTTTATGTATCCGCGTGTTAGGAATCGCTATAAATATTTGAGTGATATAGAACTGCCGTCCTTATCTGAACAAAAGAGAGATTTACCTGCACAAGACAAACCATCACCGAGATATCCAGAATTGCATTCACATTTAAAAGATCCGATTGTATTATTACACATAGCATTTACATCACAAGGATCCTCAATTATACATTCGTCCTTGTCTGAAAACAGAGCACGGATGGAAATTCGTATGAATTTTGTTTCATTTAAATTTTCTCTTTTCTCTAAACTTATGATTACGGTTTCTGCCTGGTAGCTATATCACGTGCAAATGTACAGGGTGAGTAAAAACTAAACCTGTATTTTGGTGTAAACTGTTTAATTTATGATTATTTTTTATTATTATGCTTCACCACGCCTATTCTGACGTCAAATTGTTTGAAATTACTTTAGTTTATAATATTTTCTACCTGCACAATTACGACCATCACCGGAGAATCCGGAATTGCAGACACATGCAAAAGATCCAACTGTATTGTTACAAACTGCGTTTACATCACAAGGCTTGTCCGTATAACATTCATCCTTGTCTATTTAGATAAAATTGTTACTTCATTTTTCTGTTGAAGACACTGTAAATACAGCATACAGGTTACAGAGACAAGGACACAAAGACGGGCATAGAACAAGAACATTTGCAAGCATGCTTTTCCAGATTATTTTATGATGAGAATATTGGTGTATCTCTGAACATGAGAATTTATAAAGTGAAAAAGTCGTTTATAAATACAGAAAAAATGACCATACTTAGGCTATCATTCTCTAATCAAGATATAATTATTTGGATGAGTTTTATTTTGAATCAAAACAAATAGCTATACATAAATGTAACATATACCTGTACAATTGCGACCGTCACCGGAAAATCCAGACTTACAAGCACATATAAAGACCCAACAGTATTATTGCAAAGAGCGTATTCATCGCAGTAATCCTTGATCTCACACTCGTCTTTATCTAAAGACAATATTGGGTGCCAAATAGCGTATTTAGTTCTCTAGCAAAAAAAACATAGTTGATAAATATTCTACAAAGTACCAAAAAGTTCATTTGTCTGTGTTTTTAATAACGTTAGTTAATTTTACACTATAAGTATACAAGTAGTCAATATAAGCGCCACATGAACACATGGATTCAATTTCTATTTATATGCGATTTTTGCACATACCATAACATTCTGTTCCATTTCCGCTAAATCCAGAGTTACAAGTGCAATTATAACTCCCGGTTGTATTTGTACATGACGCGTTCAAATGACACGAAGTATTGCATTTGTTGGTTTCTGTGAAAAGGATATATTTAAAAAGAAGCTGGTGTTCACATGTACGCTGAGCTAGGAAATGTTCGGCCGCGAGCGAGGGAAATGTTGCGTTGTTTTTGAAGAATTTTTATCATCACAATTTTGGCCACATGCATTGAGGCGAGAATTTTAAACCTGTCGATCGAACTTACTGTAGGTAATTTGTGTATGTTTAGCCTAGCACCTTTATGTCAGCGATAGAAGAAAGCGGTGCTTAGAATTGCTTTGAAAATTTTTTCTCTTGTCAACGTGCAGCCACAGCCATGCATTGCCGACCTTCGGTGACATATATGAATACTTCGCCGAAATATATGAGAACCAGGCTTGGTGTGACAATGTGTTTTCCCCCAATACCTTGAGATGCACGCATGTTTCTATAACTGTATGGAAACACTGAGAGTGTTTCAGTCTATTTCTTAATGGGACCTTGACAAGTATTCCCAATCCACAGATGTCCACAAATTACCACATTTCGGTTACGAGGTTTATGACCTAATTTGATCAGTATAATCTTGTATTTTGGTGTTAGCTACGAATAGACTACTCATGTCATACAGTATAGTTAAGTAGTGTTTATGCACCCGCGTTTTAGGAATCGTTATTTGAGTGATATAAGAACTGCCATCCTTATCTGAAGAAAGAAGAGATTTACCTGCACAAAACAAGCCATCACCGAAATATCCAGAATTGCATTCACATTTAAAAGATCCGACTGTATTATTACACATAGCATTTACATCACAAGGATCCTCAATTATACATTCGTCCATGTCTGAAAACAGAGCACGGATGAAAATTACTATTAGTTTTTCTTTCATTTAAATTTTCTCTTCTATTTTAAACTGATGTTTACGATTTCTGCCTGTAATTATATCACGTGCAAATGTATAGGGTCAGTAAAAACTAAACCTTTACTTTGGTGTTTCATTTATGATTAATCTCTGATTATTATGCATCAACATGGCTATTCTGACGCGAAAATATATCTTAAATTGCTTTAGTTGATAATATTTACTTGCACATGCAATTACGACCATCGTCGGAGAATCCGGAATTGCAAACACATGCAAAAGATCCAACTGTATTGTTACAAACTGCGTTTACATCACAAGGCTTGTCCGTATAACATTCATGCTTGTCTATTTAGTATATATAATAGTTACTTCATTTTTCTGTAGAGACACTGCATGTAAATACAGCAAACAGATTACAGAGACAAGGACACAAAAACGAACAGATAACAGAAACAATTGAAAGCATGCTTTTCTGGATTATTTTATGATGAGAATATCAGTCTATCTGAACATAAGAATTTATAAAGTGAAAAGGTCATTTATATAAATGCAGTAAAAATGACCATACTTAGGATGTCATTTCTGTAATCAAGAGATATTTGGATCAGTATTTTTTTGAATCGAAACAAATAGCTATAAATAAATGTAACATATACCTGTACAATTGTGACCATCACCGGAAAATCCAGACTTACAAGCACATATAAAAGACCCAACTGTATTACTACAAAGAGCGTATTCATCGCACGAATTCTTGATCTCACACTCGTCCTTATCTAAAGACAATATTGGGTGCCAAATAGCGTATTTAGTTCTCTAGCAAAAAAACATAGATTAATAATATTCTACAAAGTACCAAAAAGTTCATTTGTCTGTGTTTTTAATAACGTTAGTTAAGTTTACACTATAAGTATACAAGTAGTCATAAAAAGCGCCACAGGAACACATGGATTCAATTTCTGTTTATATATATGCGAGTTTTGAACATACCATAACATTCTGTTTCATTTCCGCTAAATCCAGAGTTACAAGTGCAACTATAACTCCCAGTTGTATTTGTACATGACGCGTTTAAATGACACGAAATATTGCATTTGTTGGTTTCTGTAAAAAGGTTATATTTTTAAAAGATTTTGGTGTTCACATGTACGTAGAGCTAGGAAATGTTCGGCCGTGAGTGAGGGAAACATTGCGTTGTATTTGAAGAATTTTCATTATCCGGCACAATTTTGTGCACATGCATTAAAAAGAGAATTTTAAACCTGTCGATCGAACTTAGGTAATTTGTGTATGTTTAGCCTAGCCTTTTTATGTCAGCAATAGAAGAAAACGGTGCTTAGAATTGCTTTGAACAATTTTTCTTTTGTCAACATGCAGCCACAGCCATGCATTGCCGACCTTCGGTGACATAATAAAAAAACTTCGCCGAAATATATGAGAACCATGCAGGCTTGGGGTGACAATGTGTTTTTCTCCAAATGCCTTGAGATGCACGCGTGTTTCGATAACTGTATATGGAAACACTGAGAGTGTTTCAGTCTATTTCTTAATGGGACCTTGACAAGTATTCCCAATCCACAGATGTCCACAAATTACCACATTTCGGTTACGATGTTTATAACCTAATTCAATATAATCTTAATTTTGTAATTTGGTGTTAATTAGCTACGAATAAACTACTCATGTCATACAGTAGTTAAGTAGTGTTTATGTATCCGCGTTTTAGGAATCGCTATAAATATTTGAGTGATATAGAACTGCCGTCCTTATCTGAAGAAAAGAGAGATTTACCTGCACAAGACAAGCCATCACCGAAATATCCAGAATTGCATTCGCATTTAAAAGATCCAACTGTATTATTACACATAGCATTTACATCACAAGGATCCTCAATTATACATTCGTCCATGTCTGAAAACAGAGCACAGATGAAAATTACTATTAGTTTTTCTTTCATTTAATTTTTCTGTTCTATTTTAAACTGATGTTTACGATTTCTGCCTATAATTATATCACGTGCAAATGTACAGGGTGAGTAAAAACTAAACCTTTACTTTGGTGCTTCATTTATAATTAATATCTGATTATTATGCATCAACATGGCTATTCTGACGCGAAAATATATCTGAAATTGCTTTAGTTGAAAATGTTTATCTGCACAATTACGACCATCGCCGGAGAATCCGAAATTGCAAACACATGCAAAAGATCCAACTGTATTGTTACAAACTGAGTTTACATCACAAGGCTTATCCGTAAAACACTCGTCTATGTCTATTTAGATAAAATTGTTACTTCATTTTGCTGTCGAGACACTGCAAATACAGCAAAAGAGATTACAGAGACATGCATGGACACAAAAACGAACAGAAAACAGGAACATTTGCAAGCAATGTTTTTACAGGCTGTTTTTTTATTATGAGAATATTAGTGTGAAGTGAAAAAGTCATTTATAAATGCAGTAAAAATGACCATACTTAGGCTATCATTCTCTAATCAAGAGATGATTGGATCAGTTTTATTTTGTATCAAAACAAATAGCTATAAATAAATGTTAATGTATACCTGTACAATTGCGACCATCACCGGAAAATCCAGACTTACAAGCACATATAAAAGAACCAGCTGTATTATTACAAAGAGCGTATTCATCGCACGAATCCTTGATCTCACACTCGTCCTTATCTAAAGACAATATTGGGCGCCAAAGAGCGTATTTTTGTTTTCCAGCAAAAAAACATAGATATATAGTATATAATAAAATCCCACAAGTTCCAAAAAGTTGATTTGTCTATGTTTTGAATAACTTTAGGTAAGTTTAATTAGAAGAACTTGAAAGTTAAATGAATGTTCAGAAATTTAAATTAATTATCATAAATATAATTTCACGTTTATGAGATTGTGCATTCAGGTTTCGCATGCTAATTTTCCTTATCATGCATGCACCCAGGTTAGGTGTTATTGCATGCATTCGAATTATGCACTCAACTCGATCTTTGAAATTGCAGGCAAAATTTGTAAAACGTTATCTTATAAACTAACACTTGTATTCCTTAAAAATTGTATTTCTTGTCTAACTAGAACCAGCAGCACCTCAGACCTGTGGGTCTCATGAAATTAAATTAATTATTCTCATCAAACGCGTTGTTTAACAATGATATACCATTATGATATTGCTTTAGTTAAAACTACAATAGATAAACGAGTTCTGAAAAAAAAACCATGTCTTCTTTCAACGGGCTGAGTAGTCACCTTTGAGCCCCTTACATTACAGTATTCTTTGCTTTGAAAAAACACGCTGGTATTTGCTTTTTCGCAGACCAAGCTGCTATTTCGTTGTCAATATTAGCGCCACAAGAACGCTTGGATTCAATTTCTATTTATATATTCGACTTTTGCACATACCATAACATTGTGTTCCATTTCCACTAAATCCAGAGTTACAAGTGCAATTATAACTCCCGGTTGTATTTGTACATGACGCGTTCAAATGACACGAAATATTGCATTTGTTGGTTTCTGTGAAAAGGATATATTTTAAAAAGAAGCTGGTGTTCACATGTACGCAGAGGTAGGAAATGCTCGGCCGCGAGCGAGGGAAATTGTTCGTTGTATTTGAAAATTTTCATTATCACAATTGTGCACGTGCATCGAGACGAGAATTTTAAACCTGTCGATCGTATATAGGTGATTTCTGTATGGCCCCTGGCCCATTCATGCCGGCGATAGCTGTTGTCGGTGATCTGGCACTGAAGTTAACTGTGCCGACATGTTTTCATCCCAATACCTTGAGATGCCTGGAAATAAGCGCTAGCTACCTTAGCTTTCCTGTTTTCTTGCGTCCAATTGGTTTACATTTCTCATGCAGTTGTAAGTTGTTGCAGTCTTATTTCTCGTCTCCCAAACTTCGCATGTCTCCTTAACCGTATGAGATTGTTTTCTATTACTTAATGGACCTTGACAAGTTTTCCCAATCCACAGATGTTCACAACTTCAAAATTACCACATTTCGTTTACGACATTTCAACATGTATACTATTTGAATCTGAAAATTCTTCACATACCAGCGCAAAGTATTCCGTCTCCTTCGTATCCATGTTTACAAGTACAGTTGAAACTCCCGTTTGTGTTTCGGCAAATGGCGTTAACATGACAATTATGGTGGATATCGCATTCGTTGATATCTGCCAAATATATAAAGTCGTCAATTTTTGCAGATCAGTCAATTTAATCAACCATTATCACTTTACCAGTAAGTTTACCGTACAGATGCCGGTCGTTTAAAACTCTTAACTATATCTTTTGCGTAGTTTTAAAAACATGGAATGAAAATGATGTATACGAGAAATGATAACGGTAATAAACTTAATGTAAATCAAAATAAAATTTAAAGAAAGTAAAAAACACTGGGACAAGATTATCAGAAAAACACAGACACAATTCAAGTTTCGGTGAAAGAGAAACGATTCATATAATTTATTACCTTTAAAGTGTTTAAACAAGTAGGTTTTATTTATTAAACAAGGTAAATTTTAGTTATTCCGTATGCAATTTAAGGTTGCAGTTTATTCGTATATTCATGAACTTAGTATGTTTTTTGCAAACCCAAATGGAGTGCGTCGACATTCAGTGTGTTCTCGGAGAATAGGGACATAAAAGACAACGATGTAGTTTTTCACAAGGGCCGAGGGACTAGAGACCTGCGTATAAACTTGTATTGTAATGTTTACCTTCACAGTAAGTTCCATTTCCAGAGTATCCTGCTGAACATACACAGACGTCCTTACCACCAGATTTAGCACACGTTGCATAAGTATGGCACTTAACAGTCGGTTCACAAACGATTTGGTCTAGGAATGTCAAATATATTCATTTCGCATAATTATGAAATTTTAAACAAAGCAGTATAGTATCTTGAACTCGGTATCTGCTCTCAAAAAATATTTTTCCATCCAGTAGCGTAGCCAGCCTGCGGTTTTGTCCGGCTATGCTAATATTCCTGGAATCTAAGGAATATACACCCCATTTGCCTATAAACCTTCATTCACATCCCTGCTCTCCGTAGTCACGAGAACAAAGTATAGCATGGAATATACATTATCATACACAGATATCCACAACCTTAAAATTACTACCGATATTTCTGTTTCAAAGTTTATGACCCATTTCAACGTGTAACTAATTAAATCTATGAATTCTTCACATACCACTGCAAAATTTTCCATTTCCGTTGTATCCAAGTTTACATGTACAGTTATAACTTCCGTTCGTGTTTTGACAATCGGCGTCAAAATGGCAAGGGCTGGCATCGCATTCGTTGATATCTACCAAATATATTAATTCGTCAATTTGGAAAATCTGTTAATTATTTAGTTAACCATTAGCACGTATTAACCGTCCAGACGACGCTTGTGTAAAACTCCCAAATACATTCTGCGTAGTTAAGTCGTAATTAAAAACAAAATACAGCCGGCTTCGGAGTATTTAAAAGAATGGATTAAAGTAGCAAAGTCAGGACAAAGATAGTATAGACGTAACGTTAAAAGAAAAAAAATGAGATACCATGAAAGCCAGAAATTTTCAATAAGATTTGTTTATTGTTCTGAATGACTTAAGAAAAAAATATTTAAACTTAATTTGCGGATAAAGTCTTTCTCATTCAAATTTTTCCATTGCTTAGAACTCGATGCATATTGTCCAATTTGATTACTTTTTTGACCACCAAAATGGACCCTCCATATACTCGTCTTTTATACATACCATCACAATGTATCCCATTTCCGCTATAACCCGGGTTGCATGTGCAAACAAGACTCCCAGTTGTGTTTTTACAAGTGGCGTCTTCGTGACAGGTATTGTTGTTGTTGCATTTGCTAGCATCTGAGAAAACACATGTTAAAAAGTATAGCTGTACAGCAGAATGTATGCGCATAGGGAATGCGCCGCTATTGAGAGAATGTAATGGTATATCTGCATGGGTATTGAGAGTAACCTGGAGTAACCTCTCATGTGCAGGGCACCTCGATCTTTAGAAAAGTATATTTTAAAATATTTTGAATATCAAGGAATGCACATGCGGGGAAATATTTTTCAGAATTTCGCACAATTGGCACAAGAAATACCAGAGTTAATAATCAGTTTAGAAAATCTTTTTCGCTTCCTTGCAAGTAGCATAAATTTATATGGCCTACATTTTTTGGAGAAACTCATATATACGAAAAAGGTCTAGTGAAAATCAAACAAATCTCATATTTACTGAAGTAAGTAATTATGTTTGATTTTCTGCACTGAAAGAATTATAAAATACGCTTTCGCGTTAAATATTTTAACCCTTAGTCTATAAGGATAGATGACAAGAGCGAACGTGGTTTAGCCGGGTAACGTGTGCACCCTTATTCTAAGAACTTGCTTACATGGAGCGAGTTAATATCCTGGCTAGGCGAGGCGAAAACTGCATAATTTATGATGAAAGACTAATGAGGAAATCGGGAATCCTGAATCGAAAAATCATTTTGCGCACCAGTGACCTCAGACAATGGGACTCCCAAATCCTTAGGACCTGATACAGAAAAACTTGGGGAGGTAAAGCGCCCCCTGATATTCTTCGGAGCTAGTGTGAATCAGGCCTTAATGTATGTTTGACTAGTGATAATCCTAGAAATGAATCGCCTTGTAAGAAACGCAAAAAAGTTCTAGGTTGAGTAGAAAAGCTCATCGGGAAGAAATCAAACTACGATCATAAGGGTGTTGACACACAATTGCATAGAAATTTTATAATAGCCTGCGCATGTACAACTGACAGGATAGATCAGAATGCAGAATTCCGCGTTTGTATAAATTATTACATAAATTAACTAATCTTTACCTGCTTGAACATTGATCCCGTTTACCATAATGACAAACAACGCGATTAAAACCGGTATCTAAAAACAAAAAAATGTTTTTTGGTGTTTTTTTTAACCCTCTTTTCATATATGGTAACTTACCAGAATGATGGAAAGCCCTAGGATAACATCGAAAAGGTTTTCATCTGTTTAACGAACTTGTTATACAACAACTTTTAACTTCGCGGAAAATTTATTTTAATACACGTTTCAAAGCTGTTCGTTTGTTATGACCGGAAATATCCACCTTTTAATATGAACCTAACTATATATTGTGATATAGAACTTACTTTAATTTGAATGTTACCAAACTGTGTCTAAATTATAATATATTAAAATTGCATATGAACACATTTACATGGGATTACATTCATATTACACAACATGGAGTATTTGCGAATAAATAATATATATAAATATATATATTATATAATATATATATATATATATATATATATATATATATATATATATATATTATATAATATATATATATATATATATAATAATATTATAATTAATATAATATATATATATATATATATATATATATTATATATTATATATATTATATATATATATATATATATTATATATATATAATATATAATATAATATATATATATATAAATGTTGTAGTTTGTTATTGATAAAGCATTACAGCATTGGTTAAGTCCATATAGGCAACATTGCAAGTCAACAGACTATAAAACATCCATCACAAGTAGCTAATTTGGATCCGACAAAATTGGATCGTGTGAACAGACCTTCATAAACTTGTAATCTACGTAGATGAAACATGTCCAGGAAACTGGCGGGTTTACCTATTATATATATATATATATATATATATATATATATATATATATATATATATAATATATAATATATATATATATATATATATATATATATTTCCTGGACATATTTCATCTACGTAGATTACAAGTTTATGAAGGTCTGTTCACACGATCCAATTTTGTCGGATCCAAATTAGTTACTTGTGATGGATGTTTTATATTCTGTTGACTTGCAATGTTGCCTATATGGGAAGCAAGTCAACTGAACCAATGCCGTAATGCTTTATCAATAACAAACTACAAAAATTGGATCGTACATTTGAACAGTCTTTCAGATTATTGAACAAATACATTTGTCAGTTGCAACGGCATGCTTAATTTAAGTTTTACCTGCTACATAATTATATAATACTTTAAACGCTGAGGCAAAATATATTATTAATTTCGTGCCGTGCATCGTAAAGTCCAGCAGATTTGCCGACGCAAATGAGATATTTCAGGAAAGGATCGAATTAGTAGCTACCAAAATCTATATGCACAGTTCGCCTGCCAAATAAATTTAACATTATTGCATGTTGATGCTCTTCAGACAAAATAATATTTCATTATAACATCCCTAAAAGTGATTTGCATGCAAAGATTATAAATATAAGCTTCCTCGCTTGAAGAATCCAAATTAAAATGGCATTGAACACAGTAAAAATTATCACCTGCCCACTTACGTTTAGCCTGACTGATTGTCTTGAAGAGTACATCGTGAAATATTGTCCAAGTAATCAAAATCCTCCAATCCTAAATAAAATACTATATTACTGTGTCTAACATGCAAACATGCAAAGTTTCACGATAGCGATCTTCGTATTATGTTGCCTACTGGGGCTGCATATCTGCATAATTTTCTTCTACAAGGAACAAGTTAAACAGCAGGTGTTAAAGTGATGACGCTTTAACTATTATTCTCATCAAATTGCTCTTTAACAAAGATATAATCTTGTGGGTGGCTGTGCTTCAGCTCCGCATAAACACTTAAGTGTGTTCTGCGTGCCCTATTTAAATGAAACCGGTGAGATATGCTCCTTAATATTAATACATCAAAAACGTCAATATAGGAGATATAAACTAATGGGAATACATTAAAGATACTCTTCTACCTAATGAACGAAAGATTCAGCAAACTATTTGCTATATCATCTGATCAGTGACTCAGTGTACACGCGTTGCACATGACAATTTCAGAATAATTTGAAGTCTCCGCTAAGCACTTAAATTCAATCTTGCAATAATTACACGGAATTTAAGAATTCTTGAAGAAACAAGGAATTTGAATAAGAATTTCTTTGTAAAAGTTTGTTCTCGAAAGATCGTCTTATAGGTAAAATGACTTCATACTAAGTAGGCTATTGCGTGTTGTTTGAATATCAAAGCCTCGCATACAACTTTTAAATAACGCTATACAAATAAATCTTTTGACTATTAAGACAAATCAATAATACTAATGATATAAGTAATTTCCAACTTCATTACGGACCTGTTTTCATGGAGCGAGTTGTCCCAGCTAAACGAGGTAAAATAACACCAAAGGCTTAACCTGATTAGTCTTCACATAACTCGCTCCATGTGAACAGACTGCTGGATTAGACGAGATACACACACGTTCAATCCAGTTTCTTAGTGTCTTTTATATCGTCCTTTTAATTTCTATATACATGTGCATAATCACCTTCCAAGCTGTCATGGAATTAAAACTGATACACCGTTACAAAACTAATCTTTCAAGTTATTGGTGTAATGTTTTATTTGTGATATGCAATAGGGATTAATGTATAAAGGATATATAGTACATAATATATAACAGGGAAGCGAAGAACAACACACATGCATATTATATATATATATATAATATATATATATATTATATATATATATATATATATATATATATATATATATATATACATGCATGATAATATATGCACAAACAACAACATGCACACATGCACAAACAACTATCTTAATACTATCAATTAAGGCCATGCAGCTCTATTTCACTTCATTAACTTCACTAATATTATTTCGCTGAAGGTGCCCTGCGACGGAGGTTGTTTTGTGTGTTGTTCCTTTACTATTATTGTATCATTACGTCACAGTTCTTGCAAGCACGTCAACACGTCGTAGTTTGTATTCGTGTAGGAGGCAAATTCAAATATACAGATTTTTTAACACAATTTAAACAAGAGGATGAAATTAAGCCTTATTATTATGACGAGAACTGTTAATTTTTCAATTTGGTGAATATCCTTTGGCAAAGATGACCAGTAAGGCTCACGAAATACGATTTTTAACAATTATACCATAAGCTTGAGTTGTATATTTTTTATATGTGCTGTAAGCGAGCTATTTAACGAGAGCGAGCGTGATAATTGTTTTATAGCATAGCTACTACAAATACCATTTAATGCGCGAAATCAGCATTGCATTTTACCTAGACCTGCTATTGGTTTTATTTCAGTCAATGTTGCGCGAATGGTAATTTACATATGTAAAATAAATTATTTTATAAAAGCCCGTTTTCATTGACAAAAATCAGGGGGTTTTGTCATTTTGACTTCCACGCTCCAAATGATCAGCTGAATCAACTCGATGCATATATTTCATCGCTGATTTCATAAGTAGCTTTATTTTTTTTCTTCCGGTCCGAATTCATATTTTAGCGTTTCCTGCAATCTGATTGGCTACGGACCGCGCGAGATTAAAAGCAAAGAGCCAACGCTAAAATATGAATTTAGTACCAGTCATTTTTTGTCTACCTTCATGCTAAGAGACGTCAGCCAGATGGAAGAGAGTAATAATTCTGCTAGCGATAATCCCTCATTACAAATATAGTTCTCATTTTATATACAGCTGATTCAATTAAGTTTGTGACAGGCAATAGGCAAATGTAAATTGTAAGCGCGAACAGTGTCATGGGTCCAGTGCATTTGACTAACTAATGCATCGACATATTTTGAATGGTGTCGTTAATGGACACTAATTATTTTATTATGTTATCATTCGACCAAACAATGACACTATGCGAACAACAGAGTACAAAAGACACATGAAAAATGCGGTCATTTTGCAATTCCCAAGGGAACATGTGCATTTATCACAATAGTTTGTGGTTGCACTTTGCAGGCGAGCAAACAGTTAGATTAATAAATGGTGCATTTGGTGGATATTCGGTTCCAAAGTAATGGAAAATTACGAGGAAGAAAGCGTTAATATCATGTTAAAAGATACACGGCAAGGTAATAAAAGGCAGAATGACACATATACATGTCAAAACGTCGACATTTTTAACGATGTGAAAGCGCTACGTGAGTTCCTGTTCAAGCAGTTTAAAGAGGAACTTGCACCAGCAATCGATGCTGATTCATTTCGGTTATTTCTATAATACAAAACAACGTGTATTCCACATTACCGCTATACAGTATAATAACAGCCTTAGGTTCATCCTCACACTGTTCCCACCAGATGATTATATTTACATTCAACAATGCTTTTCCAATAATAACTTCATTCGTTGCATAATTATGCATAAAATACCATCAATCCCTTCATGCCTCTTGCGCGTGGAATATACATTGGGCTATTGCCTGTCACAAACTTAATTGAATCAGCTGTATAAGCCTGTTTCAAACGTCAAACTCTTGATGTGTAATGGCTGCATTTCGATGTTAAGAAATTATTTTCTGAATTTAAATTAGGCAAATGCTGTCTCAGCCGTTATTTTTTGGTAATATAGCGAGATGTTTTAGTGTATTATTATCATAAAAAAAATAAAAATAATATTAAATAGAATTCTGCATACAAAAAATTCGAATACCAGGATGCAACGTGTAGCCGACAAATCACTCCGCATCAAATGTGGTATGCTCAAAATGCAACCTTGCAACCCAGGCTTATCTACCTACGCTCCACAGGCACGCTGCGGCGAAAACCTGGTCCATGCTGGTCACGTGATTCTTTTGGCACGTCTTTCCCGCACGGAAATGGGTGGAATACAATGCAGCGCATAAATCATATACGGTTAAAACAGCGTGTTCCAGCATGGACTGAACTGCTATTTTTAGTATTTATTGCTTAGCGGCAGTGCAAAACCACCTGGACTGTCATAAATGTTAAAAATGGCGGAAGTGGCATGTTAATTTTGCCACCCCTCTATTATAGCGTTGAACTTAGCGCTACTTAAAAATCTCGCATAATCTGGGAGATTTTGCGCTGTCACATGACCAGCATGAACCAGGGCTTTCGCCGCAGTGTTAGCCATGGGGCGTAGGTAGAAAAGCCTGCCTTATGAGGTTGCCTAAAATAGATAAAAAATTTGTTTTGACCTGATGGCCTTCCTAAGGAGCGTCACGTTTGAAACAAAGTTTGCGACAGGACTTGCAACACCAGACGTGGTTCTATTTGCCAGAACATATATAGCTCAGGCGTTTTTCACATCTTCCCTGTCGTCATTATAGTTGTACCCACTGTTTTCGACTTGGCCATCTTTAGTTTCCATTTCCAGTGAAGTTCTTAAAGAAGCCGCGACCTGTTTTTCTTTTACTGCTTTTGCCTGCAATAAAATTATCTGATTACTCTTACACACTTGTTGTATATAAGGGACTACAATTAAGCCATGTACACGAAAGCTAAGAAATTTGCTCATGTTGCGCCAGTTAAAATTTCATTTTCTTTGCATAAAACTTTGATTAAAATGCCTATAGCTTGGATGGGGATTTTGAATATCAAAAGGTCAAAGTATTTTCAAAAACTTTGTAATCGCATTTTGTTATTGAAAAACTTTGTCTTGGTGGATTTATTAGCCTTTAAAGTTACCGGATAAGACGTCAAATCGGGAATTTTGTGCAACTTAAACAAAAAAAATTGGTTTGCAATTCCCGATTTGACATCAACCTGGCCGCAACAAAAATATAAATTTGAAAAAATCGAGGTGACAGCTAATAAAAGAATAAGAGTGAAAAAAAAGAGAAGTTATGCTTGCTGCAGTGTCAGTAGGAACCTCGGTTCTTTCTCTAGTCTTAACTGTTTTTTAAAGGTCGACTAAACTTTCATTTCCTTAAACCAACCTTCTCTCTTTTTTGTTGATAGACTAACAGCGCAAAAACGCAGATGACAATTGAGAATGAGAGAATAACAACAATAAGGGCTACATAACCATAACCTGAATAAATATAAAATTGAAAGTCAAGGTTTCTGAAAAAGATTTGCCATTAACAAAAGGTTTGAAACATAAACACATGTATTCTAAGAATGTGAAGATGATCTTTTTTAGCAGTACTGAAAAGGCGATAAATGGCGTTTTATAAAATTCAGCTGTTTTTCACGTATTCATCTCTGTTCTTTGCTATTAATTATAAATCTGATTGCACTATCAGTCTTCTTATTAAGTTGTTACGATCAACGAGGCTCTTTATCATATTCATCAAAGGGTTATTTGGCAAAACTGAGTCCTGTTTTTTGAGTTAAAACTTTTTAAAGCTTGAAAAGTCAATGGATATCGCTATTCGCTTATTAAAGAGCCTGTCCCTGGTTTTTCCAAAACCATTTATAACATTTTTATAAATGAATTTATATAAATTACTGTACTGCCAATCTGCATGTAATTGCATATATGTCAGTTAATCCGTCACTGCTTATAATATCTATTCAATGGTTTCATTTTAATTCCAAGTTCAAGAAACCTACTTAGTTCATCGTCATCATCGTCATCATCTTCAAATCCTGCCATTGGGACTAAAAATTTCAAAATACAACAAAATAAAAAATTATAAAATAAATCACTAGTGCTTGATTAGATTATTTTCCAGAGTTTCCACATATGATTTGCATATAACTGTCTTCATTCCAAAGTTGCCACGACTGTCTTCTTTTCAAAAGGATGCACATAATATATTCTATTAACACAGATCCCTCCCCCTCATTATTGACAATTGCAAGGAAATTTCCTTTCATTGTAAAAAACCCTGATCATTTCAAATTTTCTTTGAATACCGAATACAAATTTCTCGTGGAATGTTGTATAGGAATATTTTAATTATAAAATACAAATTTTCAACACAATTTAAAGATGAGGTAAAGTCCGTTCTACGCATATATTCCGCGCAGCAACACATTCCATTAGTGGGGAAGCAACTTTTGGAATGTTAATGATATGCGATATTAGCCCGTTGTATTACAAACGGCAGTTCGGGCGTACAATTATTTTATTTTATGTCGCAAGGCGAAGAGGCTCGAGTTGCAAGTGACGATGATAAATTATCTTATCAAAAGGCTGCTAGAAAAAAGCAATATTATGCTGAAAGGAATGCTCCAAGAGTTTATTTGTTGAATGAAGACACGAGATGGCGAGGCTATTTGTCGTCGCTACAGACGCTACCTTCTCGCTTGTCCTACAATTACAAATATATGAAGTTTTAAATAACGGCCGGTTTATTTACAAGCTTCGCTTTATATTTTCTTCAAAATATAATACTATTTTCTTCTAAATATAATATAAAATAAGCATATTCATCACAGATTACAGCCGTTGAGCGAGAAGAAAATAAGAAAACGACGCATACGTCATGTAAAGATTATATAACCAACGTAAACAAACATTGTTATGCGCAGAATATATGCGCAGAACGGACTTTTGACAAACGGACTAGGCCTAAAAGTCAATCTTTACCTCCACAATTAAAGCCATCGCCACGAAGTCCTTCTTTGCAGGTGCAATTAAATGAGCCAATTGTATTTGCACATGTGGCATTTTCATGACAAGGTCCGCCTGAACATTCGTCAATATCTTATGCATATAAAAGAAAAATCGTTGCAAATTATTGCTCATGTTTTAGTACAAAAATACCTCCAGTGACGGTGTGCTATATGACTGTGCCAGATGTATAAAAAAGAGATTTTCGCTTTATACAAATCAGCAAGTTTGTTTACATTCTCAGTTTATATCCAATTGGAATGCATAAATTTTAACTATAATTCCACCATTAAAAACTTAGGCATTCTGATTGGCTTTGCCGAAAAATGTAAACAATTGTGGCGATTAGTTTAAAAGGAAATTCCACCTTGTTCATGCTTAAAGTTGTCAAAGTGATTTGTATAGTCAGCATGCAAATGCTTAGAAAAAATTACACGTAATACGGTGACTCATTTGTCTTATTGAAACCGAAATTGATGACGATTACACCTTTATACAAATAAAAAATTTAATGATTGATGACTTAGTTGTGTCTTACACATATTGAATCTCTCCTAGTGCTTACATACCTTTACAGTGCGTCCCGTTTCCACTGTACCCAGAATTGCAGATGCAAATGTAACACCCGTTTGTGTTTTGACAAATCGCATCCGCATTGCAAGAAAATATGCCACATTTGATGCTATCTAGAAAAAGGACTCAGTACATCAGCTTTTATATACTTACATTGGAAAGTTTTATATAAAAAACACTATTTAGAAATCCACCACCAAAAGCCTTTTAAAAATGAAGTTATTTGCATGTCTTCACCTCACTTCCGGATCTATCACCATAGGAATCCAAATAAATAGCCGTACAAATATTAAAATAGATTTATTACACTAATTTTGAATAAATTTGCATTGTATTGCCCTGTTTTGACTGTTTTCAATCTTGCGCTGTGAATTCAGTGACGTATAGTAAATCGGGAATACGATGCATAAGAGTTATATATTCCACAAGGAAATTTCCTTTCATTGTGGAAACCCTGATCATTTCAGATTTTCTTCGAATACCGAATACAAATTTCTCGTGGAATGTTATATAGGAACATTATTTTATTTATAAAATACAAGTTTTCAACACAATTTATATACTTAATCCGCTGTTGTTTTAAGCTAGGCCTAAAAGTCAATCTTACCTCCACAATTAAAGCCATCGCCACGAAGTCCTTCTTTGCAGGTGCAATTAAATGAGCCAATTGTATTTGCACATGTAGCATTTTTGTGACAAGGTCCGCCTGAACATTCGTCAATATCTTATGCATATAAAAGAATATGAAATCGGTGCAAATTATTCCTCATGTTTTAGTACAAAAATACCTCCAGTGACCGTGTGCTTTATTACTGTGCCAGATGTGCAAAAATTGCGAAATTTAGGCTATGTGCATACGAGCGTCGTGCACACGAGCGTTTCAAAAATTGTTTTTATCTGGTTTATCGCTATGACGCCCTGTCCACACGATGCAAGGATCGAAGATTATGCTCAATATGTTAAATCAGCTTCAACTTCGATTGTAAATTGACGGTGTTTAAAACTGTTTTGGCATGAAAACGAACATGAAAATGCTCGAAAACGTCATCCCGCGTGCACATGGACTAAATCCCCGAGCCGATCTACTTTTCAAGTGGGAAGAAAACTCTAAAATAACACGTCTTCCAACTTTTACAATGAGATACGTATAAAAGTATGCAAAACGTAAACTTGACTAATACTACAATTATCTGCTAAGGAAACACTAAACGAATCGTTGAATTCCATACATGCACACAAGTGCAGTTTATTCCATGCAGTTCCACTGTGTCAATCTTCACATCTGCAGGTAAAACTCCCTTTTCTATCTTTACAAATTGCATTTTCGTGACAAGAGCAGTTATAATCTGATCCGTTTACATGTACAAAAACTTAAAGTTGACATGCAGTTGAGAGAAAGAAGACTGACTATCAGTATCTTTTAGATAAGGCAGATTTCCAGCGGTCATTACCTCATCATGAAATTTTTGATATAGTTCAGTATTAATTGCAACTAATGCTTCGTCAATTGCATTGCAAAGAGAGTTTACACTGACTATGTAAACTACCTGGTAAAAATTTTGCCCCCTCTTCTCCGTCTTGGAAGATAAATGCCATGCCATGAAAAAGAGGTTTTCGCTTTACACAAATCAGCAAGTTTGTTTACATTTTCGGTATATAACCCAATCGGAATGCATAAATTTTGACCATAATCCCACTATTAAAAACCTAGACATTCTGATTCGGACATGTCGCAGTGATTGGAAGCTTTCGTCCAATTGGATAATGCTTTTCTATGCTTTCTAAAGAACGAAACTATGCTATTGGTTGAAACAGAAATGTATTGTAAAGTTCAGCCAATAAAAATCATTCTTGCGAGGAGCTGCGACACTACCCTTCTGGATTGGCTTTGCCGAAAATGCAAGCAATTATGGCCATTAGTTTAAAACGAAATTCCACCTTGTTCATACTTAATGTTGTCAATGTTATTTGTATAGTCAGCATGCAAATTCTAATAAACAAATTACACATAATACGGTGAAACCGAAAATGAAACCGAAATTGATGACGATCAACACTTTTATACAAATAAGAAATTTAATGATCGATGACTGAGTTGTGTCTTATACATATTGAATCTCTCCTAATGCTAACATACCTTTACAGTGCGTCCCGTTTCCACTGTACCCAGAATTGCAGATGCAAATGTAACTCCCGTTTGTGTTTTGACAAATCGCGTCCGCATTGCAAGAAAAGTTGCCACATTTGATGCTATCTAGAAAAAGGACTCAGTACATCAGCCTTTATATACTTACATTGGAAAGTTTTATATAAAAACACTATTTAGAAATCCACCACCAAAAGCCTTTTAAAAATGAAGTTATTTGCATGTCTTCACTTCACTTCCGGATCTATCACCATAGGAATCCCAATAAAGCAGTACAAATATTAAAATAGATTTATTACACTAATTTTGAATAAATTTGCATTGTATTACCGTACTTTGACTGTTTTCAATCTCGCGCTGTGAATTCAGTGACAGTGACGTAGTAAATCGCGAATACGATGCATAAATTAAGATATAGTTATATATTCCACAAGGAAATTTCCTTTCATTGCATGTGGAAAACCTGAATTCATTTCAGATTTTCTTTGAATACCGAATACAAATTTCTCGTGGAATGTTATATAGGAATATTTTAATAATAAAATACAAGTTTTCAACACAATTTATATATTAAATCCGCTTTTGTTTTAAACTAGGCCTAAAAGTCTTTACCTCCACAATTAAAGCCATCGCCACGAAGTCCTTCTTTGCAGGTGCAATTAAATGAGCCAATTGTATTTGCACATGTAGCATTTTTGTGACAAGGTCTGCCTGAACATTCGTCAATATCTTATGCATATAAAAGAAATATGAAATCATTGCAAATTATTGCTCATGTTTTATTACAAAATATACACGTAATACGGTGACTCATTTGTCTTATTGAAACCGAAATTGAAGACGATTACACCTTTATACAATACGAAATTTAATGATCGATGACTGAGTTGTGTCTTATACATGTTGAATCTCTCTAAGTGCTTACATACCTTTACAGTGCGTCCCGTTTCCACTGTACCCAGAATTGCAGATGCAAATGTAACTCCGGTTTGTGTTTTGACAAATCGCGTCCGCATTGCAAGAAAAGTTGCCACATTTGATG
This sequence comes from Dendronephthya gigantea, assembly GCF_004324835.1. Classification (NCBI taxonomy): domain Eukaryota; kingdom Metazoa; phylum Cnidaria; class Anthozoa; order Malacalcyonacea; family Nephtheidae; genus Dendronephthya; species Dendronephthya gigantea. The sequence continues at coordinate 440,659 of NW_021163157.1, read as the reverse complement.
CTACCTATAAAAAAAAGACTGAGTTTATAAGCATTTATATACTTACATTGGAAAGTTCTATTTAAAAAATACTATTTAGAAATCCATCACCAAAAGCCTTTAAAAGTTATTTGTCTTCACTTCACTTCCGGATCTATCACTACGCATTATATTTATTTGACGGATTCTGTGATAAATAAATATTTGTCACACCTGCTTGCACGTTGGTCCAGATTGAAAGAACGGCAAACATCGTTATTGAGACGATTGTCATCTAAAACGACATTATTAAATCAACTTTATAAGTTTCATCAATATAATAGCCAAAATTCTGACACACTTTACTAAATTCTAATTTTAAATCTCTAATTTCTTAAGATTGTTAAAAAGTGCAAACTTTTGAATAATAGATATTTGAGTAAGAAATAATGAGATTTGAAGAAAAAAATTGGTCAATAGTTTTAAAAATGTCAAAATTAAACATATATAGCTATTTTAAAAAAAATTCAGATGTTTGTCAATTTTTGAAAAGTCTAGACAGAGATGCCTCTTAAAATCTCTTTTATCAACAACGGACGTGCAAAAGTACTTTTAAGGTCCATTTACACTGTGTGATTTGTTGTATACGATTCTTACCCTGGCGTATCCGCGTATGTATGTATATAAACACGCGTACATACGTCACATTTTGAAATAGGCATTTTACGACTAATATACAAGATTGTGGTGTCATCATTCGTTTCCATAATAGTCCTTTAAATGTCAGAAGAAAATTACAAAAATATTTTGAAGTGTTTTACAGTAGATCCAGTACATTTTGGCACATCATTAAATTCATGTGTTTTTAACTAAAACATTACATACATGCACGTTGCACGTGGGTCATGTGTCATTAATTTTAAAGTATTGTCAGGGCAAGAAAAGGTGGAACCGTAGAGCTACAAGCGAAAATTCGGGGACTCCCATGCCGAATAAAAATATGCAATATGATTATGGAATGCATTCTCAAAAATACACACATTTGGCATTTGATTATATTTGCTGTCAAAACATACTGTTGATGTGTTATCCTTCAAAAATCTTATTTCCCAATTTCTCGAACGAATTCAAAAAAAATTAGATGTTAATTAGTGCAGTAATACCAATATTTGATATCATATGATGGACAATTACATTTGCCACTATGTTAGACCATAGACATTCCAAAAGATATCTTTTGGATTGTCTGCGGTTGGACTAACATGCATATGCATGAGACGTATGTTAAAACGTGCATGTATGAACATGATTATGGCATTTAAACTGCCGGCGACTCCTTAACTGGCCAGCTAAGCCATTTAAAGCTACCTACATTACTGTATTAAACTGCATGCTATCTTTCTGGAATTTTAGCATTCGTTGTCAAAATAAAATAGCTGTATTGCAGATGTCACAGTCTCTTGAATGAATATTAGCTATGTTAAAACACAACGACTGCAGTATAAGCATTGCAGCTAATACTGATAAGCTCGCATTATTGGGATAATAGATCACCGGTATGGCACTAAATTAAACATGGACACATTTTTTAAGTCGTCTTATAAATATGGGCTTGTGCCAAAATACCTAAAGCGATCAGTAATCCCTAATCGCTGTATACCCACAAATATGGAGGCGGAACTTAAACTGTATATAATTTGGTTAGATCTGAAATTAAAATGTCATCAAATAACAAATTACTTAGCAACTTACCCTTGAGATAACAGAAAGTAATGAAGGGTACATCTTGAATTATCGCTCAACTAATCAAAATGCCGTCTAAAATGCATTGCTAGTGAAAAATGTAAACATGGGAAGTTGTCTGTCAGCGTTTATTTGTGTTATTATGATGTTTCAAATTTTTGCATAAAATTACCTTTAAAGAACCTATAACCAACAGCAGGAGTCGAATGCACGAGCTCTGAGACGATTAATTTTATCAACATGCTTTCCAGCACATAATATATCTGAAAATAAACATTTATAAGTTTTAAAATAGATTGAAATAAATATGCACTTTCATCTTCTCATAAACCGAAGGACCAATATTATAGCTAGAAGATCATATATAATATTTTAATAAGATTGGTTAGTTAATTAATGCATGAATTTAGATGCGACCGTGAGAGTTATCTATAATAACGTCTTACAGTGCGTATATTATATTGTTCACTGTAATTATTCCCTATATTAAACCTATTCATTATATATTCTAGAAGAATGCCAGAGATTTTTAAATACCCACACGAACCTATAAAGAAACTCGTATCGTGAGTGATTGCTTTGCGGCGTAATGGTTGAAGGAATAGTAGAATACAATATTTATTTAGTCAACAATATTTAATCAATATAAACATGCAGGGAGCAGCGTGGCAGCGTCTTCAAACAACTTAGCATCAAATGTGGTATAACAACTGTCTAAAATAGACAAAAAAACTTCTAGCGTTTCGAACTGAGGGCCTTCGTCAGGAGAGTTAGTATGATAATGATAACCATACTATACAACATTTAATGCTATATTTATTCGTGATTTAATCAAGCCCGTTTAACACAAAAGGTGGATAAGTAAAATTTAAGTAAACTTCAATATTATGCACTGAATATGTAGTTGTAAACAGTATATCTTTGTATTAATTAAGGTTAAAAATATTTACTTTGCTTCTTCAATAAAACGATACATTTGTTTTCTATACTTAACTTAGCCACCGTTGAAGCTAAACGGGCTTGATACAACTGGCCCCTGATGCGGAGTTTGTATTCTCGATCTCGAAGTTACAATTACATACAAATATGTGCAGTATCATGATCACCAAAGAACAGGGAATAAATGTTACCGCAGAGTCAATCATCACTATTGTTGTTAAGAGCACAAGTGTAAAAGAACTGATTAATTCTGCTTTCTTAATTTGTCAATCTACCAGCCTTGATGTAGGGCCCAATAGATCGGGCGGAAATATGCATTCTGCAACATATCCTGTTATTAAAGTTAACACAAAAGTTGGGGGAATTTTGCAAACGTTTTGTTACTATAACATTAGCTGTGATATCATAAAGGGAGCTAAAAGTTTATTTGGATTAGAGCCTTATAACCACCCTTTGAAGAGCGAAAACAAAGATCCTGAGGGAATGCCTATATGAAGTATACCTTGGTAACACTGAACATATATAATGCATAGAGCGTTTCAAAATGCACGACGATAACATGCCGGATGATAACATAACATAAATGCATGACTGACAATAACATACTGGATGATGCAGTGTAAATTGGGTGTAATGATGTAGTTTTTACATAGAAAGAAAGGGCGGTTATTTAGCTTTATTCTAATACCTTTTTCCTGTCGTGAAAGATGGCAATGACCAAATGTTCTTGCTTTAAAATTGCTGGCTGACAACCACATAATCTTTCACCGCCGAGGAATAATAATTCAAATTTGCTTTTGTTTGTATTCAGCCGGACAAGTATATGTTATGTAACGAAAATTAAAGCTATTGCTGAAAAGCACTGCTATTATATACAACGTGATATTCGATATGTGTGAACCAGGGAGAGTGGCGTACGGGACAATATAATTGAGGGGGGGGGCACATATTAACAGACCTGTAAAGACAATGGATTTGAACAGAAATTAATCTTGCACAACATGAATATATGAATACGTGCGCTCCCAATTATCGTGTCCCGTATGCCACTGACCATGAATGTAAATATAAATTTTTGCTAGGGAGGAGGGGAGGTAGTCTCAAATGGTTGCACAAAAATATTCAGATCGTGGACGCTGATACTATGTATAACTATGTATTCATGTGTCTAATTTTTTGCAATAGACCTTTTACGCTTGCATTAAAAACTTAACCATTTTAGACCATGTGAGGTGAAAGGGGTTAATTTGCATACAAGCTGAAAAGGTCTATTGGAGAGGATGTTGAGACCGACTGCTGGTTGAGATCGCTGGCGGAGGGTGTGCCTCCCCCAAACACCTCTCAAAATTTACGATCGTGAGTAAATCGTAACGATAATTCAGTTGCCATATTTGATTTCAATATTGCTACTTCGAACCAGCCGAATTGAAGGACCAGTCAGTGGAAGTATTTTAATATTTTAAGCAGCGTGGTGGGGGTGATTAAACGGTTTTAAAACGATTTTTATTTGTCAAAAAAATCATCGTCAAATTAAAAACTAATTATATATCTGATATCCACTGATTATATATCTTGATAGCGTCGAAGGATGCCTTGATCTGCTCGTCGAACAAGTATCATAAAATGTTTTTACAATAAATGTTCGTTGTTCTGTGCTTAATTGAGGCACTGTGTTCTTCAAAGCTATCGTTGAACATTGAATAAGATGAATTTTTGCGATAGATTTGCATTTTAGTTTTCAGTAATAATTAGATTTTAAAGCCCTTTAGGACTAATTTTCAATAAAACAAACGTCCAATTTCCATCGGCGGAAAATTGTGATGTTTATGAATTTTTTTTGTCGAACCAGTACTCCTTCATTTTTCAACTAAATGACACGTACAACATGTCATTTGAAAGAGAAATAAATGAACTTAACAATGGTGTAAGAATCAACCAAATTTGTCAAATATATTTTGCATTATTACACGCAAAATTTAGATTCGAATTTTTTTTATACACCCGGAAATTTCTGTGTATGTTCACACAGGCGTCTTTTTCGGGGTTTTTGTCTTGTTTATCGTTTAGAACTGTTCAAATGATCCGTGTAGGGGTAAATATTAGATCAAATTTGTATCCTAAATTGACAGTTCTCGAGACCGTTTGGGCCTGGAAACACAAATAAAAACACAAACATATCGTATGCATTAAGTTTTGATAATTATATACATAGTTTCTGATACAACAGTTATGGCTTATTTTTTAAGCATGCAAGTTTTAGTTTGTTTTATATTTAGGAAACTGTTTAAACCGCTTAACTCTCCACCTCAAGGTTAACTACAATTTGTAATTAGTAGTACGAGTATAGTAGAATTTTGAAATGTTTTAAAAACGACATTAATGTGAAATTTAGTGAATTTGGTCGAATGCACACCCTGTATACCCCATTCAAAATAATTTGAATAATATTGCTAATCAGTTACTAACACTAGTGGTTGTTTCGGGAAAATACAACCATTACTCTTTTATTATTACAAAACGCTCGTGATTGTATATTACGGTGATTGTATATCACGGCCGCTCGTGTTGTAAACATGCATTACTAATATTATAGGCTATGTTTACTGGCCTAATCACCTGTACTAAACCACACCCTGAAGTCAAAATACCAATATTACCAAAAACTGATATCAAATGACAACAAAATTCAATAAGGCAAATTAAAACTGAAAAGTGATTTTTTCATGTTAAATTGTATATACATAGTGTTGTTGACATGAACTAAAAACAATTACTCGCGTACAGGCACTAGGTGATGCAATAGAGCTAAAAATAAAAGTAATTTTACATCGATCTTGAACGGACGATAATCAGGCAAAATGCAAGTTTTAATCACTATCACTATTTCTTTAAAAATTGATTGTTTCTTAATATGGGCACTGAAATAGTTTTGCATCTGCATCATCAAAAGTCGTGCCGCTACTGCTGTTTAGAGCTGTTTTAAACGTCGCTATCGGCTATGGGCATGAATGATCTTATGCGGTGTTTCTATGATTTGAATTTCATGCTTTTGAGATGACGAATGTAATTTATTTAAATTGTTGGATTTATATTATGCTCTCTTTATTAAAGTGGGGCTCGCTTTTAGAGGGAAGAACGTTGACTTCGGCGTCTTATCTCTTTAGTGGCACATCATAAAATTTGAAACAAGCCTGAATATGCCTAAATGCTATCATATTATTTTACAACTGCTGGTTGTCATTTTATGAACGCAAAATATTCCTTATACTAAAACATTTTAAAATCTTAAGATTTTTTATCGCATGCAATAATATCCTTAAATATTTATATAATAATTTCATATATGATTCCATTCGAAAAGACAAAAAAGACTAAGCAGCTATAATGAAATGAGTTTACTGATATGTGCACAAGTTTATATTCCAGTCATCAAGCCAAGTTAATAAAATAATAACTATAACAATTTTTTCATTTTCTTCATTTCAAATATGAGGGTTACCTCGCCTGGACTTGTTCGTTTGGCTAACGCATTTTACCCATACCCATTGGTTGCTCCAGATGCTACAACGAAATGAGATTCGAAAATGTAAATTAGTAAAAACTATTTGCACTAGTTGGTCAAATTTTCTTTAGAGCTTACACTGACCAAATTTTGTCCAATCAGGGTCTGTGTCGATGGTTTTCTTTACATTATTTTGTGACGACGCAAAACCTAAATGTGATTTTGTTTCAAACTTGCGATATTATTTCTCACACTTAAGTTTAAAAAAATGCACGATTTTTATAGATTCTACAAATTTGAATTTATTTCTTAAAGGAGTGTTTAAGATAACCCGAGTTTGATCTACGGCTGCAGGCAACCTTATTTTGTTTAATGGAGTTTCTTGGGATATACATCCTTAATGATAGAATTCACGTTTACGTCGAAAGGCTAAAGTCTACTGAAAAATTACTGTCGAGGTCAAGTTAAAAAAATCACAATAATCGATTGAAACTCATTCAAAAAAATTAAACTACCTCTACTCGTAGACAGAAACAAGGATACCTTAATTTCTATATATTACCCTTTCTCTTGTCCTTTTTCTTATTTTGTAGAAAACTACAATGCCGACGATGATAAGAAGCACAACAACGATAACAACAATAATAATAACCACCACAACATTAGCTATAAAGGAGAAGTTCGAATGCATTTCGTTAATCAATCTAACATGTAGGGGCACCGCAAGGGGAGTTTAGAGCGGCGGGGACATTGCGTCAGGAAATGGTATACATTCATTTTACCTATATGTAACAGCAAGGAGAGGAAGCTTAAACATAATGCACACATGAACATATTTGCGGATACATACGAGAATGTATCTTTAACGTAAGTTTTAATGCAAAGAGCACGCCCATCACGATTTCAACATAGCTTTATATTAAAAATTAGGGCCACTCAATGAACATACTATGGTATGGCGATATAATTATATAAAGTAGCAAAGAGTATGGGCACAGAATACCTAACAGAAGTAGAACTCTATACTATTTTTCGTAAGTGTGATTCGTCATGATTCGTCACTTAGCAAGTGCATTTTTTTGAGGCTGTCACCCCCCTGTCAATGTCTAAAATCGGCGCATTTTTAGTATTGGCAGGGGGGACTACCTCAAAAAAATGCACTTGCTAAGTGACGAATCATGACGAATCACACTTACGAAGAAAGTACAGGAGTTCTACTTCTGTTTGGTATTCTGTGGTATGGGCCTTAATCCCGTCAGAAGAGGACAGTGGGGAGCTAACTCAGTCCTCCTCTGTCTACGTGGCTCAGGCGTTCTTGCAAAAAAATCTCTTGCAGTCAGTCTCCACAACACAGTTAAGCATAAACTGCATTTGGTAAGGGGAAAAACGATTATCTACAATCCCTTGCCCAGAGAGTTTTGGGTTTGAAAATAACTCGGCAATACTATACATAGGCAACGACACTTACACGAATCCTCTTCTTTTGTCTTTACTGAAATTTCTATTTTGTCTCCACTGCCCTCTTTATTATATCCATGGACTGTGATGTCGTAAAATGTATCACTTTTCAATTCACGTAATACAACATTAGATGCATCTGATGACATATTCTGCGTCTTGTATTTTAATTGAGACTTTTCTTTGTGGCTTACTATGTAACCAAATATTTTGAAAAAGTCGTTCGCTGCAGGTTTTTCCCAACGAATGTCAATTCTGTCCTCGGTGACCTTGGAATGATTAAGACTCTTTGGTGGAGGAGGTGGTTCTGTAAAGAATGCAAGAAAGATAAGCCCGCAAAATTTATTTGTTTTAATAAATAAGAAATAGATGCATGATTCCAATTACGAATTAAACTATTCCGTGCAATCGTCGTTCCGAAGGTCTTAATTCTAATTTTTTTAAATCTTATTCTCTCATTGACCTTTCCATAATAGACCAACTTTTGATTTAGGAAGCAAAAAGAGAATTTCCGAAAATGGTATACTAAACCAAGTAAAATTTCGAAGTTTCTCGAGACGGCATTGTTATTCATTGTTATTACGGGCAGACGTTTGTAACTAAATTAGTTACACACTTCCGTTCGTCATACAAAAGTGTATAAGAACTACCTACTTCAAGATCTCTTTACATTCTGTGCATGCAATAAAAGACATAGATGTTAAAAACTTCCTTAAATTTACCTTGTATAATATTTTGTCTTTAATAATTCTGTACTCTCCAAGTTTCCCTTCATCAAGAATTTTCTTTTTCAATGTTTCGCCAACCACAACTTTCTTATTAGTATCTGGATCTCTCCGGTAAATAAGCCTAAATTCTACTACGAGAGATCCGTTCCTACGTTAAAGTATGAAAAAAAACACGAGTGAAAATCTCAGAAACGTAAGAACTTATTGGTCAAGAGAGCACTCCATCGGCACTGACATGTGCATGAATTTGAATATATTTTCAGAATTAGCGTCAGTTTTAAAAACCTCAAATGCCATAGATTTAAACCCTGTTTTGAAATACTAAATTTTACTTTATTTTATTCTAACCTTGTTCATATTTCCATGATTTTAAAGTTGCAAGGTGGTCTTGGACTTTTTACAGGTTAATTATTTCAGTCAAATTTTATATGATCCATTCATTTTGTCACAATTGAATTCATTTTTTTTCAAAATTGAAACATTTTGACAACGTCATTGCAATGCAAATTATATGGTACTTGTTTTACTGTTATAAAAAGTAAATCGGATAACCTAGTGCTTGGGCGGGTCAGGCTTGTTTTCTCATGACTGCGCACCTTTTTTATATATTCATATATGTTTAATCAGTTGCGCACATTCTTTTTTTTCACAAATATATACGCTACTCTACCTGAATCCCGTGACTTCCGCGCGTTCAAAGTTTGGGGTATCTTTAAAAGTCTCCGTTAGCTAACAAAACAGATCATTGATATCATTATTATGTGGTGCAATACCACCTCCCCTCCACTAAAATTTTTCTCAAAAGCTAAATGTCGTTGAAAATACTAAACCGGAATAAAGATCTGAGCTGTCCTAGGAAACGATAGTTTCGGTGTATTAAACAAAATTAATAAGAATTGACATGAGAGCAAAGGCTTGCAAAATATATTTTAATTCTCGATTTAATGTACTTGCTCTAGGCGTTGCCAAATAACTTTGCATGCCTGATCTAGCATTTATTTTTGTCACCCTGCCTTCGATTTTTCTTTTCGGCATTTCCAGTCTAAAAAACTCCATCGCATTTTACTTTGTATAAAAAAGGATAAAATGTTTGAAATTTTAAAATGATATGTAGCTGATTGTTGACTTTCCATTCATTCCTATTGAATGACGTTCGATTTTGTTTGTTCGTTTGCAATAACACTTAAGGTTAAACAGTAGCGTAGCCAGCCTGACGATTTGTCCCGCTATGCTAATATTTTGTTGTTTATTGACTGTGAAAACAATGAAATTCTAAGGAAAGGAATAATTATAATAACACAAAATTTACATAGCGGGACAAAATCGTCAGGCTGGCTACGCCACTGAGGTTAAATATAGTCCTACAATCCTGGTTATGCACGAGAACAACGTCTCGTGCCGCAACACGAGGATAAGATTTTAGATCATTTTTCAATACTGTCGTATATTTACTATACTACCATGGTTTATTCTAATGATGACGCCTGTATTCAGAAAGCTCATAAACACTCACTCTTTGAGTGTCACATAGAAATTTTGTTATTACTGATCAATTAGAAAGTTTCTTCTTAGTCAATGAAAAGATTTAATACCGCCATGGAAAGTTATAAGAAGAATAAGAACTCCCACTCAATGACTATGAGTGTGAGCGAGCTTTTAGAATACAGGCGTATAAGTGCATATTCGATATATACATGTATATATCGAATAATTTCGCATAAAGATATTGTTACCGCGCTCAATTATTGCTAATTGAAAAGGTTATAATACAGTAGGCTTATGATATCAGAAGAGTCTAGCATGCATGCACTACTGAAAAAGAGAACTTTTTCATATTAAAGTGCAACTTCCGTAAAGAGAATTCAGATTTACCTTATTCGTAATATTCTTTTTCAACTCTATATATTCTTCTGAGCTTTCGTTCTTCAACGCTGGGGTAAACTCCCTTTCTAAGATTATTTCAACTTTTACAACGACGTTTTCTAAAGTGGAAATAATTAAGTTTTAATCATTAAGTGCTTCAAATATTTACGATTGAGAAATATGGACATCACGATCTCACAAATGGCTATTGTTATGTCGGACTGTACACTTTTTTACAAAGAAATATCAAACATGGTTTTCTCAAAAAGGACGGTTAATATGATTGCGTTTTTAAGAACGTTAACATTATAAAAAGCCACTGTGTTAATGTGCAAACGCGTTTCGCAAAAAGGTATGTTTTGTAAATATTTCATTCAAAGGTTTTTCTAAAAAGAAGTGTACGCGTATTCGCCGCCATTTTACCTTTTGATAAATTTTATAGGCATGGCCATGTGTTGTTGCTACACAAATTCTAAACAGCTGATTTCAAAATGCGTAGCTAGAGTATTAGACAAATATTGAGTTATATTAAATTAATATAATAATTACTTATGCATGTAACACCGTCAAAGTAAAAATCTTTAATGCAAGGGCATTTTATTGTACTCTCAGTCAGCGTTTCACATGTTGAATTTCCTGGGCAGATGTCAGGACCATTTGGTGGACATGCACCTATAAACGATTAAAAAACACAATGAGGCAAAAATACCATGCAGGTAGATTTTAACTCTAATTTGACGCGCAACAGTATTCGAGGGTCGAGAGGTCTTCAGCGGTGGGGGCATGCCAAAATTCGATACACTTTCTTTTTACTCTTTTGTTTGACACAAGTTAACACTAAAAATATTATATATGCTAAAACAAATTACTATAGGTATCTTAAAGTCAGAGTTCATTGACACTTTATACGTACCTCGATATGGATGTGTTCTCAACGTTTAAAAATATATGTGGCGTAGCCAGCCCGAAAATTTAGTCATGCTATGCTAATATTTTGGTGTTCATTGACTATGAAAACAATTAACTTTAAGGTACCTAAGTCATGCGTGTTATGCCTATATACCCATGATAAGATTTTTTGCCGTACCTGTTATAACAACTTGAAGAGCGTTAGGATCAACATCAAAATCACCAAATGAGTTATTTCGTACAGCAGCTAGCAGCTCCATTATTCCGGTTTCATCTCCTTTTTTAAATAACACCTCCATATCTGCGATAACGCTTCCAGAGCTGGTGAAATGAAAGAAAAAGCAAGGTTATTATTGAACAAATAATAGCTAGATAAAAATATACAAGAACCGTAATAAATATATTTCTAAAAAGATATTATTTTTTATCTGATTTGCCTGACATTAAATATTCATATTCAATAATGAATGACTGTACTAGCCTGTGATATGAGAGCAATTATTTTTATTAGGGACATTTATTTTCTATATTCAATTTTCAAACATCGACCTTGATCATTTTTCATTATGAAGGCTATTTTCCTGAAGAAGAATCTGAGCAGGCGGAATTTTTCATAGTTCGTTTATTAAATTTGTTTGGGCTTTGGCTCATAGGGAAAATCCCATTCAAGCCCAGTTAAATAGAGTAAAATTCAGCCAAGTTGAAAGTATTCAATATGTATGCTATCTTTAAAACCCATTATCTAATAAAAAATTGACCTCTAAAAATATTTCATCGAAATGTAATTAAGGTTTTTGAAAATATTATGCTAATAATGAACGTTTATAGTGCAATGGCAAGATATAAGGTGTGATGTTCCATTCAACGAGAAGAAGCCGAACATTCCACGTGTTCAAAACAACCAATTAAAAGATTTCCTGTTACCTATTTTGTTATTTCAACTCCCAAATTTCATCATTGCCCGTTTTCTTGAATACTGTCTCGAACTAAAATTCAAAGTTTGAAAAGATCACTCCTTTAACGCTTCAAACAATAAATTTAAATGTCTTGTCTTAATTTACCTATTTCCATATTTTCAATTTAAAAATATAAGTATTTATTCTCGAAAAAAACTTTCGCTTGAGCATTACACTGATATATACAAAAGTTCCAGACGATGTATGTTCAAATAAACGCCGCGGCCAAACGTCTGCGCATGAGCAACGTAATTCACGAGAGGAGATTAATTTTCCTCAATTCAATGAAGATTGTCACAACTGATCTTCCTTAATTGTGTAACCATTTCATTCAGTCCGCACTTCTTGCATGCGGATGGCATGCGTATGACGTTTGACGGTGGCGCAAAATTTAAGCGCTGCTAGAGCCAATCAGATTACAGGAAAGACAAGAAAACCGCCACTATTAATTTGTAAAGTCGGATTGTATGATTTTACATGTTGCAAAGGATATGTAATATAAACTAAACAAACCGCGTTTTCAATCCTTGTCTTCAAGTTTCTAAACTCTTGAGAACTTGCATTGCCAAGGGCCGCTGTATAGTCTTGTTTTAATGTTAACTGAACACGATGTAGTATGGTCTCTAAAATTAAAAAAGGTATTTTCGTTATGTTTTTGAGCTAAAGGATATAAGTGCAGTCTTAGTCGAGCAGTAGAAGGCGAATATGTGACTTCACACAAATAGCTTTTGGACATATTTTGACTCACCAAAACATTTTCTCTTTCGTTTTACCTCGTAGGTCATCGTCATCGCGGTCTCTCAATCATGTTCTGTATTTTATTTATTAGATCATCGCAAGCGCAACCACAATTTTGGTTTAATATTCATTTTGAAAATCAAAGTCCAAATAGCATTGAGATACACCACACTCATTTGGGCATCGGTGTTTTTATGGCCGGTCCATATGGTTCGTTAGCTATCTATTATATTTAAACTGACATTATTTATTTGACTTATCGCATCTATGGATCATCTTAGTCCACACGTATCCGGATATTTTTAAAAACGAAGGTTTTTTATCCGTTTTGGCCTTGCGTCCACACGTGACCGGCGTTTTCGGCAACCGAATTCGGCAACCATGCAGATAGAATTCGTTCCCGTAGACACATTCACTGCAGTTTCCCGCACCGTGAGAGTGTCTTCAATCAGAATTACAGTGAAATGTAACATAAAAGTGGAAATTAAAGTGTTAGAAAAACGTGCGAAGTTGTTTGAGCAACAACGGCTTGTCGAAATGACGTGTCAAACGTTGACATAATTATTTCCTATAAAAGTTGTACGTTTCGCGCCGAAAACGTGAAAGTTTTAACAAAGAAACGAAACGTTTCATAACAGAAACATCGTGAAAAATCGCACTCAACGCTTGAACGAAAATGGTAGTACATGATTTGCCTATGAATATTTTTCCAGTCAGAACGAACGACCTTTTCCTTTATGCGTTTCTCCTTTTATGGTCCGTATGTCCGTATTTGGTAACATGCATTAACTTGAACTTATATTAAGTATTGGACTATATTACAATAACAGTTTTTTTTATTTCTATGAATAACTCAACCACTCGCATGGGTAAGGCGTTTAAACAAAAAAAATGACAACGAAAGAGAATAAATATGTTTTGTGGACAATTGACCCAATTTTTCGTTGAATTTAACTATAGTGCATGTTTTCAGAGAGTATGAACGTATTCGATTTTGTTATATACCTGGGTCATCACCGCATCCACCTGGCTCATCCCTTTTCACCCGGATTTGCTTTACTGGTTGTTCAAGAAGTGCGACTAACAGGTTGCTTGATTTGTCTTCTTGTTCAAGAAACCAGTTTAGTTCTATTTTTAAGAGCCAAACAATTTAGAAGGTTAAAGAGAAGACTCCGGTGTTGGGCGCTATTCCAAAGACTAATTACCTAAGGCGATGTAAAAAATGCTTTTGAACAGGACTAGCGTCCTTAAATTAACTTTACATACATACATTGTATAAATCCTTCTCTTTCTACTGGTATGAAATGTACACGTATTATATTTATAGATCAGGGAAATATTTCGCTGGCGCCAGGAAAAGTGACGGCCACCAGTGCTTGGCACTCAGTCTGAACGCAGCCTAATACTGAAAAATTTTAGTGTTTTTTTTTTCAGTAATAATTTTCCCAAATACTAGCATTTTTTTCGTGGACACACAGTGTTCACGCAATTACTCTGGTTTTGAACTGGTACATGCAGTCGGCGCGTGACGTGCGGGATGAGATTATTATCATAGTTCAAAAATCGGGGACTCATATGTGACATTGCCAAGAATTGAGAACCTGTAATACAACACCGTATCGCGGAATTTGAATTTGAGTATATTATTATACCACTGCAGGGGGGGGGCAACTACACCACCGGTTTCCTTTCATACTTTGTAAGCAAAAACAATATTGTGTGAAACATGCTTTGTGTGTTGTAATTATAACATTTCTTTTATTTTAAATAGGGGATATAGGATATATAAATAAATATGCTTCAATTTCCTCTTTCGCAACAATTTTCATTCCGCGTGTGTTTTCAGAAATTATCAACTGGAATAATCGTCAAATAATGTGATATTCCTATAATTTTCGCAGTATCTCGTTTCTGAAGCAGCTAATTTGCGTAGAAAACAAGAGAACGTGCAATGCCATATTGTTGACCTTACTTATGATTTTCTGTTGCTCCCATGATTGTTCCATCTCGACTTTTTCATCCGAATCCATTGCGATGGTTTGGTAAATTACATCTCCTATACAAGAAGTTGGTTATTAGCCCTTTTTACTTGAAAGAACATAATCTAATCGCAGGATACGGGATATCTGATCGTGAAGACTGCCAAGACCTGGACTTTTCTCATAGACACTTTATTTGTCTTTAATGCATTGGTGGTTTTAATTGGAATTAAAATAAGGAATTCTGAAGTAAATTGTTACTATTAGTTTGAAGTTCTTCCCACATGGGTATGTTCTCGTGCTATCCCAGCCCCCCGCATCCCCCCCCCTATAGCTGGCTCCGCGGTCCCTGTAGACCTATTATTTGTATTTTCTTTATATTAATTTTTGCTATTAAGCATTTACAGAATAAGTGCGATGCCACATTACCTTGAAACCAATTAGTTTCACTTACCCACAGTGACATTATTAGACAGCATAGAAACAACTGATTTGTCTTCAGAATCATCGCTCTTATTTCTATGAATAATCATATAATGGTATATTGTGGCTCATTTAGTTAGCGCCAGACACTGAGTATATACCTCACATTAACCGTCAAAGACAAAATATTATATTAAATTGCACTTTCTTGCTCTCTCCCTGCTGGTGCAGAAATTACTGTTGTTCGTCTCTTTCACCTACGAGCACCTTTGATTTTAAAATATGCCAAATTACTTTTCACTTTTTGTGGACAGAGAGTTTGCGGTTTATTTAGATAAAGGAACAAATGTCATCCGTATTAAATCAAAGAAAATTGCCAAAATAGTTCTTCTCCATGAAGAAACAAGCGATCTGAGCCAGCTAGAAGTAGTTCAGATTTCCATAAAAGCTGCGCTTTAAATCGATCTGAAGTGACCCACCCCGGTGTAATCATCTTTTATCGAACGTTTATTTACCATTTGTTCCATCATGACCTTATCCGCTGTAAATTATTTTAGATGTTTGCAACGAGAAGGGTATATCAAAATGAGGAAATAACTTTGTATTTCGTGCGGAAATATGCAGCTAATTGTTACACGTATCTTAGCAGATAAAGTCCATTACTTATTGGGATTTTCCGTAAACTGTCTTAGTTTAAAATGTACTTCTCCGGTATACATCAATGATCTAACAATATGCATTGGAAAGCAATTTATATCTAATGTGTTACTCAGAAGATCGAGTCCAGACAAGCATTTGTAAAGTTTGATGCAACTGACCCTTACCATGCATGCATGCATACACAGTACTCAGAAGACTCTCCCGGGGATTGCGTACATAATATTAACTTTCCAATGACAGGCCTGGAGATTCATTATTGTCGTGACAAGTAATTTTCGTATGGATGTCCAGTTTGAAATTTGTTTGTTTTTGTATTTAATCGGTCATTGTGACTGCACACATATATTAAATCTATCCATTAGCAACCTTAACATGTTCCGACACTTACGACTAATGGAACCAGGCTTATTCTGGCTTGCATTGTCGACATTGATCCGTGTTTATAAGATCGCGGCATGCACAGCTAAACAATGGCAAACATGAACTAATGACGTTTTTGTTGCTCAATAAAATTCGGGCGAAAAATTTTGTTAGAATGCCCACATAGAGATCCGGCAGAAACGCCTTTCTGCTATAGAGGCAAATGAATTACAAGTTGGGTGATGGATAGAATTAAGTTGACATATAGTTTCTAAAATGCTTAAAATTAGCAAGTACACTGAACGCCCAGTATATACGGGCACGTAGTTGAGAGTGTGTAAATGACACAGGAAGTTAAAAAGCTAGCCTTCATTTTACGTACCAATGCATGTAAATGAACTGTAGAGGTTTTTGTGCAAGTTGCTTTACATTGAACTTTGAAGCAAATAAAGAAATATTATGCACGGTAAAATCAAAATATTCTGTTTTATAATATGTCAATTTCGCCGGCTTAATAGCATTAAGGCGGATTTCCACTTACAGCGAAATCGTTCGCCAGCGAAATATTTGCATATTTTCTTTTGAATTTTAACAGCATAAATAAATTAGTTCGACTTGACTGTTCTCAATTCAAAAGAAAATATGCAAATATTTCGCTAGCGAACGATTTCGCTGTAAGTGGAAATCCGCCTTTATTCAGCCATACTTGTGCATGGTGCAAAATTTCGAAAAATTTGTTCTTGGTATAATGCCATGCTGGCTCAGGTAGACAGGTACTTTGAAGTTTGTCTGGTCTCCTGGAAATAATTTTCCCGCCACTCTTCTATTTCTTTAAGCTCAATGACAACTCGAATGTTTGTAGCAACAAATCCAATTATAATTACAATATAACGTATTTGAGATGATCGATTGAAAGATTGAGATTCTTCGTAACATTTCGCGGTAGTCAATGTTATGCATCGCAATTCTTTTCTTCAGTTTATTGCAGATAACTGAGGCAAACACGTCGGACAAATAAAGAGTAATTTAGGATATTACTGGTGTCAAATTGATTAATACATTAACATTAAATAGACACCGGTGAATATTATATTACTCCCTCAAGTTTTTCAAGTAAACTCTGGTTTGCTCAGATTTTGTAAGTAAATCAAGTATATTAAAAGTGAAATAGAAAAAACACTTACCTTTTCTAAATCGTTTCATAGGAGTCTGTCGGGAGTATCGAGTGTTATTAAATTTTCATATAGTGATAGAGGAATCCTGCCGATAAGGAATTTTTAAGTTTTAACTTGTTTCTTTACTTAACTGGTAACCATGGAAAATTGTTGCTGTGGAAGAACTTTCTCGTAGATCAGCATTAACAAAATGTATAATATGTCACACCCAATGAATGTGAGTGTGACTATTGGTAAGTGTGTTCTGCATGCCCAATTGGGATGAATATTGTCCAAGTAATCAAAATCCTCCAATCTTAAATAAAAAACTATTTACTTTGCATAATATACAAACAAGCAAAGTTTCACGATAGCGATCTTTGTATTATGTTGTTACTGAGGCTCCATATCTGCATAATTTTCTTCTACACGGAAGAAGTTAAACAGCAGGGGTTAAAGTGATGACGCGCTTTAACTATTGTTCTCATCAAATTGCCCTCTAGCAACTAATTATATAATCTTGTGGGTGGCTGTGCATCAGCTCAGCATAAACACTTAAGTGTGTTCTAAATGCCCAATTTAGATATGCTCCTCGGCGAAATATGACCCTTAATATTCATACACCAAAACATCAATATCAGAAATATAAACATTAACGAAAACTCTGGTTTAACGAAAGATTTAGGAAACTATTTGATTATTATCTGATCAGTGTACACGTTGCACGACTTTTCAAAATATTTTGACATCTCCGCCAAGCAATTAAATGAATTCAATGTTGCAATAACTACATGTAATTTAAGAATTCTTAAAGAATACAAGGAATTTGAAAATTTTTGTAAAAGAATTTTCTATCGAAAGATCGTCTTATAGGGTAAAATGACTTCGTAGGCTATTCTGGGTTGTTTGAAAATAAGAGCCTCGCATACAACTTCTAAATAACGCTATATAAATAAATCTGACCACCCTTACACACTTGTTG
The DNA here is from genome assembly GCF_004324835.1 of Dendronephthya gigantea. NCBI lineage: Eukaryota > Metazoa > Cnidaria > Anthozoa > Malacalcyonacea > Nephtheidae > Dendronephthya > Dendronephthya gigantea. Next base: position 422,307 of record NW_021163157.1, on the reverse strand, counting down.
TAAGGGACTACACACCATGCGCACAAATATCAAGAATTTGCGCATGTTGAGCGTGTGAAATTTCTTCTCTTTGCCTAAAACTTTGATTAAACTGATGAAAATACCGATTGGGGTTTGGAATGTATCAAAAGTTTAAGGTATTTTAAAAAAACTTTGCAATCACATTTTGTTATTGAAAAACTTTGTCTTGGTGGATTTATTCGCCTTTAAAGTTACCGCCGGATGAGAAATCAAATCGGGAATTTTATGCAACATAAACAAAAGAAAACTGATTTGCAATTCCCGATTTGATGAAACACGCAACAAAATATAAATTTGAGGTCACAGCTATTAAAAGACTAAAAATAAAAACGGTATGCTCGAATAGAGGTGAAAATGAAGTAAACAAATTTTCGACACGTCTACCTAAAACTACAAGTCCCGTGGGGAAAATAGAAATTAAGCTTGGTGCAGCATCAGTAGGATCGAACCTCGGTCCTTTCCCTAGTCTTAACTGTTATGTTTAGAGGTCGACTAAACTTTCATTTCCCTTAGCAACCTGTCCTCTTTTTGTTGATAGACTAACAGCACAAAACCTATATGAAAATTGAGAATGAGAGAAGAATACCAATAAGGGTAACAGGTAAATTCAAAATTTAAAAACTTGGGAAAACAAATACTTGGGACAGCCAGATCATACAACCGTATAGAATATATCATAATCTTTCTTTTGTGTTGATTTCGTAGATTTTCATCGCGTTTTAGGCGAGTTATTGCAATATTTCAACAAACAAATTTTTCACTCAATCTCAAAAATGCATAGTGGAAAGTATGAAGCAATGACTTATCTTCGTAGCGTTGTCTTCTTTTTTTTTCAGCCAAAAGTGACGGTTCGTCCACCATTTTGTTTATCAAATTCTGCTCTATTTTTGTACTAAATATCATACGCTACAAGTACATATTTTGCCTTAATTGGGCATTTCCGGAAACACTCGGTCGGAAATCTCCTTCGGGCGTCTTTCGGGCTGTATGTTTTTTGTATCTGCGCTAACGCAGATATATTGCTATCGACTGTGTAACTGTTAACTGTTAGCTGTTAACTTGTAGCCAATCAGCGACTAAGACTACGTTCACACGAGACTGGTCGAATTCGAGACCATGCACGAATTCATCCGATTACAGCTGTTCACACGAGACCGGTCGAATTAATTACAGGTCAGAAAGTGTTCACACGGACCCGGACGAATTCGAGACCGTAATCATTTATTGACGCATGCGCATATGAGGCACTATAAAGCTGCTGTTAGCGCGGGAAAAACTTTTTAAAATGGCTGAAAAAATTTTATGTGGACGGATGAAGAAATAGTATTACTTCTCAGCGTTGTTAATGATTATAAGTCGACAAAAGCCGCCGAAGGCGTAGACTGGAATTCTGTTATTAAAAACAAAGAATGAAGACCTTGTCGTTAAATTCAAGGAAGGGTACCCAAAAACCACCTCAAGCCAGTTTCCTCATTGTGGTGATGTTTTCAATAAAGAAAGAATATGGAGCAAACTGAAACGAATAAGAAAAGGTTATAAAAAACCTTTAGATTCTGGACGAAGAAGTGGCGGGGGGCGAATTGTCACAACGTTTTTTGATGAATGCTCCGCTATTTGGGGAGGTTCGCCAGCAGTTGAGTGTGTGAGAAATGGAATAGAAAGCTCCAGACAAGATGTTGTTGAAGACATTGATGTATTGCTATTGGAAAAAGATTCTTCCTTGCCTTCAAACAGCGTTGACCCAGTAGATGAACCACTGTGTGAAGAAAGCGTCGAGAATGAATCAAAAGATGATGGGAGAAGGAGCTTGTTGACGTTTTTAAATAACAAAAAGATGCTAAGCTAAGCAAAAAGATTGCCACAGAGTCACAGCTACTAGCCATTGCCAAGGAAGAGTTGTCATTGAAACGAAAAGCTACAGAGAAAATGGAAGAGTCAGAGAAAAAATACCAAAAAACAATGGATTCATTTGCTACAGGACTGACCACCCTAACAGCAACAATCAGCCAGGGTTTCACTCTTCTTGGTAATTTATTAAAAGATAATCAAGAGCAAACAGCAACAGCCAATCATATTCATAGTGGAATACATGCTTTTCAACATCCCTACTTAGGTTTTAGCCAGTATGATATGCTGGAAAATCTTGAAACCTCAGCACAACCAGTTAGTTCAGTTGGACTGAAAAACATACAATAAGAAAGTGACCCAAATTGTTCAATACTTAAATATTATTTAAATTCAATTTGAATGTTATTTAAATTTAATAATTATGTTAAGCTTTGGGATTTTAATGATAATTATTCTGTGTAAATATTTCAGTTTAAAGCTCATTATATCAAAAAATTTGTTAAATAAATAAATAAATAAATAGTTTAAATAGTTTGAAATAACAGAAAACAATGCAAATCTTGGTGAGATTGAAATGCTTGTAAACAGAAACATTTGCACATACTTCAGAGCGTGAGCTGGCATAGCAACTAGTCATAGCAACATATGTTGTATTTAATTCAACAATTTGATAAAATTATTTTTACAAAACATTCTACATAGGATCTGCTAATCCTATAATGCACCCAAAATCTCAAGCACAGGGAGAAATAACACTGTGAAAATATTAAATGAATTCATTGTCCCAAATTATCATATTTATTCAAAAAATTCAACAAATGCATTTCGGATGTCTTTACTGAGAGCCTCAGTGCTTTGCTCTCTGATTGAAGGACTATGTGCAGGTTGGAATTCCTTTTCATATTGTAAACCAAGAGTAACAGACTCCTGCACCAATGGATCATTATTAATTTCGCAAAAATTGTGCAAAATGAAACACGTATGGATCACTTGGGGAAGTTCATCAATGTTGATATCCATCTCTCTGCGAAGAGCACCAAATCTGCCTTTGAGTCTTCCAAAAGCACATTCTATGACCATCCTGGCAGAACTGAGTCGGTAACCAAAGAACTGTTCTTTGACAGAGTTTCCTCCACCAGGAAATTCCTTCATAAGGCGAGGTAATAGAGGGTATGCTGGGTCACCCAAAATACATACAGGTACTGGTGCAGTATCAGGTACGAGTGTGCCGTATAGGGGGGATTGTCCCATCGTTTAACATCTCCTTCAATGCAGAATTGTAAATATCCTGGCGTCGTGCACACTTCCAGGCCATTTAATAACAATGTCAGTGAAGCAATATTTGAAATCACATAGAGCTTGTACATTCACTGAGTGTCGATTCTTTCTGTTGATGTAATCAGTTGGATTTTCATGAGGCTGTTTGATGAAAATATGGGTTCCATCGATGGCGCCAATGCATTGAGGAAACCCATGTTTTTCGTAAAACATATTTACTGATTCCTGAACTTCTTCTTTAGTTTTTGGTAACTTTATATACTTTGGGCCTAGCACAGCAGATATAACCCCACAAGTCTTCGAACAATTCCCGAAACAGTGCTCTTCCCCAAGCCAAACGCATTCGCTACTTTACGATATCTACCCTCATCGGCCAGATAATAAAGGGTAACGGCAACTTGCTTTTCCACGGAAATGGTTCTTCGCATATTCGTTGTTTTCTTGCGGAGATATGGTTCGAGTTCGTGACACAACTTAAAAAAGTTTACTTTCGATAGTCTAAAGTTTTCTCGCCATTCTTCGTCAATCATCACGTTGTTTATAAAATTGTCCCACCATACAGACGTTCGTCCTGGTCGAATCCACATAGTTCTTCGTGGTTTACGTCGTTTCTTTTTTATATGCACCAACCACTGTCGGACAACCGATGCAGATGAATACGTTATCACTTGTGGATGCATTTTGCGACGTTTTTCTCGATGCAAATAAATCATTGCCGCTTCCAAAACGGATAATTGAATAAGCCCCACTATCGACGATAGCAATGATAAAACGGCAACTGCTATGAGCAACTTTTTATCATTCATTTTTTATTTAAAAATATCAGTTTACTGTCGCAATATTGTGGTTTGTGTTTACGTTCCAGGGCTGTACTTCATGTAATGATTAATTTTGATTCCAAAAGGTCTTGAAAACGCCCGGTTTCGGTGTTCACACGAGGCTGCGAAATTTTAAAACCGAACCGGCACAAAACTAGACCTAGATTTTTTTAGTCGCGAATTCGTCCGGTAAACAATGCTCGAATTCGTCCGATTTCAATGGTCCCGTGTGAACGCAAGGCGAAATTGGACGAATTCGTGCATGGTCTCGAATTCGACCGGTCTCGTGTGAACGGGGTCCCACAAATTACGTAATTGCACACCAAGCCTGTTCGCAGGCTAGATTTACAAAATGGCGGATACGAGGAGTCGATGTTTATTTCAGATTCAATTTGTTTGGACGAAGTTTTCTTAAGGTAAATAGCCTAGCTGAATTGTCAGTTTTTAGTAGGATGTTCGCTTTATACTTCGCTGTTGTTTACGACATATTCTTGGATCTTACAGTGTTTTTCAAGTACCTTGAAACAAGAGCAAGTATCATAAAGTTATATGACATGTATTGTATAGTAATTTTACCAAATGGCAAATATAATACTAGATGTAAACAAGTGTTTTGTGAAGTATACAAATTAAGCGCTGTGTTCAATGGATCTATGTTTTCAATATTATTTTTATATTAGACATAATGACAGCTGGACTTTCACATTCACATGTACATGATACTGTCTGTATATGTTGTTATAAAGTTGTTTCATAGTTTCACAGTATTATGTAAACGTTCATAGAGGAATTTACATACTGGACAGAGTGTTGTTTTCCTGAATTACCAAATAGTTCGTTTTACATCATTAATTATCTAAACAACAACTGTTGCAATAAACATCATTCGCAAGTTAACTTTTTGTGTGCTATAATGTAGTCTTAGGATATGGTAAGTTGGTATCTTTGTTAGGAATTGAAGTTGTAGATTACTTTATCAAGCTACCACTAAACTAGCACTTTGGTCATCCCAGCCATTGTGTGTAATATTTGTTCAGTTTCTGTAAGCTCTATTGTATAACATATGCATAAGGAATTATCTGTTTCTTTGCAAAAGCCATATATGCAAAAATACAATTTATAATATAGCAATGTTTATATGTTGTTATAAAGTTGTTTCATAGTTTCACAGTATTATGTAAACGTTCATAGAGGAATTTACATACTGGACAGAGTGTTGTTTTCCTGAATTACCAATTAGTTCGTTTTACATCATTAATTATCTAAACAACAACAATGACATCATAAAGTTTCATTAAATTTATATGTTGTCGAATTAGTTTCTGCAAGAATTTATATCACAGATCCTGGTACCTGCTGTAATTAGTTAGTTGCTGTTCTGGTGTTCCTATCATGTCTTCTTCCCCATTTAATTATCTGTACATCATATATCTTATCTACATCTTCTATTAAAATTAAAATTATACTTTTGTCATCTCTCATATGATAAATTTAACCAAAGTAGAAAAATTAACATTACTTATATCAAAACTTTCTTCATTTCAAACAATAATGAACGAAACTTCAAGTGAAAGTTTCAGAAAAACAATTAATTGTATTATCAACTCAGACTGATACTTTTATAAATCATTCAATTCTTGTTGCTTTGTAGTACCAAAATTACATGCTTATAGACAGTACGTTTGAACTGTACTCTAGTTTTGCATATCTCAGTTTTTCACTTTTCTCCATCGCATGTTCGATCCCACCATTCGCACCTCGCAGATACATGTACGCTTAGCGTACCTATTTTTTATATGTGTATCCTAGGAAACCAGATGCCTCGGAAATCGATCTTGCCGGTAAAAATCATTCAGACGACGTATTTTAGTTGATTTTCAACCAAATGTGTGGCTGTTCTTTGCAATTTTTAGCGATGCAGTTGCATGTAATTTGGCGATTATGCTCAATCCGGAAGAGGATAGTTATGAATTGCGAAAACAAATACATCAGATGAAAGATCATACTTTAAGCTCTCAAATGACACCTTCTGCGTATTCATAGGGTAAATACTTGCTAAGATAACCTTGTGTAAACAAAACGTCCGGAAATTAGTAGAGGTATCGGGTGTTTAAATATAAGATTGAAAGTCAAGCTTTCTGAAACCAGATTTGATAATAACAAAGGGTTTAAAACTTAAACGTTGAAAACACATGAATTCTAAGAATACGAAGATTGTCTTTCTTCGCAGTACTGAACAGGCGATAAATGGCGTCTTATGAAAAAAAGTTTTTGTCTTGTTTATCATTTAGACAGTTCTCGCAACGTTTAGGCCTGGAAACACAAATAAAAACATGACGTATATATGCATCGAGTTTTATATATGTTTGGTTCATTTGATAATTATACATGGTTTATGGTTTAAACCTGGTTTTCACCACTCGCAGATAGACGCCGATGCTCGGCGATGCTGGCTTGGTAGCAGTAGGCGAATATCGCAAAAAGGCGGTTTTCATCAACCTAATCTGTCGGTTCCTCGTGCATTTTGGACAAGAAGGCGGGACAAATTAGAACACTGGGTTCGAAATTAGGATGATTAGCATTTTACGATTGTCGGCGAAGCTAGTACATAAATGCGGTTTTCATGGTTTTATCAGTCGCAGCCTATCTGCGACAAACGCCGATCGTCGTAACAAAACAATTTTTTTGTTTTGCTACGATCGTCGGGGACAGTCGCAGATGCATTACGATGAGCGGTTTTCACCAATTACGATGCTCGGCATCTGTCGTAATTTTGATATTGCCGACTATCTAGATCTGCGAGTGATGAAAACCAGGCTATAAACCGCATGGTTTAAACCGCTCAACTGTCCACCTCAAAGTTAACTACAAATTGAAATAAGGTAATATGAGTATAGTAGTTAAAATTTTGAAATGTTTTAAAAACGACATTGTGAATTTGGTCGAATGCACACCCTGTATACGGCTATCTTTAAAACCAGGAACGGGGAATCAAGGAAGGGAACGGGGAAGGGAACGGGGAATGATAAAACCAGGAATGGGAAAAGCCGGAATCTTTAAAACCAGGAATGCGAAAAGCCGGAATCTTTAAAACAAGGAATGGGAAAAGCCGGAATCTTTAAAACAAGGAATGGGAAAAGCCGGAATCTTTAAAACAAGGAATGCGAAAAGCCGGAATCTTTAAAACAAGGAATGAGAAAAGCCGGAATCTTTAAAACAAGGAATGCGAAAAGCCGGAATCTTTAAAACCAGGAATGGGAAAAGCCGGAATCTTTAAAACCAGGAATGAGAAAAGCCGGAATCTTTAAAACCAGGAATGGGAAAAGCCGGAATCTTTAAAACAAGGAATGAGAAAAGCCGGAATCTTTAAAAACAGGAATGAGAAAAGCCGGAATCTTTAAAACTAGGAATGAGAAAAGCCGGAATCTTTAAAACAAGGAATGAGAAAAGCCGGAATCTTACGGCCGGAAGTTTGTAACTAAATTAGTTACAATTTCCGCGCGTAATACAAAATATGCTAATTTGACATGGCTATATTTTCCGTATTTTACCAAATTTCGCAGCCAAACTTAGCATTTCCACTAATTCAAGTACGCTCAATTCTTTTATCTGTTATATGGAACATAAACTGCATTCTTTTGTGGGTGAAGGAATGGATGATACATATATAATTACACAAACGATGAAACGAACACAAGGACTGACAAGGTTAGTTTGTAAACAGTTAAATTTGTTGATTTGCATGGTCTCATTCATAAACCTACAAAGTGGAGCTTTGCGCGTTGCTATCTAATAAACCGCGTTTATATCTACATTGCTATTGGAATTGAATAATGTTTGGTTGGAAATGAAAACTTTTTGGATCCAAATTTGAATTTCCAGATTTTCATATGAATTGCATACTGCATGATATAAAATATGCATGAACAACTTCACTAAATACACAATATTTTTACCTTTTCTATATTCAGTACATTGTATTTACAGCTACTTAATATATCAGTATAAATCTATGCGAACAACAATTTTGCTCCATTTAATATATACATACTAAGCTTATTTTGCAATATGTATTTGTCATAGTTCATGGTAACAGCTTTTCATTATTGGATCAGATTACCCCTGAACAATGCACTACACTTTTTGAACAATGCACTACACTTTTGTTGTCCCAAATATAACATGATTTTGCTTGTAAGTAAAATTGTATAGAAAATAAAAATATTTTAGTGCATTTGGTACCTTAATTGACTCAGATTATAATTAAACAGTTACTATTCTCACCCAAGGTTTTAATGACTGGAAGCAGATTAGAAATATACAATAATAATCTGTAAGTAACTAACAGTTGCAATCAATTAAAATCTTGGCTATTTGAGAGCAACTTTGTGTTGGGATGGCCGGAATTTTGGTATATATCCTATTGTTGTTTTCATACTGTAGAGTAGATTTATATTAAGTAGCAGCAAATACAATGTACTGGTAATATTCCAAAATTTAACAACATATCTCAATTCTTTTATCTGTTATATGGAACATAAACTGAATTATTTTGTGGAGGAAGGATTGGAGGAATATATAATACATGTATAATTATGCAAACAACAATTAATTTTGCTGCACTTAATACATTATTTTGCACTATACAGGGTGTCTCAAAAAAAACGCAACTGCTTAAATATGCAAGAACATTAATACAGCTCTAAAGTGCACCTCTGGGAATTGAAAATGGCTCTTAATCCTTCATTTAAAATGCTAAAAAAATGCTAAACGTCATTTTAGCTGAACTATGGTGCAAACCCGAACAATATTAATATTCTTGCATATTTAACTGGTTGCGTTTTTTTTTGAGACACCCTGTATAGTCATAGTTCATAGTAAAAGCTTTTCATATTGAATCATACTAGCCTAGAAAACCACAGCTATGTTTTCCCTACACAATTTCTAAAGCATTTTTATTTGAATAAATCATTTGTAAAAGTAAATGCTGGTTGGAAATTATACTTTTCTAAACAAGACCTAGGGTATATTCCAAAATTCCATCCCAACATAAAGTTGTTCTCAAAGAGCCAAGATTTTAATTGATTGCAACTGTTAGTTACTTACAGATTATTATGGTATATTTTTAATCTGCCTCCAGTCATTAAAACCATGGGTGAGAATGGTAACTGTTTAATTATAATCTGAGTAAGGTACAAAATGCACTTTATTTTCTATACAACTTTACTTACAAGCAAAATCATGTTATATTTGGGACAACAAAAGTGTAGTGCATTGTTCAGGGGTAATCTGATTCAATAATGAAAAGCTGTTACCATAAATACCATGAACTATGACAAATATATATTGCAAAATAAGCTTAGTATGTATATATTAAATGGAGCAAAATTGTTGTTCGCATAGATTTATACTGATATATTAAGTAGCTGTAAATACAATGTACTGAATATAGAAAAGGTAAAGTATATTGTGTATTTAGTGAAGTTGTTCTTGCATATTTATATCATGCAGTATGCAATTCATATGAAAATCTGGAAATTCAAATTTGGATCCAAAAAGTTTTCATTTCCAACCAAACATTATTCAATTTCAATAGCAATGTAGATATTAAACGGTAGATAGCAACGCGCAAAGCTCCACTTTGTAGGTTTATGAATGAGACCAAATCAACAAATTTAACTGTTTACAAACTAACCTTGTCAGTCCTTGTGTTCGTTTCATCGTTTGTGTAATTATATATGTATTATCCATTCCTTCTCCCACAAAAGAATGCAGTTTATGTTCCATATAACAGATAAAAGAATTGAGCGTACTTGAATTAGTGGAAATGCTAAGTTTGGCTGCGAATTTGGTAAAATACGGAAAATATAGCCATGTCAAATTAGCATATTTTGTATTACGCGCGGAAATTGTAACTAATTTAGTTACAAACTTCCGGCCGTAAGATTCCGGCTTTTCTCATTCCTGGTTTTAAAGATTCCGGCTTTTCCCATTCCTGGTTTTAAAGATTCCGGCTTTTCTCATTCCTTGTTTTAAAGATTCCGGCTTTTCGCATTCCTTTTTTTAAAGATTCCGGCTTTTCGCATTCCTGGTTTTAAAGATTCCGGCTTTTCTCATTCCTTGTTTTAAAGATTCCGGCTTTTCGCATTCCTTGTTTTAAAGATTCCGGCTTTTCCCATTCCTTGTTTTAAAGATTCCGGCTTTTCGCATTCCTGGTTTTAAAGATTCCGGCTTTTCGCATTCCTGGTTTTATCATTCCCCGTTCCCTTCCCCGTTCCCTTCCTCGATTCCCCGTTCCTGGTTTTAAAGATAGCCCCCTGTATACCCCTTGCAAATTAGATTGAATAATATTGCTAATCAGTTACAAACACTAGTGGTTGTCTCGGGAAAATACAACCATCACTCTTTGTAACTGATTTGCATATATCTATTCAAATCTTATTATTACAAAGCGCTCGTGATTGTATATTACGATGATTGTATATCACGGCCGCCTGTGTTGTAAACATTACTAATAAGACAGGCTATGTTTAGTGGCCTAATCACCTGTACTAAACCGCACCCTGAGGGCAAATTAATTAACTTTTACTAAAAATTGATATCAAATGGCAACAAAATTTAATAAGGTACATTAAATCTGAAAAGTGATTTTTAGATATCATGTTAGATTGTATATACATGCATATAGTGTTGTTGACATGAACTAAAAACAATGCCTCATACAGGAACTAGTTGATGCAATAAATGCTAAAAATATGTAATTTGACATCGATCTTGGACTTGGATGTAGCATATTATGGAAGCCAACTGGACAATAATCATAGAAAATGCAAGTATCACTATCACTATTTATTTCTTTAGAAATTGATTGTTTTTTAACATGGGCACTGAAATATTTTTGCATCTGCATCATCTAAAGTCGTGCCGCTACTGCTGTTAAGACCTGTTTCAAACGTCGGTATCGGCTATGGGCACTCATTCAAATGCGGTGCTTCTACGATTTGAATTTCACGCTTTTGAGATGACGCACGTATTTATTTAAATTGTTGGATTTATATTATGCTCTTTTCATATAGTGCATGGGGCTCACTGTTAGAGGGAAGTACGTTCGGCGTCTTATCTCTTTAGTGGCACATCATAAAATTTGAAACAGGCCTGAATATGCCTAAATGCTTTTATGTTATTTTACAACCGTGGGTTGTTATATTATTAACCCAAAATGATATTCCTTAAACTAAAACATTTTAAAATCTTAAGACTTTATTGCATGCAATAATATCCCTAAATAATTACATCTAATTATGTCATATATGATTCGATTCAAAAAGAAAAAACGGCTAGGTAACTACAATGAAATAAGTTTACTGATATGTGCACTAGTTTATATTCCAGTCTTCAAGCGAAGTTAATAACTATCACCATTCCTCTATAACACAATTTTTTTCATTTTCAATATTGTCTTCATTTTAACTCTGTGGGTTATCTCCTCTGGACATTTCATCTTCCTTTTGTCCATGATTGTAAAATTCTTTAGGCTCACCCATTTCACCCATACGCATTGGTTCCTCCCGATGCTAAAACGAAATGAAATTCCAAATGTAAAATGGAAAAACTCTTTGAACAAGTTGGCCAAATTTACTTAAAAGCTTTACACTGACTAAATTTTGTCCAATTAGAGTTTGTGTCAATGGATTTCTTAAAAGCTAAACCAATGTGATTTTGTGTTTCAAACTTACGATATTCACAATCATCGATGGAAATTCATTGAGAAAAATTAAGTTACCTGTACTCGTAGACCGAAACTAGGATATCTTAATTTCTATATAATTTTTATTACCCTTTGTCTTGTGCTTTTTCTCATTTTGTAGAAAACTAAAATGCCGACGATGATAAGAAGCACAACCACGATAATAACAATGATAATAACCACCACAGCATTGGCTATAATACAGAAGTTCGAATGCATTTGTTATTCAATCTAACATCTAGGGGAACCGCAAGGGGAATTAAGAGCGGCGAGAACATTGCGTCAGAAAATTTTATACATCCATTTTACGATTGTAACAGAATGGAGAGGAAGCTTAAATGTAATGTAAACATGAACAAATTTGCAGATCCATGCGAGAAGATATCTTTAACGTGAGTTTTAATGCAAAGAGCACGCCCATCACGATTACAACATAGCCTCATATTAAAATTAGGGCACTCAGTGAACGTACTATGGTATGGCAATATGATTATAAATTATAAAGTAGCAAAGACCTTAATCCCGTCAGCAGAGGACAGTGGGGAGCTAACTCATGCAGTCCCCCTCTGTCTACGTGGCTAGGGCGCCCTTGCAAAAATCCCTTGCACTCAGTAATTTCCACAACACAGTTAAGCATAAACTGTATTTGGTGAGGGGAAAAACGACTATCTACAATCGCTTGCCCTGAGAGTTTCGGATTTGAAAATGACTCGGCAACACTATATATAAGCAACGATACTTACACGAATCCTCTTCCTTTGTCTTTACTGAAATTTTTATTTTGTCTCCACTGCCTTCTTTATTATATCCATGGACTTTGATGTCGTAAAATGTATTACTTTTCAATTTACTTAGTATAACATTAAATGTACCCGATGTCATATTCTGCGTCTTGTATTCTAATTGAGACTTTTCTTTGTGGCTTACTATGTAACCAAATATTTTGAAAAAGTCGTTCGCTGTAGGTTTTTCCCAACGAATGTCAATTCTGTTCTTGGTGACCTTGGAATGATTAAGGCTCTTTGGTGGAGGGGGTGGTTCTGTAAAGAATGCAGAAAAAAGAAGACCTCGAAATACATTTGTTTGATTTAATAAGAAATAGATGATTCCAACTATGAACTAAGTTATTCCGTGCAGTTGTCATTTCGATCGAAGGTCTTATTTCTCTTTTTTTTAAATCTTACTCTCTGACTAACCTTTTCCATAATAGACCAACTTTTGATTTAGGGAACAAAAAGGGAATTTCCGAAATTAGTACAACAAACTTAGTAAAATTTCGAAGTTTAACGAATTTGGCAAATTTTGTATGCATTTGTATTACGGATGAACGTTTGTAACTGAAATAGTTACACACTTCCGCCGTCACACAAAAGTGTATAAAAACTAACTGCTTCAAGATCTCTTTACTTTCAGCAAATGTAATAAAGTACATAGATATTAACAACGTCCTTAAATTTACCTTTTATAAATATATCGCCTTTAACTTTGTACTCTCCGAGTTTTTTGTTCTTAAGAATTTTCTCTCTCAATGTTTCGCCAACGACAACTTTCTTATTAGTATCTAGATCTCTCCGGTAAATAACCCTAAATTCTACTACGAGAGATCCGTTCCTACGTTAAAGTATGAAAAAAAACACGAGTAAAAATCTCAAAGACGTAATAACTTATAGATCAAGTGAGCACTCCATCGGCACTGACATGCATGAATTTAAAAATTTCAGGATTATATAGTCAGGTTAAAAGCCTCGAATGCCATATATTTAAACCCTGTTTTCAAATACTAAATTTTATTTCATTCTAACCTTGTTTATATTTTCATGATTTTAAAGCTGCAAGGCGGTTAAAAAGTCCATTTTTACAAGTTAATTATTTCAGTCAAATTTCATATGATCCATTCATTTTGTCACAATTGAATTCATTTTTTTTCAAAATTGAAACATTTTGTCAACGTGATTGCAATGAAAATTGTATGGCACTGATTTTACTGTTATAAAAGGTAAAATACGATAGCCTGCAGCCTAGTGCTTGGCCGGGTACGAGATAACGTTTTTTTTTCACATGACTGCGCACCCTTTTTCATATTTATATATTTATATATGTTTAATAAGGGTTGCGCACATTCTTTTCTTTTTAACAAATAAATACGGTACTCTACCTGAATCCCGTGACTTCCGCACGTTCAAAGTTTGGGGTATCTTTAAATGTCTCCGTTAGCTAACAAAACAGATCATTGCACGGTATTATTATGTGGTGCAATACCACCTCCCCTCCACTAAAATTTTTGTCACAAGCTAAATGTCGTTAAAAATACTAAACCGCAAAAAAGATCTGATCTATCCTAGGAAACGATAGCTTTGGTGTATTAAACAAAATTAATTAGAAGTTGACATGACAGCAAGGTTTGCAAAATGTGTTTTATTTCTCGATTTAATGTACTTGCTCTAGGCGTTGCCAAATAAATTTGCTTGCCTTGTCTAGCATTTTAGCTATTTTTGTCACCCTGCCATTCGATTTCTCTTTTCGGCATTTCCAGTCTAAAAAGTCCCTCGCTTTTTACTTTGTATAGAAAAGGATAAAATGTTTCAAATTGTAAAATGATAAGTAGCTGATTCTTGAGTTTCCATTCCATTCAAAAGAATGACGTTCAATTTTGTTTGTTCGTTTGCAATAAGGGTAAATATAGTCCTATAATCCCGGTTATGCACCAGAACGACGTCTCCTGCCGCAACACGAGGAAAAGATTTTAGATCATTGTTCAATACTGTAGTATATTTACTTTACTACCATGGTTTATTCTAATGATAACGCCTGTATTCAAAAAGCTCACTCACACTCTTTGAGTGTGATATAGAAATTTTGTTATCACTGATCAATGAGAAAGTTTTTTCTTAGTGAATGTATAGATTTAAGGTAAATTGAAGACTGGAAGTACCGCCATATATGCATGGAAAGTTATAAGAATAATAATAAGATCTCCCAACTCAATGGGTTAATTGAGAGTGCAAGTGAGCTTTTAGAATATATAGAGGCGTATAAGTGATATCACAAAACGTTTTGCGAAAAAATCATTTTTGCATAGGAAAATGCACCTTCCGTAAAGAGAATTCAAATTTACCTTATTCGTAATATTCTCTTTCAACTCTATATATTCTTCTGAGCTTTCGTTCTTCAACGCTGGGGTAAACTCCCTTTCTAAGATTATTTCAACTTTTACAACGTCGTTTTCTAAAGTGGAAATAATCAAGCGTTAATTATTAAGTGCTTCAAATATTTGCCATTTAGAAATATTAGGGAATAAAAATAAACATCACCATCTCACAAATGGCTATTTGCCAATTAGATCTGTCCCAATTACTTCAGATATGCATGTTTAAAGATTATATGGCAAAGTCAAGCACACTTTTTTCCAAAGAAATATCAAACATGGTTTACTCGAAAAGGACGGTTCTATGATTGTGTTTTTAAGAATTTTATCATTATAAAGCCACTGCGTTAATGTGTAAACGCGTTTGGCAAAAAGGTTTGTTCTGTAAATATTTCATTCAAAGGTTTTTCTAAAAAAAAGTGTACGCGTATTCGCCGCCATTTTCCCTTTTGATAAATTCTAACAGCATGGCGCCATGGCCATGTGTTGTTGCTACACAAATTCCATACGGCTGATTTAAAAACGCGTATATGTAGAGTATTAGACAAATATTGAGTTATATTAAATTAATTTATTAATTACTTATGCATTTAACACCGTCAAAGTAAAAGTCTTTATTGCAAGGGCATTTTATTGTACCCTCGGTCAACGTTACACATGTTGAATTTCCGGGGCATATGTCCGGACCATTTGGTGGACATGCACCTATAAACGATCAAAAAACAGAATGAGACGAAAATACCATGCAGATAGATTTTAACTATAATTATAGACGCACAACAGTATTTGAGGGTGTGTCAGGGGGTGGGAGACATTTATGTCAAAATCCGATGCACTTTCTTTTTACTCTTTTGTTTGACACAAGAAGATGGTATAGTATATTATATATGCTAAAACAAATTACTATAGGTATCTCAAAGCCAGAGTTTATTGACACTTTATACCTCAATATGCATGTGTTCTCAACGTTAAAAAACAGCTATACAGCCAGCCCGAAAATTTAGTCGTGCTATGCTAATATTTTGGTTCTCATTGATTATGAAAACAATTAATTTTTAAAGAAATGAAGAATGATAATAACGAAAAGTTTGCATATCATGACTAAATCGTCAGGCTGGTTACGCCACTGATAATAAGACAAACTCCTGGGGTCGGTTTTATCAAGCTCGTTTAGCTTAAACGGCAGATAAGTCAAAATTAAATGACACCCCCTACATCTCTCTTGAAACAGCCAACTTGAATATTATGCACTAAATATGTAGTTGCAAACAGTATCTTTGTACTAAGGCTACATACATTTTGTATACTTTTTCTATAAAACGATAGACGTACTTTCAATTTTGAACTTAACTACCGTTTAAGCTAAACAGGCTTGATTAACCAGCCCTTTATTCTAAATTAAAAGCAAACTTAAACTCATTAAACCCATTCAGTGACAAAGATTAATTTTCTCATTTTTCATCACTTTTTAATGACGATATTTCTACCTTTATAAGAGTTTGCTTTTCAGTGTTTAAGTTTCTCTATTAATCTGTCCACTGATTAAAAATAACTTTTTCACTGCTCAGTAATAACAAAATTTTTAGGTCACACTCAATGAGTGAGGGTGTGAGTGATCCATACGAGATTGCATCTTTAACGTGAGTTTTAATGCAAAGAACATGCCTATCATGATTACAACATAGCCTTATATTAAAAATAGGGCCACTAAGTTAAGCATAAACTGTATATGGTGATGGGAAAGACGACTATCCAAAATCTGTTGCCCCGAGAGTTTTGGATTTGAAAATGACTCGGCAACACTATATATAAGCAATGATACTTACCCGAATCCTCTTCTTTTGTCTTTACTGAAATTTCTATTTTGTCTCCACTGCCCTCACTATTATATCCATGGACTGTGATGTCGTAAAATGTTCACTTTTCAATTTACTTAATATAACATTAAATGTACCCGATGTCATATCCTGCGTCTTGTATTTTAATTGAGACTTTTCTTTGTGGCTTACTATGTAACCAAATATTTCAAAAAAGTCGTTTGCTGCAGGTTTTTCCCAACGAATGTCAATTCTGTTCTCGGTGACCTTGGAATGATTAAGGCTCTTTGGTGGAGGGGGTGGTTCTGTAAAGAATGCAGAAAAAGGAAGACCTCGAAATACATTTGTTTGATTTAATAAGAAATAGATGATTCCAACTACGAACTAAGTTATTCCGTGCAGTTGTCGCCCCGAAGGTCTTATTCCTCATTTTTTTTTAATCTCACTCTCTCATTGCCCTTTTCCATAGTAGACTAACTTTTGATTTAGGGAACAAAAAGGGAATTTCCGAAAATAGTATACAATTCCCCTACTACGAGAGATCCGTTCCTACGTTAAAGTATGAAAAAAAACACGAGTGAAAATCTCAAACACGTAATAACTTATAGATCAAGAGAGCACTCCATCGACACTGACATGCATGAGTATAAAAATTTTAGGATTAGAGTATAAGGTTAAAAATTTCGAATGCCATAGATTTAAACCCTGTTTTGAAATACTAAATTTTTCTTTATCTTATTCTAACCTTGTTTATATTTCAATGATTTTAAAGTCACAAGGCGGTCCTGGACTTTTTACAAGTTAATTATTTCAGTCAAATTTTTTATAATCCATTCATTTTGTCACAATTGAATTCATTTTTTTTCAAAATTGAAACATTTCGTCAACGTCATTGCAATGAAAATTATATGGCACTTGCTTTACTGTTATAAAAAGTAAATAGGATAGCTACAGCCTAGTGCTTGGGCGGGTCAGATAACGTTGTTTTTCTCATGTTTAATCAGGGTTGCGGACATTCTTTTTTTTCACAAATAAACACGGTACTTTACCTGAATCCCGTCACTTCCACGCGTTCAAAGTTTTGGGTATCTTTAAAAGTCTCCGTTAGCTAACAAAACAGATCATTGCATGGTATTATTATGTGGTGCAATACCACCTCCCCTCGACTAAAATTTTTGTCACAAGCTAAATGTCAATCAAAATACTAAACCTTAATAAAGATCTGATCTATCCTAGGAAACGATAGTTTCGGTGCAATAAAAGAAATAATAATAAAACAATATAAAAAAGCAGTTAACATAATTAGACTTGCGAAATATATTTTATACTTTCTTTACGCGTTGCCAAATGACATTGCATGTCTGGTCTAGCATTTTATTTTTGTCCCCCTGCCATTCGATTTCTCTACTCGGCATTTCCAGTTTAAAAGACTTCTTGTTTTTTAGTAAGTGATTGTTGACGTTCCATTCCATTCTATTGAATGACGTTCGATTTTGTTTGTTTGTTTGCAATAACATGCAATTAAGGTAAAATATAATCTTCTAATCCTGGTGGTTATACCCTACAACGACGGGTAACACCCGGTTAAGATTTTAGATAATTGTTCAATACTGTAGTATGTTTACTCGCAGTTAATAGAATATACATTGTTTAGAGACTGCGTAAAAGTACAATAGAACTCATTAACTATGTCGGCGAACATTTATGCAAAAAATTGTTCCTTTTTCGTCACGTGTCTATTGTATTTTGAACAAATAAACAACAGTAAGGTCTGAATTAACATGTTGTTCAAGTTACGGTTGAGGAGTTAAGCCAAGCCATTGCTATTGGTTAGTTGCGCAAAAATACAATATAGACATGTGACGGGATAAGGGACCATTTTCAAGAAACCTGGGGCCGGTTGCATCAAGCCCGTTTAGTTTGAACGGTGGATAAGTTCAAAATAGAAAGCAAGTCTGCCGTTTTATTCAACAAGCAAACTAAATGTTTTTTACCTTAATAAAATATACTTTTTACAACTACATATTCAGCGCATATTCAAGTTGACTCATTCAAGAGAGATGTAAGAGTGCTATTTAATTTTGACTTATCCACCGTTTAAGCTAAACGGGCTTGATACAACCGGTCCCAGGACAATAACATAGATAACATGAGTTGTATTGTACTTCCATCTTGTCTCCAAGCCATATATATTATAATAACTGTCGTTTACTGTACTACCATGGTTTATTCTAATATTATATATAACGCCTGTATTCAAAAAGCTCACTGACATTCACACTCACACTCTTTGAGTGTGACATAGAAATTTTGTTATTACCGATCAATGAGAAAGTTTTTTCTTATTCAAAGAATAGATTTAAGGTAAAACATTAAATATCAAGCTTTGTTTGACTGAAAATACAGCAATGGAAAGATATAAGAAGAACAAGATCTCTCACTCACTGAGTTTGAGTGTGAGTGAGCTTTTAGAATATAGAGGCGTAAGTGTATTCATCAAAAATTTCGCATGAAAATGTGGTTACTGGTGCAATGTTGACATTATTAATTTTATAGTTATGCTCACGTGACTAGTTGTCACGTGAAGTCGAGAACAATGTTAGTTGCTTAGTAACGAACACGAGGTAGAAAAACATGGAACTTGTAGTAGCGATTTATCTAACGATACTTTTATAGTATAAGAAGTTCATAAGCATTAAAGACCAATTTATAAACATTACATTGGCGACGAGGTAAACAAAAGCAGATATCGTTTATAAATAACAACGATTTTGAAACCTATAATCGACGAATAAAGTCAGAAAGTCATGGCAAGTGGCCGAATCGATTTAACCCCAATGGCGCCATTTGATCCCTTGGCAGATCCAAGTTCTCTCAGCCAACGATGGAAAACGTGGAAACGACGATTCGAAACATATTTTGTGGCTCTAAATGTTACGGAGAAGAAACAAAAGCGAGCTCTCTTGCTATACCAAACTGGCCAAGAGACTCAGGATATTTTTGACACCCTCGCTGAAATCGGCGAAGATGACGATTATGATTCCGCCATCGCTGCCCTTGATACGTATTTTTCACCTCAAAAACACCTCGATTTTGAAATCTTTAAGTTTCGTGAAGCCAAACAACAGTCCCATGAAACCATAGATCAATTTTCAACTCGTCTTAGGAAAATGGCAACAAACTGTGACTTTGCAAATATTGATAAAGAAGTGAAATCGGCCATAATTCAAAACTGTTCATCGAAACGTTTACGACGCTATGCCCTTCTCGATTCAGAGGTTACCTTAGCCAAGATTCTCGCTAAAGGCAGAGCTTTCGAACTTAGTGAATCACAAGCAGCCGGCATTGAAAACGCACTGGAATCAACACATATTTCTGACGAAGTAGCTGAAGCCGTGCGCCCTCAAGGGACAGCCAACCAAAGTAATCATGATCAACAACCAACATCGTTTCATCGTCAAGCTTTTCGCACTTCATCACAGTGTCGAAATTGTGGGGGGCTCTGGCCCCATAACAACAATATTTGTCCAGCAAAGGGAAAATCTTGTTTGAACTTTGGGAAAACCAATCATTTTGCGAAAGTCTGTCGTAGTGCCCGCAAGCCTCGTATAAGTCAACGAGAAAACCAAAACTCTTCAAAAAAATACCAAAAAAAAATCCAAAAGATTTCTCGCCAACCCTCCAGCAATGAAAGTAGCAGCGAGGATGAATTTTTCACGCTAAAACCATCATGTAGAGACAAAACAACACCTCGGGTCCAAATTTTGGTCAACAACACACCTATTAACATGGTTATCGACACTGGTGCCTCCATCAACATCATCGATGAACTTGCTTTCAACATATTACAGAAACAGAGACCCTTATCCCTACGCCATTCCAAGACACGTGTTTTTGCCTACGGTGCCACCCACCAGTTGCCTGTTATGGGACAATTTCATGCCACCTTGAAATTCGCGACAGGCACAACAACCACACGAGTTCATGTTATCAAAGGAAATTTTGGTTGTTTGCTCAGCTATCAAACGGCATCTGCTTTGGGTCTAATTATGCTAAAGATCAACAATGTAAAATCTGGACAGTCCACCCATGACCAATTGTTGAAAGAGTATGCCCATATATTCAATGGAATTGGAACCCTTAAAGATTTTGAAGTTAAATTACACATTAATGATACTGTTCCTCCAGTGGCACAGAACCCCCGCCGTATTCCTTTCCACATGCGGAAAAAGGTCTCAGATGCACTTGACAAACTAGAAAGTGATGGAATTATTGAAAAAACATCAGAAGCAACTCATTGGGTCAGCCCATTGGTGGTTATTCCAAAGAAAGATGGCGATGTCAGACTGTGTATTGACATGCGTAAAGCTAATGAAGCGATTCAGCGCGAACGACATCCAACTCCAACTGTGGATGATTTAATTCACAAGCTAAATGGTGCCACCGTGTTCACAAAGCTTGATCTTCGTTCAGGATACCATCAGTTATCGCTCGCAGAGGAAAGTCGACACATAACCTTTACAACACACAAAGGGCTTTACCGCTATAAGAGGTTGAATTTTGGTACCAATTCGGCAAGTGAGATTTTTCAACACGTCATTAGCGAACAGATCCGAGACATACCGAATGCCATTAGCAATAGTGATGACATAATCATCTTTGGCACAACACAAGCAGAGCATGACAAAGCCCTTCATGACATATTTGAGCGGTTTTCACTCATTGGACTCACCTTAAACCAGGACAAATGCGAGTTCAGTCAAGCACAGCTCACATTTTGGTTTTGTCTTCTCGGGTGAAGGAATGTCACCAGATCCAGCCAAGGTCTCAGCCATTCATGACTGCCCACCTCAAAAAAAAGGCCAAAGCTGTTCGAAGTTTTCTTGGTATGGCAACATATTGTGCCAAATTCATTTCAAATATCAGTGAGCTCACAGAACCTTTACGGGAACTAACACGAAAGAATATACCTTTCTGTTGGACATCAAGACATGAGCAGGCATTCATTCCAGTGAAAGCTGCTCTTACAAGCGCAACAGTCATGGCATATTTCGATCAAACTAAAGACACAGAACTCATTACAGATGCATCACCTGTGGGTCTATCAGCGATTCTGATGCAGAAAGCTTCCGGATCAGAACAAAGAAATGTTGTCGCATACATCAGTCGGTCCTTATCAGACGTCGAAAGACGATATAGCCAAACGGAGCGAGAAGCTCTTGCAATTGTGTGGGCGATTGAACGTTTACATATTTATTTATACGGAGGACATTTCACTCTGCTAACTGATTGCAAACCAGTCGAGTTGATCTTGAACAACCCAAATTCACGACCCCCGGCTAGAATTGAAAGATGGAATCTACGATTACAGGATTATGATTTTAACGTAAGTTACACCAAGGGACTTGACAATCCATCAGACTTTCTATCACGACATTTACCTGTCAATGACACCACTGATGACAGACATTTTCAAACAATGGCAGACAACTATGTTTGCTTCCTAACCCAACATGCTGTTCCAAGAGCAATGACACTGCCTGAAATACAGCAAGCCACTTTGGCTGATCCAACATTACAGTTCCTGGGTACCCTCGTATCAACAGGTCAGTGGCATTTAATCAACTCACTGGATGTGCAATCCAATCCCAACATAAAAGTCTCGGATTTGAAAGTGTGCAAGAAAATTAAAACAGAACTTACACTCAATGAACAGGATGGAGTCATATTACGAGGTTCGCGAATTGTCCTTCCCGAAAGCCTTAGGCCTGTATTCAAAAAGCTCACTCACACTCACACTCAATGAGTTGCTACTCAACCTTAGTAAGGACGAGTGAGCACTTATCAGGTGTCAACTCACACTTGTCCGGTAGAAGACTACACTCACACTCCAAGCATTCAAAGACAATGCTCACCCTTAAGGGAAGTACTATTTTTGAGTGGAGTGTTAGTGAAGGGTATACCTCCCTTCAGACACACTCCAGCGAACAAACGTATAACAATATGGCGGATCGATGGCTACGAAGGTTAGAATTAGTGAACAATATCCCACGAAACGACTTAAATAGGAGGAAATTATATCATTTTGAGTATGACAACTATGATAATGATCAATTTCGGTCCCGATTCAGGTTAACAAAGGATGGATTTCGTGCACTCCTTGACCTAATCAGAGACAAGTTATATGCACCTAATGAGAGAGGAAGACCTATTCCAGCCGATATACAACTTTTGTTGACTCTTCGATTTTATGCTACGGGAACGTTCCAAGTAGCTTGCGGCGACCTGTGTGGCATTTCGCAGCCATCAGCAAGTAGAATCATCAAACGTGTATCGGTTGCAATTGCCGGTTTAAAGAACCAATACATTTGTTTTCCTCCTGTCGATATGCTGAATGTTGTCAAATTAGATTTTTGGAGATGTAATTATCGTCGTCAAACGGGTTGCTAAGGCTGTCTATTTGATTGGGAATAATAGCGGCTACGGCCGCATCCTCGTCTTCTTGTTGCACACACGATGGACCACCACCCGTCAATTTTGCACGTCTCTTCTCCTTCGCAAGATTCTTCTTGGCACGGGCCTTCACATTTTCCCAGCATTTCTTTAACTGCTTCGAATCTCTTTTCGTAACACCAGATTGGGAATTAAATTCTTGTGCTAACTCTTCCCACGCGAGGGTTTTTTGTGTAATTGTCTTATAATCGTTCTTCTTATTTTCGATAACATCTTTGTGTTTTCCAACTAGTTCTATTAACAGAGTCTTTTCTAATTCTGAGTAAAACTGCCTAGGTTGCGACATCTTGTACTGCCTGGTTCTCACTAAATTGTGTGTGCCTATACACCAATAGTCAGCTATTTAAATTACGGAGGTCACAGACATTCGTCACATGTACAACACGAGCTATAGTTAGATTGAATGGGTTTAATTAACAAATCAGAGGCCTCGTGGGATTATATAAACGTTATATTTTATTTCCTCGTTGCTGTACCGATGTATAAATAGCTGTATTATCCTGATTGTCATTGTACAGTTCTACTTGGATAAGTCATACTCGAGTGCGCTTTATGAATACAAATCGACACGATTTTCCAATGGATGAGCGCACACTCACGCAGTGTAACGTTGCACTCATACTCCACCCTCACTCACATTTCAACCATACTTGAGTCAACCTCACTACAGTCTGACTCAGGTGTGAGTGTGAGTGAGCTTTTTGAATACAGGCCTTAGACTAAAGGCTATTCATATTGCCCATGAAGGCCACCAAGGGCTTGTCAAAACCAAACAGCTATTACGAGAAAAGGTTTGGTATCCGGGTATAGACCAACTAGCTAAACATACAATGGATACTTGTTTATTATGTCAAGCAAATGGACCAAACAGTCACCAAGAACCATTACGTATGACAACGCTACCACCCGAACCCTGGCACACAGTGAATATTGACTTTTGTGGACCATTGGTGGTTCCTATCTGTTAGTAATCATTGATGTTAATCAATATTCGATCACGTTTCCCGGAGGTGGAAATTGTAAGCTCGACCTCTGCCAAATCCATAATATTGAAACTTGAACGAATTTTTGCCACACATGGTATCCCAAAGGTGCTAAAGAGTGATAATGGCCCACCATTTCAGAGCCATGAGTTTAGTGTGCACCTCAAAGAACTTGGCATTACACATAAACCAAGCTCACCATTATGGCCTGAAGGAAATGGACAAGCTGAAAACTTCATGAAACCACTTGTGAAAGCTGTAAAATCCGCATATCATGAAAACAAAGATTGGAAGCGTGAAATGTTCAAATTCTTGCTTAACTACAGAGCTACCCCACATGCCACGACTGGCAAATCACCGGCAGAGTTGCTATACAACCGTCAGCTTCAAACAAAATTACCACATGTGTTGTTTGATAACCAGTCCCCAATTCATCAAGAGCTGAAAGAGAGAGATGAAAGGTTGAAAAATAAACAAAAGGACTATGCTGATTCAACACGAAGAGTGAAACGTGCTGACATCAAAAAAAGAGATTTAGTTTTGGTGCAACAATCTAAGTCAAACAAAATGTCCACAAAATATGATCCAACACCATATGAAGTTACAAATCGCCGTGGCAACAGGATCACCGCAGTGAGGAATGGGAAATATATAACGCGGAACATTTCCTTCTTTAAAAAGTTTCACCCAAAACATGGAATACCACTGAATTCAACAGATAACCTTGATGAAGAAAATTATTTCTCAGACGAAGATGTTCGCGTAGAGAATGAACAGCACAATCGATTGCGACAGAATAATCGTCCAAGACAAGAAATTGGTCCCAGGCAAGATGATTGTCCGAGATATCCAGCAAGAGAAAGACGACGGATCAACAGATATGGGAATAACATTTATGATTGACTGTTTTGACCTGGACTAAGACAGATAAGATACAGTTTAAACATTATGTTAATATTTTGTTATAGTTAGTAGAGTTCATATGTAAAGCATAGGAGGGATGCAATGTTGACATTATTTATAGTTATGCTCACGTGACTAGTTGTCACGTGAAGTCAAGAACAATGTTAGTTGCTTAGTAACGAACACGAGGTAGAAAAACATCGAACTTGTAGTAGCGATTTATCTAACGATACTTTTATAGTATAAGAAGTTCATAAGCATTAAAGACCAATTTATAAACATTTACAACTGGTAGCTACGCCCAACTAAATTATGGCTAATCGAAAAGGTTATTATGCGGTAGGTTTGTGATATCACAAAAGTCTAACAAAAAAAGAATTTTTGCACAGGAAAATACGACTTCCGTAAAGAGAATTCAGATTTACCTTATTCGTAATATTCTCTTTCAACTCTATATATTCTTCTGAGTTTTCGTTCTTTAACGATGGGGTAAACTTCCTTTCTAAGACTATTGCAGCTTTTACAACGACGTTTCCTAAAGTGGAAATAATCCAACGTTAATTATTATGTGTTTCAATTATTTACGATTCAGAATATTAAGAAATAAATATGGACATCACGATTGCACAAATGGCTATTTGCCAATCAGATTAGTCCGAATTCCTTGAGATATGCTTAAAGATGATATGGCAAAGTTAATCACACTTTTTTACAAAGAAATATCAGACCTGCATGGTTTTTTAGAAAACGACGGTTAATGATTGCATTTTTAAGAAATGCGTAGAAGGTTTGTCATAAAAGAATATCAGTTATGGAAAGATGTGTTATCATTATAAAAAGCTGCTGCATGTGTTGCACAAAGGCGTTTGGCAAAAAGATGTGTTCTGTAAATGTTTCATGCAAAGGTGTTTGCCTTTTGATAAATTCTTCCGTTTGTTCGGTTGCTACACGAATTTGAAACGGCCGATTTATAAAAACACGTAGCTAGAGTATTAGACAAATACTTAGTTATATTAAATTAATATATTAATTACTTATGCATTTAACACCGTCAAAGTAAAAATCTTTAATGCAAGGGCATTTTATTGTACTCTCAGTCAACGTTGCACATGTTGAATTTCCGGGGCAGATGTCAGGACCATATGGTGGACATGCACCTATAAACGATCAAAAAACAGAATGAGACGAAAACACCATGTAGATAGATTTTAACTATAATTTGACGCACGACAGTGTTCAAGAGTTTGTCAGGGGGTGGGGGACATTCATATCAAATCCGATACACTTTCTTTTTACTCTTTTGATTGCCACAAGAAGTTGGTATAAGTTCACACTAAAAATATTATATAAGCTGAAACAAAGGTGGCTCGAAACAGTTTTCAAAAATTCCATCGTTCATCACTTTGACATGTTCAAACAACGCATCTTTTTTATTTATTCTGGAGATATTGGGGGTTTTATATATTTTGATGTTTCTACTTTTGAATCGTATTAGTTTTAGTAACTAATAGTCCGTTGCTATGGCGACACACGTGTACAAAATTCACTCCAAAATGGCCAATTGCCTCAGACAAGCACGGTGACCCCCAATTTTTTTTCGTGCATCATTTTACTTGGAAGAAAAACTAACAACTAGCAAAATATAAAAAAATTCTATAATCGCCAAAAAAAATTATCGAAAAAAATGTCATTTTTACATTTTTCAAAAATGTGGCATTATAGAATTTTTTTATATTTTGCCAATTTTTAGTTTTTCTTCCAAGTAAAATAATGGACGAAAAAAAATTGGGGGTCACCGTGCTTCTTTTCCAACTATCCGAGGCAATTGGTAATTTTGGAGTGAATTTTGTACACGTATCTCACCATAGCAACGGACAATCTGTTACTAAAACTAATACGATTCACAAGTAGAGACATCAAAATATATAAAAACCCGAATATCTCTAGAATAAATCACAAAAATGCGTTGTTTGAACGTGTCAAAGTGATGAACAATGGAATTCTTGAAAACCGTATTGAGCCACCTTAAAAACAGCTGTATTTTAAAAGCTAACTCAAACTCTTTAAAGTCATTGACTGAGAAAAATCAATATTCTCATAATGTTTTCATCACAATATTTTTACCTGAATAAGAGTTTGATTTTTAGTGTGTCACCATAAATCTGTCCAATGATTAAAATAACTTTTTCACTGATCAGTAATAACAAAATTTCTAGGTCACACTCATGCAATGATATAGATAGTTGAATTTCACTTTATAGAAATATGAAGAAATATTTTTAGAAATATGAAGAAAAAAACTAATATAACTTTAGGGTTCCCAACTCATGCATACAATACTGATATATCCATGGTGAGATATTTTATGCCGTACCCGTTATAACAACTTGAAGAGCGTCACGATCCAGATCAAAATCACCAAATGAGTTATTTCGTACAGCAGCTATCAACTCCCTGATGCCAGTTTCATCTTCTTTTTTAAATAACATGTCCATATCTGCGATAACGCTTCCAGAGCTGGTGAGTTGAGATGAAAGAAAAAGCGAAATTATTATGGAACAAATATATAGCTAGAGATAAAAATACAAGAACCGTATTATAAATACATTTTAAAAAGCTTCTCTTATATAATCTGATTTGCCTGAATAACTAAATCTTCATATTCAATAATGAATCACTGTACTAGCCTGTGATATGAAGGTAAGTAAAGAGCGGACGAAATTAAACAACATTCATATTGAACATTTATTTTCTATATTCAATTTTCAAAAATCGGCCTTGATAATTTTTTATATGAAGGCTATTTTCCATGAAGAGAAATCTGCGCAGCCGGAATTTTTCATAGTTTTTACTAAATTAGCTTGGGCAATTTACAAAGGAAAAAAAAATTAGGCCAAGTAGAAAATATTCAATATGAAATGATTAAACGATAATCTAATGTAGATAAAAAAAACGGAATACAGAATGTAAAACACGTGTTTTCTCATCTTTCCTCGTTATCGTACGAAAATGCCAATACAAATGTTCAAAAT
Organism: Dendronephthya gigantea; assembly: GCF_004324835.1. Classification (NCBI taxonomy): domain Eukaryota; kingdom Metazoa; phylum Cnidaria; class Anthozoa; order Malacalcyonacea; family Nephtheidae; genus Dendronephthya; species Dendronephthya gigantea. Next base: position 394,202 of record NW_021163157.1, on the reverse strand, counting down.
TACGCTCATTGTCAGGCACAATTGTGGAAGTTTACAATTGTGCTCATTGACACACAATGACGCCTTGAAGTTAGAATGAATGAATGGCTGAAGAATATCATTGTGATCTTAATTGAATGAATGAAATATTTCCGTAAAGCTGTAGGAATATTTCATCTAATACGCATTTCATTAACATACATCTCATGTTTTCAATTTTCCCTATTTTAAAACTTAAATCAACTTTCCCCACTGCACTAAAGATTTTAAATCATGATCTTACCTAAATTTGTTTATTTCAACTCTCACATATTCTTTGTTGTCTGCTTTGTCGAATACTGTCTTCAACTAAAATTTACAGTTTGTAATGATTACTTCTTTAACGCCTCGAGCAGAAAAATTTAAATGTTTTGTCTTTTACCGTCAAAGGTCTAGAAAGATATTGCCACAGAGCGAAGAAATTTATGACCTAGAATTTATGACCTCAATAGAATATTCCACAGAAATTCAATTTCACTGTGGTAGGTATATAATTACTGCCCCATTCAACATATGTGACCTTCCACGGGAAAACGTACCTTTAACGATATTTCGTTGAAACGGCAAAACGAACGGTAACGAACGGGTAGTGAACGATCTGTCATAACGTTTCAACGAACCCAAAAAACGTTTTGACGAATTCAACTAAAAATGTGAACGTTTAAAGTCGAGAATACGAACGGATACATAAACGTTCAATCTGAAGCCGTTTGAACGATTTATGTTTATGAACGGTTTTAACGAATTAGTCTGAACGCCTGTTGCGCGTATGATTGACGCAAGATATTATTGAGTAATTAAAAGAATAAGAAATATTTTCAAACACGTAACATGTGTTGGCGCAAGTATGCGCGTACATATAATCTATGCCTTCATTTGAATGTTTAACTAAATTTATTAGCTAAACTACCTAAATCACATTATTTTATACTTTATATACATATACACATTTGCATTTTGCATCAAAATTCGGGTTTATGAATCGTTAGAAAGCCTTCAGTTATTAGTACAAATTAATCAATGCATCATCTGCAACTATACCCATCAAAATATTCAGCGCGTGTTTATTTGCAACAACGTTACAGATTTTGTAAATCTCTCCACGGACAAACTATATGTATGGGTGGTTTAAGGACATATAAACACATCATGCATGCATCCGTTTAATTAACACGGCTCTAAACCGAGAGTAAACGAAGATTGCCATAAATGGCCTGGCTTCGATAATAATATCATAGGCAATGTCATTGGTCACCGTCTAAGTTTGGTTGAGTTTCAGCTATATACTGGATACATATTTTATGTTAAACTAAACACAAGAGATTCCATTGTACACTATTGCTTATACTCTTTGACGCGCAAACGACTAAATTAATTAGCGCAAGGTTCAAGTTGTTTACAGATGATAACCAGACATTAATACAAAATATCGCATACGCAAAGTTCGTTTGTATGCAAACCAGCGTAGTAACGTGTGCTTGCATGCTGTCAAAACTTATTTGGTATAAATAGCCCACTACATTAAATATCCAAACCATTTATACACGTGAAAATCCACATTTAAATTTTAGCAATGCATTGCGCGGCGGTAATAAAATATTTAAAATATAAGCTTGGATATTTACCTAGTGCACACAGCAATATGTTCCGTGCAGCAATAGCCTCTAGCTGCGGTCAAGCTTGTCGCGGAATGTCGCCTATACACAGTACTGTCAGTAGCAACTAAGGGCATCATTATACCTTAAGAATATTTTAAAATTTGATAATAATCTATTTTATCGACTGCATGCACCATCGCCATATTTTCTTCGCAAAGCTAAAGCTGCAATGTTCCTATTTCTGCCGCCATATTTTTATATAAGTGATATGTTTTGTGACCATACGATCACATATGCATGTGTGACTGATGAACCACTATATCGCTAATTAATACTTGTGATATTAAATTAGCTAACTAAATTCTTGGTGGTCACTATATTCATCAGGAAATATTTTCCCCCAAATATTCGACCATTTACATAGTTAACTGTGTAAATACCTATGCTACCTGCATGAGCCTAACAATAGTGACCTAAAGAAATAGAACGCGTAAATTAATGGGATAATTTTCGAAATCTTCATTTCAAACCACCGCGGCAATCCGCAATCCCGAAGGTCCGAATTCAGTTCCGCCCTGCAAAACAACTTAATACTCAACCCCGGCAGCAAGAAGAGATTGCACAGTATTTTCACTAAAGCATATAGCAATAGCAGACGGCCCATATAGAAACCGGGTTTTTAAATCACAGAGTGCAAATAATTTTTTCTGCAAAGCATATAGCAATGCTGCCGCCCATATAGAAACGACAATGCCAAATGCATGCACAGGGGAGTTTATACTCACCATTTTAAGAAACAAACGATCCTCAACATCTTCGAGACATCTACTTGTGACACAATTTGTGCCTCCTGCTTACAGTAAAATTAACTAATCAAGATTAATTAAGACATGCATGAAAGCATTAATCCATTTTGTCTGGCGAAATCTTTTTATATCATATAATTATATATATTTCGAGGTAGCATCTACCCTTTTTTTATGAAAAATGTCAGCAAAGTTTGTAAACAATTGTTGTTTCAATGTAAGTAAATGCATCCTATAAATTGTATTAACCACCACGGCCCAAGCTAACAACTTTCTAACCTCAGCCAAGCCATTTTGAAGGTCTGGCAACCTTTCATGTCATGTTTATTCGGAATGATTGGATGATCGTGGCCCAACTTGATTCCACCGGCCATGATAAGCAATCTAAAGGGTTATATTGCCGTGCGCATTTAATATATCCGAATACATTTTACTCGCGTTAACATATACATAAAATGCAATTGAGAACGTCTTGTTATATACAATTGCATGATCATCTATATGAAATCTTACTTCGAATGCGTGTCATATTTCGATATATGTATGCATGGTCAATAGAGAGCTACAGTTTAGCCAAGCAAATACACTCAAGGGAAAAAAACTTTAGTTTGTATCGAGACAACCGTTATACGAATTCTGTTGATGATTTCATCGATAAGCCTGATTTCAAGGCTTGGAGGAAAATAATTGCAAGCGCGTCTAATAAAGTGGCCCAGTCATGACTTTCCTTATATCATAGCTAATGTTTCATACCTTTATATGCACGTGTTAAAACGCCGCTCTTGACTTCTCCATATATAGATGCTAATATCCAGCAAATATTTGGGATAGTCTTCGCGAAATTATTGGTAAAGATCTTTACCCGCGCGCTCATGCACGCATAAACAGTTGATAGGTGCCATTTCAAATTTGCTCATTTTGTCGCTCTAGCTGGCAGGCTTCAAGGTGCAATGACCATGCATGATTGCAATTTAATATCCGGAATGTAATTTCTAATCAAGGGAACCCAAATCAAAATTAGTGAAAATTTTCCTGTTGCCCAACAGCTGATATGTTGTCCAAGCAAGATAAATTCCAATGCTCCTTTTCTGATGAATTATATATAGCGAAATATATGTAGCAAAATATCTGAAAGGTCAAACTTAAATGTTTGTAAACGTTAGCTTGGCAACTTGCCCTTTGGGCTTGTGTCAGCCCAGTGTGCGCAAGGAAGGACTGCACGCACTTTAAAACATAGCGCAAAACTCAACCTCACAAAACACGGAATTTTTTTTTTGTAATAAACAATGTCACACAATGAACATCATTGATTTAGGTTCATTACTTTCATACAGTCTCTATCATTTATACGATTTGAGCCTTTTCCGCGTTCCACGTTTCCGATTCGAGGAGCAAGTCGAGAGAAATCAAATTACAACCAAAATATACATGGAGAGTGAATTGTGCTGAAATGTGCATATATCAATATATATGAAGTATTTTTTTGTGAATTAAGAGTCTAAATAAATATTTACAATGCATGAGTTATATTTATGCCATAAGTTATATTTATGCAATTGCCACCTTTCAACATGCCAGCGACGATCGAGCCAGATGGCTTAGATCTAGTGATTTTGTAAGCGGGGCACTGAGGATCTTGTTGCTCCGGCTCCAGTTTTAGACTAGATGCACGCGTACATATTTAAATTGCTATGATATTCATGCAGTGCATGGCGTAACGAACAGAGCCGAGGATGGGGTCTTGAGGTATAGTTGGTACTGCAGGGTCCCTTAATTCGCTGTTTGTCATAAATCACGTTTTGCTTATACTATGATGTTTCGTTATCTATCCTGGCCCCCAATAAATTGGGATCTCTTAGTTCTCGTCGTAACCCTACCGAACGCGCGTTATGTCACTGTATTTATGTCTTCAAATATTAGCTAGGGTATTTCAATTGTTGTATAATTTGTAGCTATGTCAGACTGCATTAAAGACAACGAATTTCAAGCTGAAATGTCCGTCCTAGGATGCGGTCCTTAATTTTGAATAGATTTTAATCAGTAGCTGCTTCGTACGGAGGCCCAGCTATATAAGTTTATCAGATGTAAATAAATTAGCTATATACACATGGTTTACAAGTACGATATTAATATGTAACACGCAAAATCCCTCAATTCATTTTAAAATCTGGTTTTGTCTGTTTACATACATTTAGAGACTTCCGACAATTATGCAACATAATTAGCACCTTGCCAAGGCATATTATGGCTCGTAACGCTAATATATGGCTTGCGACGTTGTTTGGATGCGCGGTGAAATTTCGCTTATGGAAGCTACAGAAGTATAGTGAAGCACAAATTCTAACCATTTAGTGCATTACCGAATTCAAAAAACGATGAATTTTTGAAAGAAAGCTTACGACGTGAAATTTGACGCTATTGGAATAATTGCATGCACTGAATAAATAGCCTTCTGTCTGCAACTATAAGCATAAACCATAACATAAAGCGCACAAAATAGCATTCGATTAGGCTAAAACGATATAACCTCTCTATTTCCTTTACAAGCCTTTTACTAAGGAACTGAATACGTTTCTGGGAGTATTTCTGTGTAGCACATTCTGCGCTTCTTCTACAAAGTTGTAACATTGCAAATGTTTAATCTAATATGTTGAACCAAATCCAATGCGATTGAACGAAATTCCGGCAAACGTTTCAACGAACGGTAAATCAAACGGTTGAACGCTTTTGGACCAATTTTCAAACGTTTTTTCCTAAGCGTTCGAACGGGCAATTTCGAACGATGAACGATCTCGAAAATCGTTTCAACGAACGCTTCAAGCGTTTGAACGGCAAACGAACGGATAACGAACGATATTTTCGAACGAACGAAATAGCGTTAACGTATGTTTTCCCGTGGAAGGTCACATATTTAATTTTAAAAAATAAAAGTTTCGCTTAAGCATTAGATATACGGTTCTATAACAGAGTTGCAAAAACAGTTCAACCAATCTATAACGCGACATAACATATTCTGTATTCTATGCACGCAATGAATTTGTATCAGAATGAGAAACAAGAGACTGGGAAAAGTCCCAGGTGGGAGGGTTTCCTGGAAATCAGTCCGCTGCTGATTTGTAAAGTTGGTCTGGATAGAAAAGTATTTTCCCTCGCTTCTAAACCATTATTAAAAATGTTGCAAAAATATATTATATAAACTATTTAACAAACCGCTTTTTCTATCCTTTCTTTCAAGTCTCCAAACTCTTTAGAGGCTGTACTTCCAAGGGCCGCAATATAGTTTTGTTTTATTGTCAACTGAACACGATATCGTGTGATACTTCCTAAAAATTAAAAAGATATTTTCGTCATGTTTTATTTAAGAATTAAAAAACAAGTCGCGTGCCTTTATGGTGTAATAATGCACGATGGGGGAATGTTGGGAGAATACGAGAGAAGCTTGTAAAACACGAGGCGCAGTTGTTTTACAAGCTTCTCGAGTATTCTTCCAACATTTCTCCGAGTGCATTATTACACCATAAAGGCACACGACGAGCTTTTTTAATTCTTTTATAATATAAGAAGAAATTATAGGGCAACAACAAAATTTATTTATTTGATCAATAATGAAATTCTCCTTACATGTTATTTAAGATGTTGCTTAGCAACAAAAATTTCAAAAGCCAGAAGCGTGCATTATGGCCTCACAATGCACGCGCGGTAGCCAATCAAATTGCTCGTTATATCATACTTATATTATAAAGCCAACGAATATAAGTGTTTATTATATGTGTATAGAGATTTATGCACAGCAGAATGACGAAATAAAAATCGTATTTCACTGGATAAATCAATTTCAAGCATTTTCATTCGACGCACGATGTTTTTCACGGCTGAAAAATGCTTTACACGGCTTTTGATTGGACATAAGATATTCTTCACGCGTTAAAAATGTCGTACATTTTGGCGGCAATTTGTTTATTTTTTTTAAGATAGCGTCAAAATAGCTTATAGGAGTGTGATTTAAAACATTATTCTCAAATTCAAGACAATCCATTTTCACATTCGGCATATTATCAAATATTTCGGAAGGAATATCTAACTTCTATTGAAAAAAATAACAAACAAACTAATCGGTAAGAAATATGTTTTGAAGTACAATTTGTTTATTTTTGTTGTCGCTGTTTTTTTGTGTATCAAAAACGCGTCGTTGCCAAATTGATCTCTATACAAATAAACAAATTACTTAATGGTTAGCTCGTTTCTACGATTTTTATTTTGCACTCGTTGTCAAGGATCGCATACTCACTCGTTTGCTTTGCGATCCTTCACATTTTGGACTTAATGCTAAAATCAAGATTGTTTTAATTGCTGCTCTACCTGGATCAATACATTTTGCACCTTTTTTCTCTCCCATTGCATTCACATTTATATGAGCCGAGAAGATTGACACAATCATACCCTTCACCACAATTATTTAGTGTCGCATTCTTACACTCGTCTACATCTGAAAAAATGGTGGAAAAGAAAGAGGAAATAACATTAGTGAAAATGCATGTGGACAACTCTTACACTGAACAAAGTGATGTACGCAAAGTAAACACAAATTAAACATAAGCGCACTACGATGAGTTTGAGCATTTTGCACAAACATCGCGAAGGTGTTCCAAGGAATTTAAGATTCAATTACAACAAGAAATATGACATAGTTTAATTGCAAAATCTCGCAAAAACAAACTATTTTCATGTTGAGACTCAATCATTTCCTCGGAACGCAAAGTCTGGCAAATGAAAGTCAAAAAGACTGTCGGAGAGGCATCAAATCAATGTCTTCCCTTGCAGACAAAATTGTCGGTATATATAAGCAGATCAGAGACGTAAAACAAACAATATATTTAATTAGTTAAATCATTATTATCATATATACTATGCAATGAAGAAAGCCTTAAAAAGTAAAACAAAACATTTGGGGTGACAAAAAAACATTTGTATCAGGCGATTTTGCCCTTACTTTCATCATGGTGCACGTGCATTCTTTTTTCACCATTTCACGACCTTATTGAGATCATGTCCCTTACGAAAAAAACACATGTGAAAACCACATGTGGAATCACATGTGACTCACATGTGAAATTGGAACAACCACATGTGGTTATATCTACATGTGACTCACATGTGGTTATATCACATGTGACTCACATGTGGTTATATCACATATGACCCACATGTGGTTACCATGTATGACAGGCTCGCATGTGATTCGCATAAATAAATTCATGCTAGGAAAAAAATTTGAACACATGTAACAAGTAAAAGCAACAGTAAGTAAAATCAGTAAAATTATATTTCATTGAAAAAATAGATTACAATGTTATGAATTCAATATTAAGTATAGAAAACTAAAGATTAACAAGTATATAGATTGACTATTAAATTTATTAAGTTAAAAGTTCTACTGTCTTCATTCTTTCTCTTCCTGCTTTTTCATCCTGTTCCCCATGGATACTCTGATATCCTTGCACTTTTGTGCCATGGTGCACATGATTGCTGAATCATTGCAGGTGCTTGGAAATCTTAATTTTAGTAACATAATCTAAAAAAATATAAAATATAAACTTCATGCAGATTACCAATGTCAACATACCATTCCAAGGCGGGATGACGTCATATTTGAAATTCCGAGCAAAAGGACTAAGACGAGGGCAAGAACATGCCACATGAAACCACCAAAATTTCTGTTGTATTATCCAAACTTTCAGCCCAAAATACGTGAAATGTTTATATTTCTACACCATTTATTATTGCTGTAGCCTTAGGATATTCGACGTTGCTAACTACTTTCTATAGGTTGTCAGGCTTAGAATAAAATGAGTGTAAATTTGACAAACTAACGCATTTTATTGAGAGGTCGTAAACATGAAATGTTACAACGCCAAAAATACCGGCTTGCTATTTATTACGGCCCATCTATAACTGAATCTTAATAACTACAAACGTATAGTACTGCAATACTCACCACTCGCTGCTAAAACTTTAGCCAAATACGAATTCCAACCGTTCTTAGGCGCCCTCATTTTTGAATCGCCAAACATAACCATACCTTCCTTGTTTGGATTCTTCAGCATGCTTTTGTCTTTTAAAAATTCCTCGTTTAAAATACTTGTCTCATTTGATTCGATCCAGTGAACCAGAACGAATTTCATGTTGATTGTAAAATATAGAGTTAAAATAATTGCGCTGTTGGCTATAAAGCTGAATTGTTGGCTGACATTTTTTTACAATGGTTTTTCAGATTAAAAATAATAAATAAATGCATAAAAACATGCATTAATTGAGCAGTGTGTCTTCAATCTGCAACAACCTTTATAATTTCCTGGACAATGCATTCCCCCCACACACCATTAAAGGGCTAAAATTATTGGGATAATCAGGGTTTTTGGATAATAGACTGACTAATGGAGGGGTGAACAAGCACAGTTGCGTTTTTGTGAACTCATTAGGCTATTATATTTGTACTACTCCTGCTATTAGGTATAATTTCATATCAAATACAAAGCATCAATGACTTTTCTTAGGTACGGGGACACCTTTACAGGTTTAAACTAAAGTGCATTACAAAAAGCGTATACATTGTCTGTAGCTCATTGAGGCACAAGGTATGACCTAAATAAATATAGGCCATGTAAATATCACTTCTGGTTATAACTATTGTATCCCCCCACTCAGTACAGCTAATCTGCTGCCCAATATCTTGCATGAGCTTAGGCCTTGTTTCTTTGGATTTAATATGCACAAGCATGGACACAGGACAACATAACTGGATACTTTTTGTAATCTTTTAGTTCAGGGTTTAAGAAAAGTCAGATTGGTATCCATAAAAGACACTAAAAAATTACGACAATGCCAAAAAAACTCAACCATTTCTAAAATTTTATACAGTAATGTATATTGAAATTGAAAACAAAGAAAAGAGAAAAAACCTGTCAGCTTCATATCATTGTAAAATTTTCGAGTTTCGTCCACGTATTAAATGTTTTTTATGTTCGCCCAATATTTGTTTGTTCCGGCATTTGCAAAAACAGTACCTATGACTTGTACATAACCGAAATAAAACCTGTTTTACGGGTTAGGTAAAAAATATATCGAAAAAACAAAACAACAAGGTTTCACAGCAGTCGGAAGAAACAAAATATTCATAAAAACCAGGGGGGAATCTACTGTAGCGGGCTGAGAATTGAGCCTGGTCAGTGGTAATTACCATGGGCAAAGGAGGCCAGGTGACGTCAAAATGACGTCACAGAGGCCGAAATCCGCCATGTTTTTTGCTTCACTTTTTGAGCAAAAATCATTAGGAGCAAGTCCTCCAGGAATCATTATATAGCTCAGTGCCGCGGAATGCTTGCGAAACAAACCAAGATTCTAGTCCTTCTAAAAACTTTTGCACGAATGCTGCTGATATGGCTGAGGGAAATACAAACACAGAAAATGTTGTCAGAAGAAAGAGAGGGCCTTAGTAGTTATATAGCCTGAACCCAGAGGATGGAGATACAACCCCGAAATACCTAGAACAACCAAATGGCGTCGTCTTCGCTGTGAGACAGATTACGCGTCTTGTGGCCGTGAGGAAAGCTCTCCTGCTCGTGATGCTGAACTGAATGAAGACCTGGATTCAGTGGATTGTTTGTCAGATCAATCATTAAGCCATGGAAAATGATGACCAAGCTGATCACTATTTTTCATGTATATAAGATTGTAATTACAAAAAAGCTATGAGGCTAGGGTCTGGACAGTAGTTTTCGTATTTATGATGACACAAAATGAGGCATTATTTTGTAAAATTAATGAAATTCTTATGGTCTTTGTAGCAGATGAATGGGACAATGATGTGAGAGAAGATAATAATGATGATTCTCATTCTGCCCTGCACCAAGATGGTTGTGAAAAAGATAAAGGAGAAAGTATGAGTACTTACAGATATCCTCAGCCTTGTTATTAAATTACAAATAACTTTATATAACCTCTACTTCATGACATTTTCCTTTTATAGCAAAAAAATAATTACGAGTGGTTTTGCAGTTAAATTACCGAAGGGAATAATACCAAAATATGAGAAACTAACAAAACTTTCACTTTCTAGGAATTTTAGACTGTTGTCACAGGACAACATTATGACATAAGGGTATATATACCTTCTGTATTTGAAAAATACATACAACTAAAAAAAATTTGAAATATAACAACAATTTACCTTAATATTAATTATATAACCATATATATGTTGCAAAATACCAAATAGTATCGGTTCTAATGTCACTACATGTGCTCATCACCTAACAAAAACATAAAAGCAGTTGCGATCTTTCACAAAACACAAGTGAACATGACATTTGCTACACTGAACTCTAGAATATCCTTTCTTGCAAAGTCTACATCTTTGTTGCTTCTCAGCAAATAGGGGAAAATGGCCTATTTGGTCAAACCGTATGTCATTCTGTGGGACTGCAACTGATGATCTCTGGCGCTTTGATGGATTATCTGATACAGGTGAAAGTGAGGGACGACCACGTTTATTTTGTGGTGCCTGCTTTCCTACCTTGCCAGCCTGTAGAGAATTGGCTATTTGACTTTGGAACTTGAGAAGAGGCAAAACATTCTTCTTGACAATTTTTTTTTATCACAATGTCGCCGGTAAAGAAGCCATGCATTCACAATCGATACCTCAATACAGTAATAAACAATATGCATATACCATTTTCTTGTACCTAACTTTATACGATATAAAGCTAGTAACATATCGCACAAATCAACTCCACCCATGTGCTTGTTGTACTCATGCACAATTTCAGGACATGGAACATTAATCTTCTCCTTGTCTTTTCCACTCCACCGCTTAACTGTATCTCCAGCACCAATTCCAACAAATGATGAAACAAGTTGAACCACACCATTGTCCAACCACCGGAGAAGTACTAGATTGGAATTTTTGTCAACACGGTAATCAGTCGACCCTATACCTTCAGCTTCCAAAGCCTTTTTGCTTTTCAGCAATTTATCTACTCCTACGAAGTGATTATAACGTATGGTACCCAAAGACCGTATTCCTTCAGCTTTCAGATACTTGATCAAATTAATGCTGGTAAAGAGATTGTCAAAATAGAGTTTGTGACCTAGATTCTTTGGTCAACTAGTCGTTTAACCACAGCACCAAGTTTACCAAATTCTTTGTTTTCTTTTTGCCTTCCAGTGTAAACTTCAAAGTCGTATAAGATGCCACTATTCCCACATCTTGCCCACACTTTAATGCCCCATTTGTGGGGCTTTTTGGGTAAATATTGCCTACGAGAGCTTCTACATTTTGTGGGAATCATTTGTTCATCTACTGCATGATATTCTTCATGTGGAACACTTCTACATTTAGAAACTAATGACTGCAACAACTTTGTACAACTTGTCATAGTTTGCTTCTCCTTGGTTTGGCATTTTGCTGTTGTCAGATATATGAAAATATCTTTTTGAATTTTCAAACCGGTTTAAACTCATAGCATCTGCAATCGATGGAATTCTCGTCTTTGGAGACCAGTACATTCTATACGATGGAAATTGTATAACTCCCATTAAGACCATCATGCCAAGAAATTGTTCAATTTCATTAATGTTGTCTGTATACTCTTTCCAGAACTTTGCACAGAATATAAATTAGTCTGTTCACAAACTGTTTCAATGAGTTCACTGCTAAAAAACATGTCGAAATACTTCCTGGGGTCAAGATCATCGACTGGCGGTTCAGGAAACGGAGGGCCATTAAATTGGGAGTTTACCTCTTCAGGGATAGAATTGCTCCATTTCACATTACTTTCCTTGTTTAGTTCTTTCTTATTACCAACTTTAGTTTTCATAGGTGCAGAACTTTCTCCATCAGAATGAATTGTTTCTTCATCATATGAACTATCAGAAGTGTCTGAATCACTACTCTCACTTTCAATTTGGCAATCTAAATCTTCAAACATTTCATCAATGAAACTTTTTTCTCTATCATACAATGCAAGTTCATCTTCGACATCTACACCTGTGTCTTCTGTCTCACTCAAATTGTTATCTGACACAAAACTAGCTTCTCTCACAGTCTGGCTTCCAATTCCAGAGTTTGGTTCCTTTGTAGTCCTGTAGAACCTGCTTACTTCAAATGGCATTCTTCTTCTAGCTGTTCTCAAGTAATCATTCTGTAAGATAGGCAAAATTGGATTTTTGTTGCAATTAATCTTTACAAAAAAGTAACAATAATGAGGTATTGCAATGTTGGTGTTAAAAAAATTGTATAGTAAGATTTTACACAATTTAGCTATTGGAAAGCTACTAGATATGCCCCATCCTATCATAATGAGTACTAAAGAGACTAAAATGTATGAAAAACATGTAAATCGAGCATTGAAATAATATGTTTACTGTTGTATTTATTTCCATTTTTTTGTCTATAAAATGACCATATCTTCATGATGTTGTTGGACAAAAACAAATCTATATCTATGTTTTTTTCTTTACTTGGGTATTGTGTCTCAGAATATTATATTAGCCCAAGATACATGAACCTTTTAGCTACTTAGATGTATTTTTCTATGCTCCACACACTTCTTACCTTTAACAAAACATCGATCCAAAATGCTCACGCCAGTTCTTCGGTATTCGCCATATTGAATTTCTCAATGTGTTTAAACAGGAAGTTGGAAGGGTATGGAATTATTTTGTATCCATGGAAACAGTCTTGCGTAATTATTACAAAGGTTTTCAGGCCCAGTCCTCGCATTATTCAAACAAATTATGCAAATTAATGTGTGTTGTTGTACAACAACATTAGGAAGTAAGGGTTCACCCAGCCTTGTGATAAGTTCTTCCTGTTCCCACTTTTTGTCAATTTCAAAGCAATCAATCACAAGCCCACGTGAATTCAAGAACTCTTTCGTGTCTCCTCGGGGCACTTTATTGTGAGTAGGCGCAGGCAGGAGAATCACATTCTTTATATAAAAATCACTTTTCGGCGCTTTTTGTAGTGCTCTCTCACTACTACGTGGAGTCGTGAAATACATTTGACGACTGCTTCGCCTTGGCGTTACATTCCTGCCGTAATTCTGACGTGGGTTGTAAACCTGTCGTGGGACACCAAACCTTGCATGAAGCTCTTGTGTGGCGTTTTCGTGTCCACCGGCACTTGTGGATGGTAGATTTATATTTTCTCTTCCCGAAGATGCACTGTTTTCCTCAACAATATCCGAAACAATGTTTTGAACCAATGTTTGTAAACCTGGAAGCCCTGCGGGAAACGTTTGACGACCGGCCATGCTTGAATAAGCGCAAGTTTAAAATTTTTGGCGCGTTATATTTAATATATTCGCAAAATAAATTTGTCAAAATAAGTTTTACGGAATAAATTAGTTCGGAAGTAAAACACTGGAATAAATTATCCGTATAGATTATAAGAAAAATTATCATACTGGACGAAAAATGCAGCTGTATTTGGAGCTCGACGATTGAATGTTCTTTTTGTTCTTTCGACTTCGATAATTTAAATTGGACTTCGACGAATCACTGCTTCCACTTCAGAAATTTGCATTCGACTTCGACGAATTTTATTTGGCATAAATGTTTACAGAAACGAACATGATATTTGAGATGTGAAAGTGATATTTACTGGTTCAATATTTTGTCCCGTTTGGGCAAGCATACTTCGCTTTATTTAAGAACACTCTAGTTAGATTTGAATTAACCAGAACAATGTAAATTGTCCACAAAACAGATCGATCCTGGATAGGATTATTCATAGAAATAATAAACAATTCATAAAAATAATAATTTATAGAAACAATAGATGATTCATAGAAATAATTGTAGTTGTTTAATTTTAACGTTTGATAAGTACACAACTTAATACCACCATTTGCGTTCAAGCGTTGAGTGCGAGAATTTAGCGCGATGTTTCCGTTCTGAAACGTTACGTTTCTTTGTTGTTTAACTTCACGTTTTCGGTGCGAAACGTACAACTTTGTAGGAAATATGTCAACGTTTGACACGTCATTTCGACAAGCCTTCGTTGCTCAAACAACTTTGCACGTTTTTCTAACACTTTAATTTCCACTTTTATATTACAATTTACTGTAATTCTGATTGAAGACACTATCACGGTCAATTATCAATGCCTTCGTGCAGCAAGAAAGCCCGACGCCCGGTTGAAACGACCGATTATCACGATTAATCTGCATTTTAAGTATTACGTAAATCGTAATTCCAGTTGTTTGAGTAGCGAAGGCTTGACGAAATGACGTGTCAAATGTTGACATATTTCCTACAAAATTGTACGTTTCGCGCCCAAAACGTGAAAGTTTTAACAAAGAAACGTAACGTTTCAGAACGGAAACATGGAGAAAAATTTCTCGCACTCAACGCTTGAACGCAAATGGTAGTACGTTATATGCCTATGAATATTTTTCCAGTCAAAACGAACGTCCTTGTCATTTATGCATTTCTCCTTATGTGGTCCGTATGTCCATATTTGGTAACATGCATTAACTTGAACTTATATTAAGTATTAGACTATATTACAATAATAGTTTTTTATTTCTATGGATAATTCAACCACTCGCATGGGTCGGGCGTTAAAACAAGTAAATTTGACAAAGAAAAAGAATAAATATGTTTTGTGGAAAATTGACCCAATAATATTTCGTTGAATTTGATCAACTATAGTGTTTTCAGAGAGTGGGAACTTGTTTGATTTTGATATTTACCTGGACTAGGGTATTCATCCGGCCCATCCCTTTTCACACGGATTTGCTTTACTGGTTGTCCAAGAAGTTCGCCCAACTGGTCGCTTGATTTGTCTTCTTGTTGAAGAACCCTGTTTAGTTCTATTTTTAAGAGCCAAACAATGTTTAGAAGGTTAAAGACAAGACTCCGGTGTCGGGCGCTATTGCCAAGACTAATTACCTAAGGCGATGTAACAAATGCTTTTGAACGGGGCTAGCGTCCTTAAATCAACTTTACATACATGCATTGTATAAATCCTCCTCTTTCTACTGATATGAAGTTACATGTATTATATTAAATTTTATAGATCAGAGAAATATTTCGCTGGCGCCAGGAAAAGTGACGGCCACTAGTGCTAGGCACTCAGTCTGAACGCAGCCTAATACTGAAAAATTTTTAGTGCTTTTTTTCGTGTATTAATTTTCCCAAATACTAGAAATTTTTTCGTGGACACACAGTGTTGAATGCCTAACGCCATTACTCTGGTTTTGAACTGCATGTACTCCGCGCGTGACGTGGGATGAGATTATTATGTTCAGAAATCGGGACTGAGATGTGACATTGCCAAGAATTGAGAACCTGTGATACAACACCGTGTTTACCGACCGGGAAAATTATATTTGAGTATATTATTATAAGATTTCGTAAGGCCTTTTTTAAAGAGTCATTTTGAGAGAAAGCGACCCCCCCTGGATAAAATACAAGCAATGTTATATATAAAACATCTAAACATGTATCCATGTTTGCCATCATTGTTTCATGAATTAACCAAAATGCTAACAGAGGGGTGCAATTGGCACTCCGTAGTACCACTGGGGAAGGGGGCAACAAGTCCACAACACAACCTTTCTCCTTTCATACTTTGTACGGAAAAACAATATTGGGTGGAACATGTTTTTTTGTGTTATAATTATACCATTTCTATTATTATAAATAGGGGTGTCAACTATGAAAAGGATTCCTTAAAAAAGCCCTTGGTTTAACCTTCGTAATATTATCAGCTTAGCTGTATGCCTTCTTGTTGAAAATGTAAAAAAAAAATACATTTCGAAGCAGGTGGTTTATAAAAATAAAATGTATAATTATTTCGAATCAAATACGACTTCGTCCTCACCAGAGCATTTCATCAATATATAAATAACTATGCTTCAACTTCCTTATTCGCAATAACTTTCATTGTGTGTTTTCAGAAATTATCAACTGGAAAAAAATCCCCAAATAATGTGATATTCCTATAACTTTCCCAGTATCTCGTTTCTGAAGCAGCTAATTTACGTAGAAAACAAGAAAACTTGCAATGCCATATTGTTGACCTTACTTATGATTTTCTGTTGCTTCCATGATTGTTCCATCTCGACTTTTTCATCCGAATCCATTGCACTGGTTTGGCAAATTACATCTCCTATACAACATGTTGGTTATTACCACGTTATTCTCGTGCTATCCCAGACACCCCCCCCCCCTAACAGGCACCGCGGTCGCTGTAGAATTAATTATTTGTATTTATATTTATATTACTTTTTGCTATTTAGCAATTCATTTACAAAATAAGTGCGATGCCAAATACCTTGAAACCAATTAGTTTCACTTACCCACAGCAAACATTATTAGACAGCATAGAAACCACTGATTTGTCTTCAGAATCATCGCTCTTATTTCTATGAATAATACATATATGGTATAAATACTGAGGCTCATTTAGTTAGCGCCAGACACTTGCAATATATACCTCACATTAACCGTCAAACGACAAGATAATTCTATTAAATTGCACTTCATGCTTTCTCCCTATTGGGTGCAGTCCGTGCAGAAATGACTGTTGTTCGTCTCTTTCATCTACGAGCACATTTGATTTTAAAAATACGCCCAAATTACATTACAAAATATTATACTTTCCCGTGTGAACAGAGAGTTTGCGGTTATCATTTAGATAAAGGAACAAATGTCATTCAAGTTTTAAAATCAAAGAAAATTGCCAAAATAAAGTTCGCTTCTATGAAGAAACAAAGCAGATCAACGGAGCCGGCTAAAAGTAAAGTTCAGAATTCCATAAAAGCTGCGCTTTAAAATCGATCTGAAGTAGACCCACCCGGTGTAAAATCAACTTCTATAGAAACGATTTATTTACCATTTGTTCCCATCAATGGACCTTATACGCTGTAGAATTATTTTAGATCTTTGCAACGAGAAGGGAATATATTACCATGACTGAAAAAGCACGCGAAAATTAGTGAAGATGAAAAGTTTAGAAGCGAAACTTTTTAAAATGAGCAAAAAAGAGTTTGTATTTATTTATTTATTATGCTTTGCCACTCGAACACAATATACAATGTTACAAACACGAACAGCACAAAATCAATACAAATGCATGAATATTCACAATAATCGAGGCAGGGTATTGCTACAGCTCACGCCAATATTACAGCAGTCCTTTCAAAACAAATAAAACAGACATCATACAATCTCCACACAATATATAGTTCACACTCAGAAAAATCTTCCTCGTGATAGGAGAATCTTCCTCATTCCGTATTACATGCGGAAATGTGCAGCTAAATTAGTTACACATATTTATAACAGATAAAGTCCATTAACTGTTGGGTATTTTTCTGTAAATTGTCCTATACTTCAATGATCTTACAATATGCACTGGAAAAAGCAAGATTTATATAATTATAATGTATACTCAAGCCCAGGAGCCCAGGACACAAGCATTTGTAACGTTAGATGCAAACTAGACCCTTACCATGCATGCATACACAGGTACTCAGAAAGACTCTCCCCGGTCGATTGCGTAGGTAATAAATTAACTATTCCAATGAGAGCTCTGGACATTCATTATGAGATTAAAACCTGGTTTCCATTCAGTCGTAATTGTCGTGAACAAGTCATTTTCAGTAATGAGAAATAGTCCAGTTTTAAATTTGTCTTGTTTTCTGTATTCAAATCTGTCATTGCTGACTGCACACAAATAGAAATACTCTATCACATTAGCCACCTTAAATAAGGTGGGGGTCTACCTGAAACTACTTCAAAATATTGATTTGGGGATTTTTGTGGAAATGGCTTCTCCAACGTCTAAATAATGTTGTTAGATTATTTTTGTGCTATATCTTTGCAATAAACTCTGCAGAGAGCGTTTTAAAACATTTTTAAATTTCGTTGTCATGGCAACGGAAATAACCATCATTGTTTTGCTCTGATTTACCAGCCTTAGTTTCGTCCCTCCCCTCCCAAAATACGAAAATACAACGCTGGCTCACTTTTAAAAGCATTTAGCAGCGGTTGCTTGTTAAGACCATGCGTTTCTTGCGCATATTCTTTGTTGAAATTCGGTGGGCTCAAACTCGCATGATCTGTGAGTTTGCAAAAATGAGTTTGCAAAAAATTGCAAAAATCATCCATTGTTTTATCGGGTTTTTTAAAATATGGTTGGAAAGAAACTAAGAAGTACTTATAGAAAGAAAAGAAAGGGTAAGGCTTTCTCTGGGGCGCCAGCGTGGTAAAAAAACTTGGATTAAACCGCTCGTGAAAGAGGTGACAACAGCAACGAAATTCCATCAACTAGCACCAGTACTGAAGACAGTTCAGAGCAACTATCTACCCCTGTTGGAACATCTAGACATAAGCTCAGTGATCGAGGTTTTTCTACTGAAACTTCGGACTTATTTAGTGCTGATGATGGTGAAAATGACGAGTTGATTGGAAGCAGTTACAGACTTGTTGATGCCTGAATGTTTTGTCATTTACACTGTCAGACAGTGTCAGAAGTTCATAAGGTTGGTTACAATTTCTATGTTCTTTAAATCATAAGTTTGATACATTGCAATGGAATTGTAATTTTTTCTGCCATTGTGATATTTAAATATTTTTTGTTTGAGATTTGATTAATGTTACAGTGTCAGTGTTTAGTAATATAATCTTGGAAATTATTGATTGTGTATACTGGTGATCCATTTCAGGCCAACTGAGTCTCACAGAATATTCTAATGCCAGGGCTGGTCTGATGTCAGATTTCTTAATTGAATGCTGTTCCTTTAATCATTCAGCCAAATTGAAAACATCGAAATGGACTGTCCACAAGGGTATGTGAACAGAAGAGCGGTGTACCATTCCTTGAAAATAATACAGTTTGCGGTTGCGTCAGCAGTATGCCGCTACCATGGTGGTGTGGCTTGTAGGCAAAAAATATGGAAAGACTGTCTATACACCAGCTGGGAAACATAGAGAAAAGGCCTGCAGTACTAAAGACAGAAAGAGAGTTGCAAAGTTATACCTGCAGGTATCAGAAGAATTTAAACGCCATCGCGAGAGGATACCGCATAGAAAGTGCAGAGGAAGGAGGAATTATGAGAGGCAGAAGGAGTGACCTATGAGGCAGGTGGATATTAGATAGCTATTTTTTAGTCAGTGACAAGTACCAGAAACTTGAATTACAAGAAGGTGCAAATGTATGGCATATTTATATGTTGTACCCACTGTTTGTATAAAAAATTATACCAAAACGTTAAAGTCCATTTCCCGAAACTTTGCATTTTCCGCATTTGAGAAAAGATATCTCCCCAACAATTCAACCAATTTGGCTGAAATTCTCAGTGATGGTAGAGCTTAACCTGATGGTAGAGCTTAACCTGAATTTGGCATAGGGTGTATTCCCACAATTTAAAAGATGAAAAACTTTTGCGAATACTTTGGAATGATGTTGTATAAAAACTTTTTGCAATATCCAAAAATCTACCGCCCATTTCAATCTACTTGCATTGTGATCTACAAAAAGCTCATTGGAGTAAAATTCAGTTGCATCTATGAAGAGCTATCTTTTCTCAAGCCTAAGCTTATTTTCGAGAAAAGTGGTCATCTTTGAAAGTATATTATAGATGTAAATAATTAAGGTATGGCAATAAAAGTTATATATTTGAAATTCTTGTTTAATAAGCTTTTCGGTGATATATAGTTTTATGCAGTTAGCAGTAACAGATGGCGAGCAATAAGCTTGCCAACCGGAACAGCTCGAAATCTCAAATTTTAGGTAGACATGTTCACGACACTTACGACTAAATGGAAACCAGGCTTAATTCTGGATTGCATGTCGACAGTTGCTTTATCCAGTGTATTATTAGATCAGCGGCATGCACAGCTGAACAATGGCAAACATGAACTAATGACGTTTTTCTTGCTCATTAAAATGCGGGCGAAAAATTTCGTTAGAATGCCCCCATGGAGCTCGAAGAAACGCCTTTCTTCTACAGAGGCAAAATGAATTACAAGTTCAAAAATGTGAGCGCTAAGGCCCATATTTGGGTAATGTATAGAATTAAGTTGACATAGTTTCTAAAAATACTTAAAAATTAACAAAGTGCACTGAAACGCCACAGTATATACGGGCACGTAGTGTTTTTAAAAGTGTGTAAATGACACATGAAGTTATTTAAAAACCTTCATTTTATGTACTAATGTAAATGAACTGTAGAAGTATTTTGTGCAAGTTGCCTTACATTTAAGCAAATAAAGAAATATTATGCACGGTAAAATCAAAATATTCTATTTTATAATAAGTCAATTTCACCGGCTTAATGGCATCAAAATTTTGAATTGTTGAACCATACTATTTAAATATTACGCTGTAAATTGTGCGGAAAATTTGTGCTCGGTAAAGCCGTGTTGGCTCAGGTAAACAGATGCTTTGAAGTTTGTCGGGTCTCCTGGCAATAATTTTCCCGCCATTCTTCCATTTATTTAAGCTCAATGACAACTCGAATGTTTGTAGCAATAAATCAAATTATAATTATAATTATAATATAACGTATTTGAGATGATCGATTGAACAGATTGAGATTCTTCGTAACATTTCGCGGTAATCAAATGTTATGCATCGCACTTCTCCTTCTTCAGTTTATTGCAGATAACTGAAGCAAAACACGTAGGACAAATAAACAGTAGTTTAGGATATTACTGGTGTCAATTTCATATAATATTAACATTAATTAGTATACACCCGACTATTGTCTATTACAAATCCTACATTCTGATTGGCTACTCAACCATTGTCTATTCGTGATGGTGAACGTTTGGGAAAAATTCGCTCGCGCGACCGTATAAAATTGAATTAATTAAATTATTTTTCGGTCTAATTGCGGTCTATCGATTATTTTCTCGAAATTAATATATCTAGGTAACAGGGTGTATACTAAAGCAATTATAGACAACTCGCCTTCGTTGTCTATGAGCGAATAGTCAACTCAGGCTTCGCCTACGTTCACTATTCGCTCATAGACAACTCGGACTCGTTGTCTAATTGTTGAATAGACACGGTGAATATTATATTACTCCCCGGAAAGTAAAATTTCTCAGGCAAACTCTGCATTATTTGCCAAGATTTTGTAAGTAAACCAAGTATATTAAAAGTGAACTGGAAAAAACACTTACCTTTCCTATAAATCGTTTCATAGGAGTCTGTCGGGAGTATCGAGAAGCGAAAGATGCATACTCAATTTAACTCAGTGTTATTAAATTTTCATATAGTGATGAAGGAATCCTGCCGATAAGGAATTTTTATTCTTTACGTAACTGGTAACCATGGAAAATTGTTGGCATGGGGTGAATTGGTAAAATTTAGTCGTTTGCATATGAATAGAATGAAACATTTTTTGCCAATTTAGGAGGTTGACGATTAGCATTCATAAGAAAGAAAGATCCTACCGTTAGTGAATTTTTTTTTTAATTTTAACTTTTATTCTTTACTTAACTGGTAACCATGGAAAATTGTTGCTTTGGAAGAACGTTCTGGTTGATCAGCATTAAAAAAATGTATAATATGTCACACCCAATGAATGTGAGTGTCACTCTGGGTATGTGTGTTCTGCATGCCCAATTTAGATAAATATTGTCCAAGTACTCAAAATCCTCCAATTTTAAACAAAATACTATATTACTTTTCACAAAATACAAACATGCAAAGTTTACCGATCTCGGTCTTTGTATTATGTTGTTACTGGGGCTCAATATATTTGCATAAATATCTTCTACACGGAAGAAGTTAAACAGCAGGAGTTAAAGTCATAGACGCTTTAACTATTGTTCTCATCAAATTGCTCTTTAGCAAATATATAATCTTGTGACGTGGGTGGCTGTGCATCAGCTCAGCATAAACACTAAGTTTGTTCTAAATGCCTAATTTAGATATGCTCCTCGGCGAAATATGATCCTTAATATTCATACAAAAAAAGCATCAATATAGGAGATATAAACATTAAAGATATTCTTCTATATATAATTAACGAAAGACTTTGGAAACTATTTGATTTATTATCTGATCAGTGTACACGTTGCATTACTTTTCAGAATAATTTGACGTGTCCGCCAAGCAATTAAATTCAATCTTGCAATAATTACGTGTAATGTAAGAATTCTCAAAGAATACAAGGAATTTGAAAAAGAATTTCTTTGAAAAGTTTGTAAAATAATTTTTCATCGAAATATCGTCTTAAGGGTAAAATGACTTCGTACTAAGTAGGCTGTTGTGGATTGTTTGAATATGAAAACCTCGCAAAAACTTTTAAATAACGCTATAAAAATAAATCTGACCATGCACTCTTACACACTTGTTGTAAGGGACTACACACCATGCGCACAAACACTAAGAAATTTGCGCATGTTGCGCTGAGTGAATTTTCTTCTCTTTTTTATAAAACTTTGATCAAACTGATGAAAATACCGGTTGGGGATTTGGATATATCAAAAGTTCAAGGTATTTTAAAAAAAAACTTTGCAATCACATTTTGTTATTGAAAAACTTTGTCTTTGTCTTATTAGCCTTGAAAGTTACCGGATGAGAAATCAAATCGGGAATTTTGTGCTATACATAAACAAAAGAAAACTGGTTTGCAATTCCGGATTTGATGACACCCGCAACAAAATATAAATTTGAAAAAATTGAGGTCACAGCTATTAAAAGACTGAAAATGAAAAATGATATGCTCAAATAGAGGTGAGAATGAAGTACACAAATATTCGACCCCTCTACCTAAAATTACCAGTCCCGTGGGGTAAATAGAAATTATGCTTGTCTTAACTGTTAATTATCCCAGTCTTAACTGTTAATTTGGAGGTCGACTAAACCTTCATTTCCTTTACCTACCTGTCCTCTAGTGTTGATAGACTAACAGCGCAAAAGCCAAAATGAAAATTGAGAATGAGAGAATAATACCAATAAGGGTTACACCAGAACCAGAATTCAATATAAAATTGAAAGTCAAAAGTTTCTGAAACAGATTTGCTAACAACAAAAGGTTTAAAACTTAAAAGTAGAAAACACATGAATTCTAAGAATATAAAGATTGTCTTTCTTCGCAGTACTGACCAGGCGATAAATGACGTCTTATGAAAAAAGTCTTTTTTTGTCTTGTTTATCGATTAGAACTGTTCAAATGATCCTTTCAGGGGTAAATATTAGATCAAATTTCTGTCCGAAATTGACAGTTCTCGCGACCGTTTGGGCATGGAAACACAAATAAAAACATGACGTATATATGCATCAAGTTTTATTTATGTTTGATTATTTTTTCTACTTTTCAGTCAAGAGTAATTTTGTTATAATAATGAGTTGTTTACCAATGTATGATCGTTCAAATAATTTACTTCTAGCTCTTCTTCTTTTTTTTGTTATCTTAATGAAATTAGATAATGATTACCAAATTACCAAATTTGCTTACTAAACTTTCGCATCGCGGCAACCAACTCGAAAGCTTTGCTTCTCAGGCTGCCGCACACTATAATTATTCTAATAGAATGAAAAATTTTGAATTTATGTTTTATGATATTAAATGTGTTGTGTGTTTGTTTGTTTTTCTTCCCTAATAAAAAAAATATTTATAATAAATATTTATTTATGTATATTGGATAAAAAAGTGTAAATAAATTTTGAATTGAATTGAATTTGAATTGAATTAAAATGCATGGTTTTCTGATACGGCTATATGTTCTGTTATGGCTTATTTTTTTTAAACATGCAAGTTTTAGTTTGGTTTTATATTTAAGAAACGGTCTAAACCGCTCAACTGTCCACCTCAAAGTTAACTACAATTTGAAATAAGGTAATATGAGTATAGCAGTTTTGAAATATTTTAAAAACGACATTGTGAATTTGGTTAAATGCAGCACACCCTGTGTACCCAATGCAAATTAGTTTGAATGATATTGCTAATCAGTTGCAAACACTATAGTGGTTGTTTCCGCAAAAAACAACCATCACTCTTTGTAACTGATTTGCATGGATCTATTCAAATCATATATATTATTACAAAGCGTTCGTGATTGTACAATATATTACGGTCATTGTATATCACGACCGCTCGTGTTGTAAACATTACTAATAAGATAGGCTATGTTCAGTGACCTAATCACCTGTACTAAACCGCACCTTGATGGTAAATTAATTAACTTTTACTAAAAATTGATATTAAATGGCAACAAAATTTAGTAAGGTACATTAAATCTGAAAAGTGATTTTTAGATATCATGTTAGATTGTATATACATATAGTGTTGTTTACATTAACTAAAAACAATGCCTCATACAGGAACTAGGTGATGCAATAAATGCTAAAAATAAGTAATTTGATATCGATCTTGGGTGTAGTATCACTATCACTATTTATTTCTTTAGAAATTGATTGTTTTTTAACATTGGCACAAAAATATTTTTGCATCTGCATCATCAAAAGTCGTGCCGCTACTGCTGTTAAGACCTGTTTCACACGTCGCTATCGGCTATGGATATGAATGATCATATGCGGTGTTTTCACGATTTGAATTTCATGTTTTTGAGATGACGCATGTAATTTATTTAAATTGTTTGATTCATATTATGCTCTATTCTTGCATATATAGTGCACGGGGCCAGTGGCGTAGCCAGCCCGAAAATTTAGTCATGCTATGCTAATATTTTTGTGTTCATTGACTGTGAAAACAATGAATTTCTAAAGAAATGAATAATGATAATAACATAAAATTTGCATAGCATGACTAAATCGTCAGGCTGGCTACGCCACTGCACGGGGCTCGCTTTTAGAAGGAAGTACTTTCGGCGTCTTATCTCTTTAGCTAGTGGCACATCAGCAACAGGCCTAGCTGAATATGCCTAAATGCTTTTATGTTATTTTACAACCGTGGGTTGTTATATTATTAATGCAAAATAATATTCCTTAAACTAAAACATCTTTAAAAAAATCTTAAGACTTTTTATCGCATGCAAAAATATCCTTAAATAATTACATATAATTATGTCATATATGATTCCATTCGAAAAGATAAAAAGACTAAGTATAGCTACAATGAAATATGTACTTATATGTGCACTAGTTTGTATTCCAATCATCAAGTCAAGTTAAAAACTATCACCATTCCTCTATAACACTTTTTTTTTTATTTTCAATATTGACTTCATTTCAACTCTGTGGGTTATCTCCTCTAGACATTTCATCTTGCTTATGTCCAAGATTGTAAAACTCTTTAGGCTCACCCATTTTACCCATACGCATTGGTTGTTCCAGATGCTACAAAGAAATGAAATTCGAAAATGTAAATTGGTAAAGCCTCTTTGCACTAGTTGGTCAAATTTTCTTCACAGCTTTTCAAACTAACGATATTATTTTTGACACTTATTAACATAAATTTAAAAAATCCACGATTTTTATAGATTCTACAAATTTCAATTTATTTCTTAAAGGAGGGTTTACGATAACTCGGGTTTGGTCTACGGCTACAGGAAACCTTATTTTGTTTAATGAAGTTTCTTGGGATTTACATCCTCAATGATAGAATTCACGTTTACGTCGAAAGGCTAAAGTCTACTGAAAAATGACTGTCGAGGTCAAGTTAAAAAAACCACAATAATCGATGGAAACTCATTCAGAAAAATTAAACTGCCTGTACTCCTAGACAGAAATAAGGATATCTTAATTTCTATACATTACCCTTTCTCTTGTTCTTTTTCTTATTTTGTAGAAAACTACAATGCCGACGGTGATAAGAAGCACAACCACGATAACAACAATGATAATAACCACCACACCATCAGCTTTAAAAGAGAAGTTCGAATGCATTTGTTATTCAAACTAACATCTAGGGGCACCGCGAGGGGAGTTTAGAGCGGTGGCACATTGCGTAAAAAAATCGTATACATCCATTTTACCTTTGTAACAGCATGGAGACGAAGCTTAAATATAATGTACACATGAACATATTTGCAGATCCATACGAAAATGTATCTTAAACGTGAGTTTTAATGCAAAGAGCACGCCCATCATGATTTCAAAAAAGCTTTATATTAGAATTAGGGCCATTCAGTGAACATGCTATGGTATAGCGATATAATTATATAAAGTAGCAAAGAGTATGGGGCTTAATCCCGTCAGCAGAGGACAGTGGGGAGCTAACTCAGTCCTCCTTTGTCTATATACGTGGCTTGGGCGCCCTTGCAAACATCTCTTGCACTCAGTAATCTCCACAACACAGTTAAGCATAAACTGCATTTGGTGAGGGGAAAAACGACTATCTACAATCTCTAGTCTAGAGAGTTTTGGGTTTGAAAATGACTCGGCAACACTATATAAAAGCAACGACACTTACACGAATCCTCTTCTTTTGTCTTTACTGAAATTTCTATTTTGTCTCCGCTGCCCTCATTATTATATCCATGGACTGTGATGTCGTAAAATGTATCACTTTTCAATTTACTTATTATAACATTAAATGTATCCGATGTCATATTCTGCGTCTTGTACTTTAATTGAGACTTTTCTTTGTGGCTTACTATGTAACCAATAATTTCGAAAAAGTCGTTCGCTGCAGGTTTATCCCAACGAATGTCAATTCTATTCTCGGTGACCTTGGAATGATTAAGGCTCTTTGGTGGAGGAGGTGGTTCTGCAAAGAATGCAAGAAAAAGAAGACTTTTTTGTTTGATTTATAAATAAAAAATAGATGATTCAAACTATACGAACTAAGTTATTCGATAGGCAGCCCAGTAATGCGGTTACGCATACTATCTCATGTATATAATTGTAATTATCTGAACTTTCAACATCCAATCAGAAATTTGCCGATGATTTTTGCGATTATGACGTTTGTCGAGTAAATTGCATCCCGCCTCTGTTAAACAAAATTTCGATGCATGAAAATACACTTTTTATTTGCAAAATGTAAGAATTTTTAAATTGTTTTCAAATCGAAAAATGACAAATAAATTTAGTAAATATATCAAAAATGTTTTGTATCTAGCTTTTTCTCAAGAAATTTTTGTGTTTCAAGCAATGGAATTAATGCATGCGTTATATTTTTTGTCGGAGAGTTGCCAGCCTTAGGATAATTATATACATAAGATACCCGCATTAACGGGCTGCCTGTGGTTATTCCGTATTATTTTTCATTCTATTTAAATTTAATCTTACTCTCCTATTGACATTTTCCATAATAGACTAACTTTTTATTGGGTGACAAAAAGAGAATTTACGAAAAGTGCATCTATGCTAAATTTAGTAAAATTACAAAGTTTGCGGAATTAAGTTGGCAAATTTTGTATCACTTGTATTTCGGGCGAACGTTTGAAACTAAATTAGTTACACACTTCCGTCCGTCATACAAAAGTGTATGAAAACTACCTACTTCAAGATCTTTTTACATTCTGCGCATGCAATAAAATATATAGATGTTAACAACTTTCTTAAATTTACCTTGTATAAATATTTTGCCTTTAATTGTGTACTCTCCCAGTTTCCCTTCATCAAGAATTTTCTTTTTTAATGTTTCGCCAACGACAACTTTCTTATTAGTATCTGGATCTCTCCGGTAAATAACCCTAAATTCTACTATGAGAGATCCGTTCCTACGTTGAAGTATGAAAAAAAACACGATTAAAAATCTGAAAAACGTGAAAACTTATTGGTTAAGAGAGCATTCCATCGGCACTGACATACATTTAAAAGTTTTAGGATTATATAGAGTCAGGTTAAAAACCCGGAATGCCATAGATTTAAACCCTGTTTTACATTTAAGCTATGTAACTCTTTTTCAGTTTGCCCGAATTTTTGGCTTAACTTTGCCCGAATTTCTCAATTCTCGAAATTTTTGGGCGGGCAAGTACCCCCTCCCCTGCCCCCCTGTCTCGTACGCCTATGTTAACAGCTATAAAAAGTAAATAAGATTGTCTCCCAACGTTGTTTTTTATATATTTGATATTTTTAATCACGGCTGCGCACCTTCTTTTTTTCCACAAATAAACACGGTACTTTACCTGAATCCCGTCACTTCCACACGTTCAAAGTTTGGGGTATCTTTAAAAGCCTCCGTTAGCTAACAAAACAGATTATTGCATGGTATTATTATGTGGTGTAATACCACCTCCCATCCACTAAAATTTTTGTCACAAGCTAAATGTCAATCAAAATACTAAACCTTAAGAAAGATCTGATCTATCCTAGGAAACGATAGTTTCAGTGTAATAAAAGAAATAATAATAAAAAAATATAAAAAAGAAGTTAACATAAATAGGGCAATTAGACTTGCGAAATATATTTTATATACTTTCTTTACGCGTTGCCAAATGACATTGCATGTCTGGTCTAGCATTTTATTTTTGTCCCCCTGCCATTCGATTTCTCTACTCGGCATTTCCAGTCTAAAAGACTCCCTTGTTTTTTAGTAGGTGATTGTTGACGTTCCATTCCATTCTATTGAATGACGTTCGATTTTGTTTGTTCGTTCACAATAACATGCACTTAAGGTTAAAAATAGTCCTCTAATCCTGGTTATACCCTACAACGACGGGTAACACGCGGTTAAGATTTTATAGATAATTGTTCAATACTGTAGTACGTATGTTTACTCCCAGTTAATAGATTATACATGGTTTAGAGACCTCGTAAAAGTACAATATAGAGCTCATTAACTATGTCGGGGAACATTTATGCAAAAAAATTGTTCCTTTTTCACGTGTCCATTGTATTTTGAACGAATAAACTAATAGTAAGGTCTGAATTAACATGTTGTTCAAGTCACGGTTGAGGAGCTAAGCCAAGCCATTGCTATTGGTTAATTGGGCAAAAATACATTAGACAAGTGACGGATAAGGAACCATTTTTAAGAAACCTGGACAATAACATAGATAATGAGTTGTATTGTAGCTCCATCTAGTCTCCAAACCATGTATATTCTAATAACTGTGGTTTACTGTTTTACCATGGCTTATTCTAATACTATGTATATAACGCCTGTATTCAAAAAGCTCACTGACATAGAAATTTTGTTATCACTGATCAATGAGAAAGTTTTTTCTTATTCAAAGAATAGATTTAATTTAAAACATTAAAAATCAAGCTATTGTTTGACAATACAGCAATGGAAAGTTATAAGAAGAATAAGATCTCCCACTCACTGAGTTTGAGTGTGAGTGAGCTTTTAGAATATAGAGGCGTAAGTGTATTTATCAATAATTTCGCATAAAAAATATGGTTACCGGTACCTACTCCCAACTAAATTATGGCTAATCAAAAAGGCTATTATACGGTAGGTTTGTGCAAAAAAGAATTTTTGCACAGGAAAATGCGACTTTCGTAAAGAGAATTCAGATTTACCTTATTTGTAATATTCTCTTTCAACTCTATATATTCTTCTGAGCTTTCGTTCTTTAACGCTGGAGTAAACTTTCTTTCTAAGACTATGGCAACTTTTACAACGACGTTTCCTAAAGTGGAAATAATCTAGCGTTAATTATTAAGTGTTTCAAATATTTACGATTCAGAAATGTTAAGAAATAAATATGGACATCACGATGGCTATTTGCCAATCAGATTAGTCGGAATTCCTTCGGATATGTTTAAAGATTATATGGTAAAGTTAATCAAACTTTTTTACAAAGAAATATCAAACCTGCCTGGTTTTTTAGAAAACGACGGTTAATGATTGCATTTTTAAGAAATGCGTAAAAGGTTTGTTATAAAAGAATATCAGTTATGGAAAGATGTGTTATCATTATAAAAAGCTCCTGCATGTGTTGCACAAAGGCGTTTGGCAAAAAGATGTGTTCTGTAAATGTTTCATGCAAAGGTGTTTTCCAAAAAAAATGTATATATACGCGTATTTTGCCTTTTGATCCAAAAGTTTTCCGTTTGTTCGGTTGCTACACGAATTTGAAACGGCCGATTTAAAAACGCGTAGCTAGAGTATTAGACAAATACTTAGTTATATTAAATTAATATATTAATTACTTATGCATGTAACACCGTCAAAGTAAAAATCTTTAATGCAAGGGCATTTTATTGTACTCGGGGACACCGTTTTACATGTTGAATTTCCGGGGCAGATGTCAGGACCATTTGGTGGACATGCACCTATAAATAATTAAAAAACACAATGAGGCAAGAATACCATGGAGATAGATTTTAACTATAATTTGACGCACAACAGTGTTGAAGGGTTCGTTAGGGGGTAGGGGACATTTATGTCAAAATCCGATACACTTTCTTTTTACTCTTTTAATTGTTTGCCAAAAGAAGTTCACACTAAAAATATTATATAGGCTGCCGATACAAATTATTATAGGTATCTCAGAGCCAGAGTTTATTGACGCTTTATACCTGGATAAGCATGTGTTCTCAACGTTAAAAATCAGCTATAATAATTAATAAGACAAACATTCTTTCATATTTTTTTCATGAGGATATTTCTACCTGAATAAGAGTTTGATTTTCAGTTTTTCACCATAAATCTGTCCACTGATTAAAAATAACTTTTTCACTGATCAGTAATAACAAAATTTCTAGATCACACTCAATGAGGGTGGGTGTGAGTAGGCTTTTTCATACAGCCGAAAACATCGATAGTTGACTTTCACGTTATAGAAATATGAAGAAATATTTTTAGAAATATGAAGAAAATAAACTAATATAACTTTAGGGTTCCCAACTCATGCATATAATACTGATACATCAATGATGAGATCTCTTATGCCGTACCCGTTATAACAACTTCAAGAGCGTCACGATCAACATCAAAATCACCAAATGAGTTATTTCGTACAGCAGCTATCAGCTCTTTCAAGCCAGTTTCATCTTGTTTTTCAAATAACACGTCCATATCTGCGATAACGCTTCCAGAGCTGGTGAGTTTAAATGAAAGAAAAAGCGAAATTATTATGGAACAAATTTATAGCTAGAGGTAAAAATACAAGAACCGTAATATAAACACATTTTAAAAAGCTTCTCTTATTTAATCTGATTTGCCTGAATCCCAAAATCTTCATATTCATAATGAATCACTGTACTAGCCTTTGATATGAAGGCAAGTAAAGAGCGGACGAAATTAAACAACATTCATATTGAACATTTATTTTCTATATTCAATTTTTAAACATCGGCCTCGATAATTTTTCATATGAAGGCTATTTTTTGAATAAGAATCTGTGCAGGCGGAATTTTTCATAGTTTTTATTAAATTAGCTTGGCCAATTTACCAAGGGAAAAAATTAAATTAGGCCAAGTTGAAAATATTCAATATGAAAAAATTCAACGATTATCTAATGTATATACAGAGTGTAGGAAACGAAAACAAAACGGAATACAGAATGTAATACACGTGTTTTCTCATTTTTCCTCCTCATCGTACGAAAATTCCTATATACAAATGTTCAAAATTACGCTCATTGACAGGCGCAATTGTGGAAGTTTACAATTGTGCTCATTGACACACAATGACGCCCTGAAGTTAGAATGAATGAATAGCTGAAGAATATAATTGTGATCTTAATTGAATGAATGAAATATTTCCATAAGCCTGTAGGAATATTTCATCTAATATGCATTTCATTAATATACATCTCATGTTTTCAATTTTCCCTATTCTAAAACTTAAATATACTTTCCCCACTGCACTAAAGATTTTAAATCAAGATCTTACCTAAACTTGTTTATTTCAACTCTCACATATTCTCTGTTGTCTGTTTTGTCGAATAATGCATCCAACTAAAATTTACAGTTTGTAATGATTACTTCTTTAACGCCTCGAACAGAAAAATTTAAATGTTTTGCCTTTTACCGTCAAAGGCCTAGAAAGATATTAGCACAGCGCGAGGAGATTTATGACCTAGAATTTATGACCTCAATAGAATATTCCACAGAAATTCAATTTCATGGTGGTAGATAAGTTCCAATATAACCAGGGAGCAGCGTCTTCAAACAACTTAGCATCAAATGTGGTATAACAACTGCCTAAAAAGACAAAACACTTCTCGACGTTTCAAACTGAGGACCTTCGTCAGGAGAGTTAGCATGAAAATCAATAGCGGAGAATACATGTTTTGTATGGGGGCAAATCACGTGATAGAAAAAGGGCTAATAGAAAACAAAAAATGAAAACCAATTGAAATACATTAGATTGCTAAAGAGACGCCTGATTGTGAGCTAAGAATAGCCGGCAATGAGGGAAGCCTGATTAGCAACGAAAACGCATTACAACCAGCTTTCGTGTAAAAAAAGAAATGGTAGTAATTTTACTATGGGTGAAGTAGCTTAAATGAAAGAAAGTCTTTCATTTATGCCAGAGGGATGGAGAATGCCAAGAGTGTGAATGAGTCGCATTTCTTGTCGTTTACGGCTAGCGTTAGTACCGGGAATTGGACAGAGAGCTCTACTTTTCATGTCCTTGACAAAATGATCACCAGAGGTGAAGTGTCTGGCAACAGGCTTGGTGTTATTGTGGTTGTTAACCGACCTACCGTGTTCACCAAACCTTACCCTAAGAGATCTTCCAGTTTCACCGATATATATAGTAAACAACATTTGTTGCATGAAATGCAATATACGAGGTTGGAGGAGAGACATGTGAAATAGTGCCTGATGAAAAACTTTGAATTGGGAGCCGAAATAACAGTGCCAGAGTCGGTAAATGAGCATGTTTTACATTGGCTAATGCCACATTGGAATGTGCCTTTGGGCTCTGAACAGTTTTGCTGTAGACAGCTCTGAACTAATGTGTCCCGGATATTTTTGTTGTGCCGAAAAGAGACAAGGGGGTTATCGGTGAAAATGAAAGATGCCTCGGGATCATTCTGCAGGACATGAAAATTGCAAAGTAAAATATCCCTGACAGTAAAATTGAAGGGATGATGTGTTAGAACTAAGGGAGTAGAACTAGTGCTAGGGTTGCTAGAGACAGAGTCTCTAAGGGTGTCTAAGCGGGAAATATCAGAGGCCTTAGATAAGGCAGTGTCAATAAGTGGGGAAGGATAGCCACGTCCGAAAAGGAATGTTTTCATCTCCAGAATAAAAATAATGTTAATAATAATGATAATAAGATTTTCTTAAGAATGTTTTCTAACACAACATCCCTTCAATTTTGCTGTCAGGGATATCTTACTTAGGAATTTTCATGTGGTTTACTATATATCGGTGAAACTGGAAGATCTCTAAGGGTAAGGTTTGGTGAACACCGTAGGTCGGTTAGAAACCACGATAACACCAAGCCTGTTGCCAGACACTTTACCTCTGGTAATCATTGTGTCATGGACAGCTCCGACTTCCGGTACTAACAATAGCCGTAAACCACAAGAAATGCGACTCATCCTTGGCATTCTCCATCCCTCTGGCATAAATGAAAGACTCTCTTTCATTTAAGCTACTTCACTCATAGTAATATGACTATACCATTTCTTTGTTTACATGAAAGCTGGTTGTAATATGTTTTCGTTGCTGTTCAGGCTTCCCTCATTGCAGGCTATTCTTAGCACACAATCAAGCGTCTCTTTAGCAATGTAGCCTAATGTATTCCAACTTGTTTTATTTTTTTGTTTTCTATTGGCCCTTTTTTATCACGTGTTTTGCCCCCATACAAGACATATATTCTCCTCTACTTATTTTCATACTAACTCTCCTGACGAAGGTCCTTAAGTCGAAACGTCGAGAAGTGTTTTGTCTAATTTAGGCAGTTGTTATACCACATTTGATGCTAAGTTCATTGTGGTAGTTATATAATAACTGCCCCATTCGACATATTTAATTAAAAAAACAAATGTTTGAAAATATTTTTTCTCCAAAAAAACTTTCGCTTAAGTATTAGATATACGGTTCTATAACGCAGCTTAACTTCTGCGCATGTGAGACGTATTCCGTATTCTATGCACGCAATGAATTCGAATCAAAATGAGAAACAAGAGACTGGGAAAAGTCCCAGGTGGGAGGCTTTCCTTTCCTCAATGAAGATTATCACAACTAATCTTCCTTCATTGTTTAGCTCTTTTCTTATTACTCTTTGTATTTATTCAGTCCGCACTCCTTAATTGTATTTCTGCGCTCTCCCTGAGCTTCAGGCATGCGTGTTACGTTTCACTTCGGTGCAAAATTTCAGCACTGCTAGAGCCAATCAGATTGCAGGAAAGCCTGGAAATCAGCCCGCTACTGATTTGTAAAGTTGGTCTGGATAGAAAAATATTTTCCCTCGCTCCTAAACCATTATTCCAAATGTTGCAAAAATATATAATATAAACTAAACAAACCGCGTCTTCTATCCTTTTTTTCAACTTTCGAAACTCATTAGAGTCTGTACTTTCAAGATCCTTAGTATAGTTTTGTTTTATTGTTAACAGAACACGATGTCGTGTGATACTTCCTAAAAATGAAAAAGTTATTTTCGTTATCTTTTATAGCCAACGAATAAAATGTTCATTATATGTGTATAGAGATTTATGCACAGCAGAATGATGAAATAAAAATCGTATTTCACTGGATAAATCAATTTCATGCAATTTTATTGGACGTACGATGTTTTTCACGTGTGAAAAATGCTTTACACGGCTTTTGATTGGACATAAGATATTCTTTACGCGTCAAAAATTGTCGCGCCAAAAACATAATTCTCAAATTCAAGACAATCCATTTTCACATTCGGCACACTATCAAATCTTTCGGAAGGAATATCTCATTTCTATTGAACAAAATAACAAATAAACTGATCGGTAATAAATATATATGTTTTGAAGTATAAATTTTTTATTTTTGTAGTCGCCGTGTTTTTGTATAAAATTATTAGAAACGCGTCGATCTCAAATTAATCTCTATACACATTCAATAAACAAATTACTTCATGGTTGGCTCGTTTGTACGATTTTTATTTTGCACACTGTTAATTTTGAAGTGTTAAAATAGCACCACCGTAGGTGCCAAATCAACACCATGCAGTGGTGTTAAATAGAAAGTGCTATTTTGGCACCAACTTCGGTGCTAATTTAACACCACCAAATCTGGGATTACGCTAAAAGTGTCAATATGACACCATATTACCAGCACCATTGTTAGGTGCCAAAATGACACCTCTTTTATCGACGGAAAGTGTTAAAATAACGCCATATAGGGAGTTAAATATGGGGTGTCAAAATAACACCAAATGGCGGATAGGCCGGGAAAGAGCATGTTTGTTTGTTTTTAAGTTATTGGAAAATAAATTTGTATTTTTGAATGAGATGATTTTGGAACAAAGAATTCCCGTGCGTTTTCGCACAACTATTTATCTAAAAGACGACATGGAAATTCGGCTTGTAGCTATGAATACGTCAATTACGTTTCTATACAAAAAAAAACCCCGAGATACATCGATAGTGATCGATTGTCCTTTTTATTTTATCAAACTATGTTATTTTGTGCTATGTATTGATTGCTACAAAGTAAATATTTCGCAATCGCGTATAGGCATACGATGTATGTCCATATAAGGAACGAAATATGACACGTGTAGGCGCTTGCATGCAAATTTTTTGAGCGCGTCGTTTGAAAACTCATCTGAATCGTATATTCATCGAGATGTTTATGCTGCTGTGTTAAAGACGTTTTGAGCGTATTTACTCAACTATTTCTGTACTTCTAAATATCCTGAACAACAACGGACTCCCATAACGAAATTTCAAGGCAATTGGTTGTGGTATTATCTCAGAAACATCTTGGTAAGTGTTTGAATTTGATCAAATACAGACATACACAGTATCCATGTTCGCTCAAAGTCAAACGGCCAAATCGCCAAACAAACAAATGTGTGCTATTTTTCTATTCTAGAGAAGCCAAATGACGTATTCTACTTTACTGCGATCACTTCAGAAAGCTGTGGTCAAAGAAAATATCATTGCAATAATAGGTATCTATTCATATTTACTTTACCGTAATTTTATGCGTCTTCGCTTGTCTCTTATATTATTGACATAATTTAGCGATATTTTATCCTATATCAACGATTGTCCGTGCTCTATTTTCATATATTAACGATAATCCTTGCTCTATTTTGATAAATTTGATGTTAGAGAGCAAGTTATTTGTTTAAAATCAATGCCTGTGTATGTCTTTTGATAAAATTATTACTGTAAGAAATATAATCTCCTACAGGTTACCTGAGAGTCCCATTTAGCCTGTCATTTTTCAAATTCACATTTATATTTTAGTCAAATAACAAAGTATGTTTCCATAATTTAGTAAAATCATTTTCTTTTGCAAGTAAGGTTTGCAACTGAACACATTCTTTTTTTTTTGCAGGTAAAGTGGAAGTGAAATGTGCAAGAACAAATTGGTCCATGGTATGGCTGGCAAATTTCAATCAGGAATGCCAAAAATTGGGCCAAGAAGTATGTATTGGTTCTTTCGAACAGGATAGAAACAAGAAACAAGATTAGCTGCACAGAGAATCAGGTATATCATGCAATTAATATACTATAATTTTCCCAAGGACAAAATTACAATGTCACTTGTAGTTTATTGCCCCAAAATCTGCAATTTAGACTGTCTTTATCCAATGCTTAGTGTGCCTATTATAGTTTTGGTAACCTAACTAGATTTTCTGCTATTGATATTTGATAAACAATTGTTTTTCAAAACAGACATTCAGAGCACAGCTTGTGGTTGCTTTAGGTCTAACTGAAGGAGAATCTCTCCTCTTTATGCTAAGAAACCTTGTGGGCTGATTTGACTTGCTAATAATACTAATGATTATTGATAAATTTATCTTAGGGTTGATGACTCCATATACAGATGAGGACATACAAATAATAAAAAATGGCCATGGAAAACATGCTGGGAAGTGAGTTTTTGTGGATAAATTTATACGAACTTGACATTACTTGTCGAAAATTGTAATGTTGCATTATAAGAACTTGACATTGATTGTCGAAAATTGTAAATAATTGTCTGGTTGTTTTTTGTTAATAGTCCTACAGGAGAAATTGTAAATATGCAACTGTGACCAAATATATTGATTTTTAGTTTCCTTGTATAAGTGTCATTAATTTTGATTTAGATATGATTACTGATGTTAGAACTGCACATTAAATTGCAGTAGGTAAAAAGGTGCTGCTTTAACACCAAATGTAGTGCTATTTAAACACCCAAAGGTGTTATTCTGACACCAGAATGGGCGTTAATTTAGCACCAGGGATTGGAGTTAATTTAGCACCCAGGTCATGGTGTTAAAATAGCACCTCGACAGGTGTTATTTTTGCCATATTCATTCAACACCTTTTTTGGTGCTAAATTAACACCTTCAAATTAACAGTGCACTCGTTGTGAATGATCGCAAACTCACTCGTTCGCTTTGCTATCCTTCACATTTTAGACTTAACGCTAAAATCAAGATTGTTTTAATTGCTAGCTGTTTTACCTTGATCAAGACATACTGCATCTTTTTTCACCCCATTGCATTCACATTTATATGAGCCGAGAAGATTGACACAATCATATCCTTCACCACAATTATTTAGTGTCTTATTCTTACACTCGTCTACATCTGAAAAAATGGTGGAAAAGAAAGAGGAAATAACATTAGTGAAAATGCATGCGGACTACTCTTACAGTGATCAAAGTGATGTATGCAAAGTAAACACGAATTAAACATAAGCGCACTACGATGAGTTTGAGCATTTTGCACAAACATCGCGAAGGTCTTCCAAGGAATTTAAGATTCAATTACAACAAGAAATATGACATAGTTTGCAAAATCTCGCAAAAACAAACTATTTTCATGTTGAGATTCAATCATTTCCTCGGAACGCAAAGTCTGGCAAATGAAAGTCAAAAAGACTTTCGGAGAGGCATCAAATCAATGTCTTCCCTTGCAGACAAAAATGTCGGAATATATAAACAGATCAGAGACGTAAAAAAACAATATATTTAATTAGTTAAATCATTACTAGCATATACTATGCAATGAAGAAAGCCTTAAAAAGTAAAACAAAACATTTGAAATGAAAAAAAACATTTGTATTAGGCGACTTACCTTTAATAATATACAAACCTGGAGAATAAAAATTCAAATCTTCTAAACAGAAAAAGAAGCTTTACCCTTACTTTCATCATGGTGCATTCTTTTTGCACCATTTCACGACCTTATTGAGATCATGTCTTCTTCACTTCCACTTCATTTTGGCATATGACGAGGCCTTTAAGTAAAAAAAGCGAGAAAAGATGGTGATAAAAACACCTCGAAAGCAATCTTAAAGTTCAAGAATTTGTATAACTTATCCTAATCCTGGAAAGCCTCATGCAATTCATTAAACATTTATTTCAATAATAATTAAATCGTAATTGCCCTCTCGTTAAAATCACCCTCAAACCTTCAATGCATTGTATTCCTGGCACTAACAAGTATGACACTAAACATTTACTTAATGGTTTCGCTGACCTGATCCAAACACGCGGGTATATTTTGTGAAGAAGAAATACTTGATTTAAATGCATTTACGCGAAATGCGTTAAGGAATATTAAACGGCTTCATTACAAAATTTCAAATTTCATTTTTTAAACATGTAAGGTACTAAACGATAATTCAAAAATTAGAATATGCCAATAACAAGCTGTAATCTAGAAATTTACACTTAACTATACGGTTCTTTCAAATGATAATCGTGGATTAACGTTTAAGTGGGTTATTGATTATTTTAGTATTATTTTTGCAGTAATTAATATTGCCGCATGTTCGCGTTTCAGCAGCGGTGGAACTTTGCTGTTGATTGATAACAAATGCCCAATGTTCTGACAGGTCTTATCAATATGAGGGCGGGCCGAATTTCGTATGATCGTAGTCACTGCTGGTTGGTCAGCATGGAAACGCGGACACCGGACATGGGTATCTATTCTCAGAAAGACGTTTGTTTAAGTTTCGTTCGTCTGAGCACTCAGGTCCTCTTAAAGACCGATGCGTTTAATCGTATACGATTCTTATCCTGACGTATAAATATGACTAACCAAAGTTCTCTCAGATCTCTGCAATATAATAGCTCCATTATATACTTGGAAGCTCTGCATAAAAAGTTCGATCAACTTAATAGTGGATTCATGAAAGCGTCTAAAGAATTTATTGCGTTTCTGTAATCTTTGTTGCTGATTGTAATATAAAACCTAACATTATCATCTTCTCTAGTTGATTACGTCATTTTCCTGTATATAGACCTATCAAGCTTGTAAATAATTTCGTCTGGTTTGACAATCATTCTGAAATAGCGTGGAATAATATCACCAATTAAATAATTGCATCTTGTCTTTCTAATAACTTAAATCCTGGGTTTGCAGGATGCCTTTGTTCATCGGAGCACGTTCATTTTATACTTTTAATACTCAAGAAACGTGGCAGCTATTAATTATTAAAGGCGGATTTCCACTTACAGCGAAATCGTTCGCTAGCGAAATATTTGCATATTTTCTTTTGAATTGAGAACAGTCAAGTCAAACTAATTTATTTATGCTGTTAAAATTCAAAAGAAAACATGCAAATATTTCGGTAGCCAACGATTTCGTTGTAAGTGGAAATCGGCCTTAAAGGAGGCTTCCTGTGGCTATTAAAATCAGAACTTGCAGCCCTGCTGCAGCGCATCTGTTTCCAAAAAAATTCAGAAGACGAATTTATTTTGAGCGATGTTTTGAACAAGGTGAAGAAACAAGTGGCAGTGTGCCAGTGTTATATTGACCGTGTAATAATGATATATCATCTTAGTCTTAGATAAATAAGAGACAAAACTATAGAAGGCGAATTACGGAAGCGGGAAGCTCTGTCTGAAATATTGTTATGTCGCCAGCATTGTTCTATTAAGAAAACCGAAAGTAGTCATTCGACCAGTCGAACATTATGATAGAGCATCGTTAGAACCTAGCATTAAAAAATATAGATAAATGTTCGAATAAGCCTCAAAACTCGCCGATAATTGAATTCTAGTGTGTCTCATATTACAATGGCAATGCATATATTGCTTGTCTATTCAAACACTGAGATCTAAACTCTGTCGGGTGACTCAAGTCTCTGTTTACACCCTGTGACCGACTGCGACACTCGTTTTCTACACTAGTTCAGATATTGAAACTTAGCCATACACTTTTATTTGCATATCACTAAAAATTCTAAAGAGTGTTTCGCTTATTATACCCATCCTTTCTCACGTGTTTGTATTAGCGACTAGTCTTGGATTAACTGCGATTCAATGAAGCGATAAACAGCGGGTTGTCGCTGTTGTAACACCCAGAGCTGAAACGTTGCAGTGAACAATGCAAGCACAGCTACACAAAGTCTTTAAAATATATA
The DNA here is from genome assembly GCF_004324835.1 of Dendronephthya gigantea. Lineage (NCBI taxonomy): Eukaryota > Metazoa > Cnidaria > Anthozoa > Malacalcyonacea > Nephtheidae > Dendronephthya > Dendronephthya gigantea. The sequence continues at coordinate 353,416 of NW_021163157.1, read as the reverse complement.
GTGTTAGAAATGAATATGCGTCGTAATAAGTCCTCTCACTCATATTCGTATTCACAGGTATTAAGGATCAAATCTATCCTGGTGAATTATATCCATAATAAAAATTCAGCTATCATATATGCATAATATCGACAGAAACCGCTAACCTATATCGTGTTAACCTCAATATCCGGATGCTGTATTCATCAACATAAAAAAGTAAAGACTACCGCGATGCGAAACTTTATGGCCAATAGTTTTATTGGAATCTCTCGAGCTCTATGCTATACGTAAACATGCAACAAGACGAACAATTACTTCGCCAAAAAATATTCGTTTGTTAAATGTTTCCACGGTACACGGTGACATTATGTAACGAACGAACTAAAGCGGCTTTAGCATTGGATTAGGTTTAGTTTTGAATACGTATTTAGCCTGCTACATGGCGCCGTAACACTCTTACATCTCTCTTGAATGAGTCAACTTGAATATTATGCACTGAATAATTATGTTGCTGTGGACGGTATCTTTGTATTAAGGTAAAAAACATTTAGTTCGCGCCTGTTGAATGAAACGATAGACTTGCTTTTTATTTTGAACTTATCCACCGTTTAAGCTAAACGGACTTGACAAAACCGGCCCCAGATATACCAGATGTATGGATCTCATATATGCAACAAACCTGTGGTTCGAACATCTGGCGGATCACGCCATTCGTCTGGTTTAATGCCTTTTTGTTTTGCTTGAAAGATGAAGTTAAATTCTTCTAAAATTTCATGCAGACCATCTATTTAAACCTCCAATAGCCAGCACTGAGTTTCAACTAATCACACATCGCGAAAGTATTACAATAAACAGTATATAGAACAGTGCGACTGTACAAGTAAACACTTTATCAAAATACTCAATCGCTTTCGAATTTACATTCTATAAACGTACATTTGATCAAAAACTTGTAATGTTCAGTACTTACACATTAGTGCAACTCCCATACATCCAGGACCATGTTTTAAAATCTTTTTAGTGCAGGGGATTTGATGTGTGTATACTGTACGACAACTACACAAACGAATGAGGAAGTGTAACTTGAGCCGTGTGTCAAATTCCAATCCGGGTCCCCCGTGGAGAAGATTGAGTCATAAGATCTAAATAGTTCTAAATATATACCAGTAATTAAATAAAATATTTAAGAAATGCGAACGAATTCTATGGTCTTTCATGATATTGAATTGATTCGGTGTTTTGGTACAGCTAAGCTAGCTACAAGCTCTTTTCTTCAGCAAAATATTTTAATTTTGACTCTACGTAGGAAAGCTATCACCACTTGTCAAAACATCAGCCGATTGTCAAGTTCATACAACAAGTTGAGACACGCACGCACAAAGTAAATATTTGGCAGAGAAGCGAAATTTAATTCTGAAGCAATGATGAGTTTTAAATTGTTTTTGTGCTATATAATAATCGAGATTCCTCATTTGTTATCTGACTTTATTGTTTAGACATGAACATCTGCCGCAACTGATTATTCAAGCTTTCTCTTGACATATTTTAGTAATTGCTGTTGCATAACATAACACATTACACCGCACTGACTGCAATATCTGAAACAAAATCTTAATCTGTCAGAACAAATCATGCCCCTAAAAAATTCGCCTTTCCGTGCTGTAAAAACAAGCGTAGGTATAAAAATACATACCTGACTCTTGAGTTTTTTGTTTTCAAAGAAATTTCAAATGCCATATAGTGCATGTTACTTGCATGTTTCCTAGCAGGAAGTCTTTCCTTAAGTTGAAAAAACACTTTTTTATGTCACGGAATCTTTCTGCCGGAATGTATTTTGTGCGGTGCCAAAAGCATTTGTATATATTTCCTTATGCAGGCATTGTATAGTGTAGCCTGTCAACGGCACATGTCTTTTCATTTTCGAGATAAATATTGGCTTTGTCTGTCAGGGAAGTACAGTAGTTTCGAAACGTGAAACGCGGAACTCTTAGGTTGTGCATGTGAAATGCACGCAGCAAAATATACCATGCACTCATGTACATATTTATCAGTTTTAATAATTAAAAACAATTAAATAGTAATACTAAAATGTATCCATGCACAGACATTTAAACACAAACAAACACTATAAGTGGAAATATTCTTATATACAAATTAAATGATACAAAAGCATAACCGATGATATTAAATAGCTATAATAATTGTGCCAACAATTTTATATCGTCATTAAAATTTTCGGGGGTTTCCTGTTCCCTGATTTACGAATACGAATTCTAAGAGTGAATACATATTCTAAAATTTTTAATTTGTTTTCATTAAAGTACCATGAAAACATAATTCAACAAGATATTTGCCGTATTTAGACCCATAACAATGCTAAAAATATAGTACAAATTTCCGCATGACGCAATCGAACTTGTATCAGATGTTGATGTATACGGGATTCCCTTTTGTTTAGAAACTAACTGCGTTAGCGTTAGTGACAACTTAAATTATGAGCTCGCTAAATTGTTAGCTACGAAAGGATGGATGCTAAAATATCCTGTTGCAAAATATCTCATTATAATTCCTCATGCGGATAATTATATTCAGAGTTGACTATGTTATAACAAACTCCGAAAATGTGGAAAGAGAAAGCGTGTAACAGTTTTTTTGGCTGTTTTAATTAGGTTGTTTATTCATTACACTTCACTCTTGCATATACTTCTTGCTCAGGGTCAACATTACAAAGCCCTTGGCAGGCTATAAGCATCAAACATGTCCATGGTCGGCTATAAGCATCAAACATGTTCAGGTCGATCAACATTATTATATAAATACTCATTTTACAAATATAGTCAATTAAAACTTAATTTAATTGGTATATTTGGCTTGTATTTCGTCTAAAATAACGATCTCGACGCCGCATATACCAGTCACTACGACTATTATATCGTGTTTAGTTGCTATTCAAAGCCGTGCGAGCCAGAAAAATAGCGAAATCTAATGAATGACATTGTAATATCCGGCCTGCAGTGCGCCATTCACTGAAAAACAATCCGAATATTTCAAACATTTGAGAATCGTGAAATAAATAGAATAATGCTTTCTTGAACAACAATCAAGCTCTCCGTTTCATGCTAGCTTCTGAAATATTTCTTTTCAATTGCATGGGTCTTCAGAAATTAATTATTTCTTTCTAAGTTGAGGTATAATCTTCGCTACAATATGTTTTGTCATATGATTAGATTGGTCACAAAGTTCTTCTCAAACTAATATTCGAAATCGTTTTTATTGTTGTGCAGTCGAATGGCTGAGAAAATTCAGACTGGTAAACCCCAAATAATGCTTAATATGACAAGTGGGTGATTTTGCATTTATAATTAAAATTTTATGAATTTTTGTTTACATCCATTTAACCGTAAACTTGATGTTGCGCGCCAGAAAAAATTCAGCTGTAAAAGGAGGTTCAATGTGCCTCGATAAAGCCCATTTAAACTACCAATAGACCTGAAGACGGGCAATGAGTACAAGTTCAAATACGAAAGTGATGAAATACGCTTATGATTTATTTAATTTTGTTTTGATTCTCCCTTGGCCTTGCAATTCATCATCACGAAACATACTTTGCATTTTGCACAGTTTACATCTTGCACTTTACATACTTGCTCTTGACTTCTAATGAAGTCGACGATGAAAACGAAATCCTGCTGGTTTTCACGAATGTAGTTCTGTACGGTATTTTGGCAGAAATGTGACATCTTTACACGCATTTATCAGTTGGAATACATATATATACGCCAGTATACGAATCGCATCTTGTAGATCGGCAATTTCAAGGGCATGCATATCATGAAATTAGTTCTGTATTTTCATCAGAAATTATACCTTTCAATTCTTCCACATTCTAGAAAATTCACTTGATTGTGTTTAAAGTATCTCATGTAGTTTATAACAAAATGTATCTTTGTCATAATTTTTAAATTGCCGCGTGAAACGATAAATTTGGGTGTTCGCGGAATTAAGATTCCCAGGCATATACGCAACAACTATTTCCAAACGATATGTCCTTTTTCGAAAAGAATCGGTAAACCTACACGAAATTACATCATTAATGTAAGCATGCTTGTGGCAATGTCACTATTATCAGTGGTATTACAAAACAGCAATGCAACTACACAGGTGATGACGCCACGCGGATTAACGGTATATACAAACTCATTTCTCCTCATTTATTCAAAAGCTGCCTTACCTTTTCGAGATTTGATGTTGTTTGGCGTGCAAGCTGAAGACGTGTACTGATTTTATAGAACTGAGGATTCTCCCGTATCAACGCAGATCTTTTTTCCTGACGATTTTTCCTCGTGCAATGACATGCAGAGGGTGCATGTAGACTTTCCATTCAAGTTATCAGTTGTTTATCATTTCCTTTGTGCTTACCGCCATTTTGCTCCTATGGAGTCGTATTCTCACGTAGAAAAACTAGACGTGCTTTCACTCGCTATTATTTGCTCATAGCTAAACATCTTATTAACCTTTTTCACGATGACGAATATGCTGCCATTTTTGGGGTAATTTTTTCGAAACCACAAGCGTGAAGTCTAATAACGGCCACAGTCTTTCTTTTAAGACTGGAGTTATTCTTAAAATAGCTTGTTGATTTTAAAAAAAATGCATAATTTTTAAACTCATTTCAGAAAATTGAAAGTACCCAAAACGTCATCGTGACAAAGGCTAATTCAGCAGGGAAGCAGATGCTGAGATTTGTGCCATGCATGCGCGGCGAAAATAATTATTTTCCCCACGACCTCGCGAGATGAAACTCTCACGAAAACTAACCACACATGAGATCATTATGGAGGTGAGCTACCATTAGCGCAGCACCCGGCACCTAACAACTCTCGTATGGGTCGGCTTTTAACGGGAAATAAGAATGTATGCAAATCTCTAGTTGAGATTGTCCGGTTAAAATTAGTCGACACCTTATAGCGAAATATTTACCCTCCTTTGTCTTTTCTTTAATTGCAATCTTGTCTCCACCGCCATGTTTATTATACCCCTGAACTGTGATGTCGTAAAGTGTACCAGTTTCCAGATCACTCAATGTTACATTAAGGATGGTCGATGGTACTACTTGTGTCTTGTATTTTGAATCAGATTGTTCTTTGTAGATCACCATGTAACCAATAATTTTAAAAAATTCGTCCGCTGCGGGTTTCTTCCAAGCGATATCAATGCTTTTCTGCGTTATTTTAGTAAACTTAAGATCCTTTGGTGGAGGAGGTGGTTCTGCAAGGAATATAATAATCAAACCTTTCATAAATACCTTCTGTATTGTTTATTTCATTTCATGAATAAGTATAGCGTAAATACAAAAAGGGAAAAGATCACAATTCATTCTGCACATGCAACAAAAGTTTAATTTCCACAAGTTTACCTGTTATAAATATGTTGCCTTTAACTTTGTACTCCCCAATTTTTCCTTCTTTAATAACCTTCTCTCTCAATGTTTCGCCAACGACAACTTTCTTATTAGTATCTGGATCTCTCCGGTAAATAACCCTCAATTCTACTACGAGAGATACATTCCTAGGTGAAAGTATGAGAAAAAGTGAAAAATCTTAAAAGGCAAATACACATGAGAGCATTGCTTTGACGGAAATCCATTTAAAAAATATAATTAGAATCTCCTAGTGATAAAAGCGCCTTAAAATTCACTTGGGATATTAATAAATATACCAAATTTCAGATGAAGAGTGGAAAGAAATTACAATTACATTTATCTTATTTTTTTCGGTTCGCGCATCATGTATTTTTTCCAAAATACACACGGTACTCTACCTGAATCCCGTGACTTCCACGCGTTCAAAGTTTGGGGTACTTTTAAATGTCTCTGTTAGCTAACAAAACAGATCATTGATTTATTTTGTGTTGCATGCATATGGTCATTATGTGTCTTAGCAATTCACTGCATGTAGAGACCAGATCTCAAGGCTAAAATTCAGCTCACATGCAGAGAATACTATTCCATATATTTTTGTTTGCATGAAGAAAAAAGGGTTTGGTAACTTTGGCTCCGGGTTTACCTGCTGCATGCCTTTGAGGATTGGAGCAAAGTGCACAATATTTTTTATTAAAAAATACTTATAGACACACATTTATACACATTTTTAATTTAAAAAGTCATAAATGACATGCAGGGCTAAATATAGAGATGATACTGCAAGAACTATGAAATCTATCGTAGTAAATAGAGCAAAACTCATAAAAAAAGGAAAATTTTCTGTAATTACTCTCCATGTACGCGCTGCCCTATGCTTTGTCAACTGATTTTGATTGGCTTTCAGCATGTATTTTTTTTAACGTGCCATTTGATTTCTCAATTCGTCATTTCTCTACTTCTTGAAAAGGGGGATAATACAAAACCCACTTTGTCAGATTTACCTGATTCGTGATATTCTTTTTTAACTCGTCTGAGGTATCATTATTCAACGCTTTAGTAAACACCCGATCTAAGGTTACAACAACTGTTACAACGACGTTTTCTAGAGTGGAAAACATTGACCGTTAATTACTATGAAAACTGCTCAATGGCTATATCTATATTTATGCATAGTTTAAATATTTACCACTTCCGATTTATCAACATCTAGAATCTGTATATTTTTATGTTATTTTTAACGATTGTTGACCAAGCTTAAACGTGATATGAAGAATTGCCACAATTCTTTATATCATGCATGTGAAAACAAAATTCAATAATTCAATAATCCAGAGTTAAAACCTGGTTAGTTGTAATGTTTATAAAAATCGTCCATTTTCCATCATTTGTGGTGTCTGGTGTTCGTAATTATAGTGACTGAACATTTACACAACTCTTTTTTACTTGCTTAGAACAACTTGTTTAGTAATATAGGAAAGACAAAGTTTAATTTTATCCAGTTTTGGTATTGCATTGAGCTCTTTAGATGCATGTTTATTATTATTTTCGTGAATTTTTTCTAATTCCCTTAACCCTTGGGTTAAAAAAAATCCTCTTCTAGTACGAAAGCTTGTTTTATTTTACCTATACATTCAACACCGTCAAAGTAATATCCAGAAATGCAAGGGCATTTTATTGTTCTCTCCGTCAACGTTTTACATGTTGAATGGGTGGGGCAGATGTCAGGACCATTTGGTGGACATGTGCCTATAAATTACAATGAGTACCATATATAAACTAATTTGTCGCACGACTGGGATTAAGAAACCCGTCAGGGGGTGGTCATGTTCTCTAGTCAAGCATATAATACTGATTTATATATGATTCGATTTTTACGCCGTACCCGTTATAACAACTTGAAGAGCGTCACGATCAACATCAAAATCACCAAATGAGTTATTTCGTACAGCAGCTAGCAGCTCCCTCATGCCAGTTTTATCTCCTTGTCTAAATAGCACCTCCATATCTGCGATATCGCTTTCAGGGCTGGTGAGTTTAAACGAATGAAACATGTGAAAATATTATAATTATATTGAAATTATTACTATATAAAATATATAAGGCTATTTTTAATGAATGAGGCTTCGGACATTTAAAAAAAAATTGAAAAACATTTGAAGAAAATGTGCAAATAGAAGTCCCCTAAATAATATTTTACTTTCGCGCTATGATTGCCTTTTGGTAATCTAATATTGATTATTTGTTCCTAGTTGATACCGTTGACGTGGATTTTACAGTCGAATGTAAAATGGCTTTTACAAAATCAAATTTGTGTTTTCTCCGAAAAATATGCCCTTCAATAACTTAAAGTCTAATCTAGCTATTTAAAATTATGCTCCGTGACAGGCGCAATATACGCACAATAATGCGCTGAAGTTGGATTAAAGGAATACTAAATGGTTTTCCGTACAGGATACCGTGAAATTGCGAGACTTTTGGAAAGCGTGAAAAAGCACAAGCCGTAGCCATTTTTCTTTATAAAATAACTACAATGTAAGCTATCAGTGCAGGATTGTCTCATACTGAACGCCTACGAACCAATCAAATTGCGTGTTTCACTGTAGTTATTATATAATAACTCCTGATGCATACCCCAGATAGAATCACTAAATAAAACTGCATTTACAGCCCCTCAAAATATTTTCATAAAACGTTTTCAATTATTCCTATTCTAAGACAGAATTCAACTCCCCATGCATCGCACTTACCTATAAAATCAAGACCTTACCTAAACTTGGTTATTTCAACTGCTAAATATTTTTGGTTGCCTGCTTTGTTGAATACTGTAACCATCTAAAATTTCAAGGTTCAAATTGATAACTTCAAATTAAATTGAATGGATGTATTCCAGTCACTATAAACAAAACTACGAGGGGGGAACTTTCTTTTGTCTCACAAATTATCTTCCTTGATTACTTAGATATTTTCTTCCTTTTTGTCTTTTTTCTAGCTCGCGGCCGGAGCCCTTTTATGCAAATTAGATAAAGTTTTTCTCGATTATAGGTAAAGTTTTTCTCGGGCATGCGTGCGACGTTTGACTGCGGTGTTGGTAAAATTTCGGGGATTTCAGATTTCAGGGAAGACTCGTATTCAGCCCGCTCCTGATTTGCAAATTCGTTTCAGATAGAAAAAAATATTTTCCATCGGTCTTAAAAGACTATTCAAAATGCTGCAAAAATATGGAATATTAGCTAAACAAACCGTGTTTTCTATCCTTGTTTTCAAGTTTCTAAACTCTTGAGAGCTTTTATTGCCAAGGATCGCTGTATAGTCTTGTTTTATCGTTAACTGAACGCGATGTCGTATAAAACCTTAAATTAAAAAGGGTATTTCCGTTATTTTTTAGAGTAAGCAAACAGATAAATGTGTATATATAGCCCTGGTCGAGCAGTAGCAGGCGAATGAGCGTCTTCAAACAAATAAATAGCCTTTGCACTGAATGCTGAAGTTAACGTTCTTTCAATTGTTGTTTTACCTTTAACACATTCTGCACCCTCTCTCCTTCCATTGCAATCACATTCATATGAGCCAAGGGTATTGACACAATCATACCCTTCACCACAATTATATAGTCTTGCATTCTTACACTCGTCTACATCTGAAAAAACAGTGAAAAAAAGAAACAGCTAGAGGCAGCAACATTAGTGAATGTCGGCAAATCTTGCACTGATCAGCAACCATGCAATTGAGTCGCTCTTTCACGTAGAAAAACTGTACGTGTTATTATTGAGTATTCTTTGCTCGCAGCTTAGTATCATCTTATTTAGCCCGTTCGCATATGTTGAGATTTGTGTCATGCGATAATAATTGTTTTCCCCACGAGATGAAGTTATCAAAAAAGCTACCCACACATGAGATCATTGTGGAGGTGAGCTACCATTAGCGCAGCTCAGCTAACAACTCTCGTGTGGGTGGCTTTCAACGCAGAATAAGAATGTATGCAAATCTCTATTAGAGATTTTTCGGTTGAAATTAGGCCACACTATAGCGAAATAATTACCCTCCTCTGTTTTTTCTTCAATTTCAATCTTTTCTCCACGGCCATAGGCATTATACCCGTGCACTGTGATGTCGTAAAGTGTACCAGTTTTCAGATCATTCAATGTTACGTTAAGGATGCCCGACGGTACTACCTTTTCCTGGTATTTTGAATCAGATTGTTCTTTGTACATCACTATGTAATCGATAGTAAAAAATTCGTCCGCTGCGGGTCTTTTCCAAGCGATATCAAAGCTTTTCTGTGTGGTTTTAGTAATCTTAAAGTCCTTTGGTGGAGGAGGTGGTTCTGCAAGGAATATAATAACCAAACCTTTCATTAATACCTTCTCCATTTTGTATTTCATTCCATTATTTGAATGAATCAGTAGCGTAACTATACAAAAAAGCTCACATTGTGCGAGAACCCGTGAATCCCCCCCGGAGTTAAGGGGTGTTCTTTCCAAAATGCACTCTACGAGAACTAAGCTATATAGGATTTACTCAATTGCAGGATGAATACAATTAATTTCGATTGAAAGTGATCTCAAATTCAAACCATGCCGAAAAATACAGAAAATGTGTCCGGCAGGAACAATGTACGCCTTTGCGATGCTGGTGCAAGAGATAGCTGACAAGAACAAGCGTGGTTGGTGTGTATTCACGATGGCAATGCCTACGAATAGGACTGGGCATAAGCAGCCCGATCAATGTGGTTAAGATGTTATACAATCTTATTCACTATTTTTATTAAAACCCATGATACTGTTTGTGCGCATTTCTTTGGGTACTATAAAAACAACAATCGATCGGTCCTCCGGCAGGAATCAAACGGTTTTGCGATGCCGTCGCAATGCTTTGCAACTGAACAGACAAGAACGGTGGTGGTTGGTGTTTTTACGATTGTATAATGCGTGCGAGAATGTGAAGGTATTTAAAATCGACTATACGATTTGTGGCACTTTACCCGATGCAGGATAAACTCTAAAGGATGAAAGATCTTAATTAACTCTTTTTAATGCAGCCCATGCACTCTTATCATTGCACCAGCATTGCAAAAAGCGTAGGTTTCATTCCTGCCGGAGGACCGATAGATATTTCTAGCTTGAACTTAATTTATGTATATGATTTCCACTTTAAATTAGATTCACTGCAGATTTTGTCATTCTAAAGAGCTCTGTCCATCTGCGTTCACGTACTCGTTGTCTCTTCTTGCTGAGATAAAAATTTAGCCTATACAGCTGAAATAATTCATTAGGAAAACCTGTAAGAGCAATTAGGATCACAATTCGTTCTTCACATGGAAACAAAATTTAACTTCCTTAAATTTACCTTGTATCAATATTTTTCCTTTAACTTTGTACTCTCCAAGTTTTCCCTTTTTAATAACTTTTTCTCTCAATGTTTGGCCAACGACAACTTTCTGATTCGTATCTGGGTCTTTTCGGTAATGAACCACAAATTCTACTGCAATAGACGCGTTCCTATGTAAAGTATGAAAGAAAACACAAGTGAAAATTTCAAAAGCTGACAAGGACTCATGCGAGCATTGCATGCATCAAAGGACATGGTGATTAAACTTTGTTTTGAAAATTTTACTTGGAATATTAATATACCAAGATTCAGAGAAAAAATTGGAAAGAAAATATACGTTTATCGATCATCCATTTTTTCAAAAATATACATGCATGCATGGCTACTCTACCTGAATCCCGTGACTTCCACGCGTTCAAAGTTTGGGGTATCTTTAAATGTCTCGATTAGCTAACGAATCAGATCATTTTAATATTAGATCATTATAACAGATTATTTATATATTATCATAGTCGTCATTACCAGAAATTTGCGACATGGTGATTTGCATACAAATTCATTCGCATTTAACTTTCAACAATAATGGCCTCTTCATTCTACTATGAAATACAGCAAAAGTACAACGCCTAAAATTGCTGTTGCCCTGGATGTTGCCCACGCGTTTCTACGTTCGACAAACTGACCGCATGTGTTCAAATTTCTATATACGTTTTGTATAGTTGAACAGGCTTATGAGATTGATAATAAATACTTTTTTGAAGCGAGTGCAAAAAAAATCCGGAAATTTAAAATTTAAAAAAAATCTCAATTTATTTCATAGTAACATTCGAAGGCCTTATGTATGAATTAAAATTAAAAAAAAAATTATTCGATGAGGCTCAGCTCATGATATCAAGAATTATTCAGACCGAGCTCAATGCTATCTGCCAAAGCGAAGCCGCACGTGTCACATGCAGCATAAATCTCCTGTAAGCATTTTGCATTAAAAAAGTAATGAATATCAAATTATATCGTTCGCCATGGTGAAGTCGTGCAGGGCTATAATTATAAAGAAAATACTGCAAGAGCCATGAAGATCTATCGTAGTAAATGGAGCAAAATTTATACAAAATGTGTCTTCTTCAATCTCCATGTCCATGTACGGGCTGCCCTATATGCTTTGTCAACTGACTTTGATTTTCTTTCAGCATTTATTTTTTTTAACCTGCTATTCGGTTTCTCTATACGGCATTTTTCTATTTCTTGAAAAGGAGGATAATAGCTACAAAACCCGCTTTGTCAAATTTACCTGATTCGTGATATTCTTTTTTAACTCCTCGTATTCGTCTGAGGTATCATTATTCAACGCTTTAGTAAACTCACGATCCAAGGTTACAACAACTGTTACAACGACGCTTTCTAGAGTGAATACATCGTTAAATGTGAAAAACTGCTCAATGGAAGTATCTATGTATAGCTTAAAGATTTACGATTTTCAATTTACCAATATCTAAAAATACTTATGTATATACTCTTACGCTAGTTCTTCATGATTGTTGAACGAGGTTAAACCTGATAATATATGTATAACAATAGAGTTGATGTTCGGGGGAATAAATGGGTTTTTGGTCCGACTCAGAACTCGTTTTAGAGTAGCGTGTGTCAAAATGTGTTCTGAGAAGGGCCAAAAACACATTTATGCCAAAGAACATCAACTGTATTATTATTATACTTTAACGGGCAATAACTTTAAAGGGCAATTTTTGTATAAAAAATCATGCAGTAGTTAAACACTTTAGTCATTCGTCTGATTGGCTTAGATCGGCGAGCTTTTTAGAATATATTTCAGTCCAGGAAATTTATAATTTTAGCCCGCAAAATACACAACAATGCCCGCCAAAGTTAATATAATTTATGATGAATTAATTGCCACAATTCTTTATATCACGTGAAAACCAAATTCAATAATATAATTGCTTTCATTAATTCTTTCAAAGTCCAAACATTACAAAATCGATCAGGATGTCAATCATATCGATTCCGCTCGCATTTGTGTTGTTTTGCTTGTTACCGCATAACGTCACTCCTTGGGCATGATATTTATAGTCTGCCAAACTTTCATTATTGCAAAAGTCTCATTATTTTTAGATTCACAAGCTCCTATAGGCAATGATTTAGCCAACGAAGCAAAAGCAATTCCCTTGCCCTATTATAGAGTTTAAAACGTGGTTATTTGCACGTGTCTACAAAAATCTTCCAATTTCCATCTTTTGGTATGTCTGGTGTTCGTAATTATGGTGACTGCACTTTCATACAACTCTTTTTCCCTCTGAACAACCTGCTTAGTAATATAGGAAGGATAAACTTTGATGTTATCCAAAATTAAAGAAAAATATTTTTTGGTATTGGATCCCTTGTAATGCATGTTTATTATTAAACAAAAAACTTGCCAAACTGTAGCTCTGTATTTTCGTTTTTCTCAATTCCCTCAACGCTTAGCTTAGAAAATTTTCCTCTTTTTATACGAAAGCTGAAGATTAAATTCATATATTTTACCTATACATTCGACACCGTCAAAGTAATATCTATCATTGCAACGGCATTTAATTGTACTCTCCGTCAACGTTTCGCATGTTGAATCGGCCGGGCAGATACCAGGACCATTTTGGGGACATGTGCCTGTATCAATCAAGAAAAATACAATGATTACTATATATGAACTAATTTGGCGCACGGCGGTAAGAAACCAGTCAGGGTGGTGGTGAGGGTTCTCAAGCATATATTATACTGATATATATGATGAGATTTTTTTGTCGTACCATTTCTAAGAACTTGAAGAGCGTCAGGATCGACATCAAAATCACCAAATGAGTTATTTCGTACAGCAGCTAGCAGCTCCTTTATGCCAGTTTCATCTTCTTTTCTGAAAAACATCCTCATATCCGCGATAACGCTTCCAGAGCTGGTGGGTCTAAATGAAAGAAAAAGTGAAATTCTTATTGAACAAATATAGGTAAAATACAAGAAACACAATCAATAAAATTTAAAAAACTATTCAGTCTTATTTAATCTGATTGAACTTACTGACTGAACTTGGTTACTTCAACGTCTAAATACTTTTCGTTGCCCGTTTTGTTGAATACTGTCACGGTCTAAAATTCAGAGGTTTGAATTGATCACTTAATGCAAGCCTCGAAAATCTTTTTTTGATTTTCTTGTTTTCCACCGCCAGGGGCTTGATGCTGGCGCTAAGCGGGGGAAAATTTTTGAAATATCATTAGCTCTAATAAATGAAACGATAATCTAAACAGCTTTGTTAATAAAATGTCAGTAATGTCAATGGTGACAAACAAAATTTCTTGTGTTTTTTTTTCAGTCTGCGCCTTATATTCAAATTAGACATAGGACCTTTAACTGCGGTTTGGTGAAATACCAGTACTTCACAGCTGCTAAAACCAATCAGATTTCAAGAAAGACTCGTATTTAGCCCGCTTAATAGGTCGATCAAGATAGAAAAACGTTTCGATCCACTTTGGTTTCAAACGATTATCAAAATGCTGCAAAATATATAATATAAACTAAACAAACCGCGTTTTCTATCCTTGTCTTCAAGTTTCTAAACTCTTGAGAGTTTGCATTGCCAAGCGCCGCTGTATAGCTTTGTTTTATTGTTAACTGAACAAGATATCGTTTAACATCTGAAATAGAAAAAGTTATTTTCATATACCAAACGGATGTAAGTGTATATAATTATATAGGCCTAGCCGAGCAGTAGTGCAGCTAGGCGAGTGTGCGAATTTCCACAAATGGCCTTAATAGTTTGTTATAATTATTTACCTTTATCACATTCTCCATTTAGTATCGTTCCATTGCAAACACATATATATGAACTAGGAGTATTGACACAATCAAACCCTTCACCACAATTATTCAGTGTCGCATTCTTACACTCGTCTATATCTGAAATAACGGTGAAAAAAAGGAAATAATTAACAATCGTGAAATTGCATGTGGTCAACTCTTAGGCCCAGTTTATATGTCGCATTTTGGTCGCGTCGAATGCAATTCAAACAATACATAATAAGATTTAAACCTCATTAACATCTAATTATCTATTGTTTGAATTGCATTCGACGCGACCAAAATACGACGTATAAACTGGGCCATACACTGATCAGTAAGCAGTAAGCATGCAATGAATTAAGAACAAATTTAACATAAGCGCATTGCGATGAGTTTGAGCAATTTGCACAAACATCGCGAAGATGTTCCAAGAAATTTAAGATTCAATTACAACAAGAAATATGACATAGTTTGCAAAAACTCGCAAAAAACAAACTATTTTCATGTTGAGATTCAATCTTTTCCTTGGAACTCAAAGTCTGGCAGATGAAAGTCAAAAAAAACTTTCGGAGAGGCATCAAATCAATGTCTTCCCTTCCAGACAAAAATCATGCAATATATAAACAGATCAGAGACGTAGCTAAAACAAACAACATGTTTGATTAGTTAAATAATTATCAGCATATACTATATATGAATAAAACAACGGTTTAACACAAACATTTGAAATACAAAACTGCATTAGTACAGTTGTTTCAAGTGACTTACCTTTAGGAATATACAAACCTAAATCCATGAAAATTTAATCTTCTAAACGGAAAAAGAAGCTTTACCCTTACTTTCATCATGGTGCATTCCTTTTGATCCATTTCACGACCTTATTGGGAATATGTCTTCTTCGCTTCCTTTATTCAAGAGTATGCATATGGCAAGGTCTTAAAAAAAGAGTAAAAATAGATACTAAAATGGGAATAAAATTAGTTATTAATTAGCTGAGATAAAGACCTCGCGAGGCTCTTACTCAGCAACTTTACCTTGTGTGCGGATATAGTTTTCGTGAGGAATTCGCCTCGAAAGGCAAGTTTCTCTCGTCTGCTCCCGGATTTCGGGTGAGCTAATTAACCTACTCGCGAGGTTATTTGCTCAGCTGTTAGATCTCGTGTGTGGTGGGTTAAGACCTTTCTCCTGCGACGAAGACTTTTAAAGTTCAAGAATTTGTATAACTCATCCTAATAAAAGCCTGATGCAATATAATGCCGGACTATTTTTTTAAGACGCCATCATTGCAAGTGCTCGAAAGAGTGTAGAATATTCAATGATTTGTCCTTCGTTGAGTGAAAATGACATGAAATATCTTTAATCATTTTATATTCATAATCGTATTCTTTTATTACGTTTTCATTTCCCCACCAAATGCATGTTAGCATTGCTTGTTTGCTTGTAATTTGAAATTCCTCGAATTTGCCACGGGTCGAGGTCACGAGGATGCGGAGCTTAGGGAGTAATTTAGCACGAATTTAAAAAGAATATGGTCAATCCTCCAAATTAGTAAAATTTTCTCCCTCGGAATATTGATAATCTCGTTCCTCCTCTATTGGGAAGGAAAAGTAGGGAAGAAAGTGGAACAGAAAGGCTATTGCATTTTGCCGAAGGACTGAGCAAATATTATATTTCACTGAAATGTACCATCAGAGTTTAAAGTATACTATTATAGAGACCTTTAAGATCTTAGTCCTGTTGCTTGTAAGAGTCCCCCTGTTTCCATTATCAAATCATAGATAGGGGCTAATGTGCTTGAGACAATTTATTAAACATTAATATTAATAATTAAAATATATTATTACACCCGGGTATATTTTGACAGGACATAGCCGAATCGAAAGTTGTCCAAATTCTATGTCAT
The DNA here is from genome assembly GCF_004324835.1 of Dendronephthya gigantea. Taxonomy (NCBI): domain Eukaryota; kingdom Metazoa; phylum Cnidaria; class Anthozoa; order Malacalcyonacea; family Nephtheidae; genus Dendronephthya; species Dendronephthya gigantea. Next base: position 336,959 of record NW_021163157.1, on the reverse strand, counting down.
GGGTAAAAATTGGTGACGAGTAAACGAGTAAAAATTGGTAATCAACGTAATGAAAGAAGGAATGTTTGTGTTTTATTTAGAGCGTCAGAAAATAATTTATTAACTGTCGTTTCGCAACTATTTTTTGATAATAAAATTTTTACAAAAGCACAAATATAGTTTACAAGAACGATGTATAATCTATATGAGCTACCAAGAGCTTACTATACTAGGTATGTCTATTTTGTTTATTCTGTATTCGCTAAAAATAAAGTCACTTCATGACTTCAAGGCTAATATTCACGGATAATATATGCATGAATATTCGAAGACCATTTGATACTTAGTCCTTGAAAGATTTTGTACTGTTCTATTGTTTTAAAGGTTGAATTTTTAACCAAAACTTCTTAAAGCTGAAAGAGACCATTAAATGGCAGCTTAATGCAGCAGAAAAACGGGTGATGTTTACTTTTGTTTCCGAATCATAGAAATATCAGCTGCGACTCATTTGAGACATGTCATAATAATTATATAGCCATAGGCTAAGAGTTAGCTACCTTAAGAAATTGGTTGTTTTGTTCAAATTGGCGAGGGGTTATAGTGCATGCATGTATATCGGGTGATAATACTAATCACTTCTGAATTTATATTCCACAAATTTCAAATTTGACCAAAAAAATGTAGCTAATCTTCAGTACTTACACATGCCCGTACAACCAAGGTCCAGTTTTAATTATCTTTATATCTAGTGCTACGGATATCAATTTTAATTTTCTCTACCATTCAGATGAATCAATCATAAATAGATTATTCATACAAATACACGAACGAATAAGGAAGTGTAACGTGCATGAGTGTGTGTTAAATTCTAACCCGGGTCCTCGTGAATCATAACTGATCTGAACAACGGTTCTAAATATAGTTTTGATATTGATTCGGGTATTTTGTGTACAGCTAAGCTATAGCTACAAGACTTTTTCTTCAGCAAAATATTTCAATTTTGACCCTACGTATGAAAGTTATCACCTGACAAAGTCTTACCTTTAAAACTTCAGCCGATTTAACCTTGTTTACGTTTAGTCGTAATTGTCGACAGCAAGTCATTTTCACCAATGAGATATAGTGCGGGTATATATTTTTCCTTTTTTCCGCATTCAAATCGGTCATTGTCTACTGCGCACAGATATAGATATTCTATATCACATCAGCCACCTTGACATCTTCAGACACTCATGCATCATCAGTCTCCACTAAATAAAAACGATGCAGGCAATCTGCTAGTGTACTGGTCCGTACAACAAGTTGAAACACGATGCATTATGTAAAGTATGGCAAGAAAGCTAAGATTGATGCAGAAAGCAACAGCGAGTTTCAAATTGTTTAAGTGCAGATCATTTCCAATTACATAGTGCTGAAATCATACTGGATCCCGCTCGCGTAAAATTTTCTCATCTGTTATTCACTGTTATTTTCAGGGAGTTATTTTAACTCTCCCATTATCCTTTTTTAGTGGAGTTAAAAATTTAACTATAGTTTTGGAGTAAAAATAACTCTCTTTGCGGGGTTAATAATTTTTAGACCTTATTAACTATGCAGAATTAACTCCTTTTGGGGGAGTTAAGCAATCTAACCCTCTTTTATGAGTTATTTTGACTCACCTATTACCCTTTTTTGGGGGTGATAAAAATTCAACTCTTTTTTTGGAGTTAAATAAAATTCAAAATGGCGTGCACAAGAGGAGCGGGTTAATAGTTTATTATAAATTTTAGTCTTATAAACGTGAATTGATTTAACTCTGGAGTGAAAAAGGCGGAAAAGGCTTGTAAAAATTACGAATGTTTGTGCCACTAATATAATTTGACTTCTAAACCCTATATTTTAACTTATATCTTTCTTCATCCCGATGTATAAAGTTTCTTCCTACGGCATTTAACTTTTAAGTTCAAGTTTATAAGTCTGTTCTGTTCATCTGTATATCAAAGCCATTCCCCCCATAAAATAGGGAAAAATGGCAGGGCTGACGATGATCTATTGGTTATATATGTTATTTCTGGCTGTGAGGTCGTTATTTCCGTTTTCGAGACCGTCGGCACAGTTTTTTGTATCTGGGCCGAAGCTGCCGGTAAAATATAATGTGTTTATTTTTTAACCTTTGCCGTAGGCCGAGGGAAGTTTTCGAGACCGAGAGCACAGTTTTTGCCTCCGGGCTGAAGCTGCGGTGTATAACGTGTTTATTTTTTTACCTTTACATTATTGACTTCATGAAACACAAAAAAAGCAAAAAAATTAGCAAATAACTATATAAAAACTATAATTTCTGCAATCTACAAGGCTGCAAGCCATTTCAGAATTTTAATACGTCAACAACTCCTTAAAAGGATATCCTAGTCGGGAAACAGCCAATGAAATGGCAGATATTGTTACCATAGCAACTAAATCACGGCAAATTCGGGCAAATCGACTAGAAAAACAACGTAAAATGCAGCGAAAAAAGGAGTAAAAAATCCAAACTAATACGTTTTTCGGGTATGTTTTTTATTTCTAACATACTTTTAGCCTTTTCCGGAAAGGTTTTTACACATTTTAGCCTTACGTTGCTTTGGTTTGGCCGTTTTATTCACATTTCACACCGGGCCGGATGCATTTCAAGCGGGCCGGATGCAAAAATCAATATTAAATAGGACATTTTATCACTTTAAAATTTACAGTAATCAAAGTCTTTCAGAAGTAGTCCATAATTTAGGGTATAGGAAGAGTATTATTGAGGTTAAAAGCAACAAACTGATGTTAGAATTATTTAAAAGTGGGCTATGAAAAGGTGATCCTTTCCGACAATTAATATAGCAATTCAGAGCTTTTGTATTGATCTGTCTTTTCAAATATACAACTCACAATATTATACAAATGCATGTGAATTGATAAAAAGAAATTTTGTGAGATAAATTTACCAATATGACACTACGAGAACCTTTGGTTTTAATTTTTTTAGTTTAATAATCCAATACACAGACACAATTTGCATCAGAACTCTAAAAGTAGAAATAATATAACTCCGATAGTGGAGTTATCACTGCTTAACTCCTTTTTAAGAGTTACATTTTAACCCCTAAATGATAGTTATTCTGACTACAAAAACGGAGTTAATATTTTACTCCAAATCTGGAGTTACTTTTAACTCCAAAAAGTGAGTTGTTCTGTACCTTTTTCCGTAACTCCTATTTTAGGAGTTAAAATAACTCCCTCAAAATAACAGTGTTTGACTGCGTTATTTGGACTTAGTAAGGACTATAAGGAACACCTGGTGCAATACTTTATATAGCCTAAATATATGCGTATACTGCGAACGCACTCTGATAATTGCTTTTGCATAACACTATATCCAACCGGCACAGACTGCAATATTTGAAAGAAATCCAAAATCAAACCCTTATAATATAGAAACCGCCTTCAGACTTCTTGAGTATAAATACATACCTGAGTTTGTTGATTTTTCAGATGCCTTTTCGTGCATGTACTTGCGTGTTTACAAGCGGGAAGTATTTCCTTGAGACGAAGAAACGGCTTTTTTATGTCACGAAATGTCTGAGTGTCATTCAGGGCTGTGCCAAAAGCACTTGTATATTTCCTTACGCAGGCATTGTAGCGAAGCCCGTCAAGGGCACAATATCTTTTCATTTTCAAAACATGCAACTATCGGCTATTCTGGGAAATAGTTTCACATGCACCTGAAACTGTTAGATTTCTGTAAGTCATGCAAGACGTTATACGGCAACGGTGCACATATTCTTTTATATACAAAACAATATAGCGAGTAATAAACTCAAACTTTATAAGTGAAATTGGTAAAAAAATCATAACCAATATTAAATAGAGAGTGCCATTTGCCATATTAGCGAATACGATAGGCAAATATACATGTTTCTCGAATCGAAAGCTTTCCATTGACATGTACGGTATTTTTAAAATTGTTTTCATTGCAGTCCCGCGTGAAAAGCCATTATAATCTTCACCGTAATTGTCGCAAAGTCCCAAAAGAATGCTTTTATGGATATTCGCTATTCGTATATACTTTCTATTATGGATATTCGCTGTTCGTAAAAATTTGCACTTCCATGCATGGCGCCAACTTGTTTCTTGGGTATACGCTGATTTCTATTAGCTATATTAATTCGTTTCGAAATCAAGCTTTGCGAAAGGGTTTCCACAATGCAAAAAAAATTCCTTGGAATTGATCATGACAACCAAAAGGGATATGACCCCTGTATATAAACCCTGTATATAAACATGTATATAAACCCTGCTTTGCGATCAAGTGGCATGCAAATTACGAACTCGCTCAAATGATTGTTTGTTATACCAATTAACGATGTTTAAATAATTCTTCAAAGTAAATTAGAACGTTTTCAAATTTTCACCTATCTTGTTGCAAAATATTTCCTCATGTATATAATAGTTGAAATGCCTAATATTTGGACCAAGGGTCGAAACAGACATTGTCATTGACATTATTCATTATACTTCACCCACCTACGTCAAGATTAAGTCTTTGCCAGAACTGTTCATATTTGAATCAACCATATCAGGATGGCGATAAATTGTCCAAAAACATAATTTACTAGCGCTTTGTTCCCAGACCATCACAACAAAATGGTGTCATGTTTATCACAATATATTACGACGATGAAAACAAGGCTCTTATCCACGAGGCAACCTCGTACCCAGGCGCAAAGTAGTAAGCGTTGCAAGCACCCCCCGCGCTCGCTTTTTCCAGCTGATCTCTATACAATAGCTGAGTGCAACGTTATATAAAATTATCATTCTATTAAAGCGCTTGGTTACGAGGCTGGGTACGAGGCCAAACACAGGTTTAAAGGAGTTTAGTTGCTTTTATTTTTTATTTATTTACATTTGCCACATCATACTAATATTACAATACACAAAAAAGACGAAAAACATATACACAATACATGCAATGATGATGGCAGGGTAGCCTAAACAGCGTTAGCCAATTACTGTGGTCCCGCACCGACGGAGGGACGGATTAATCAGTAAATTAATGTGAACTATATGTGAAAGAAGTTAAAAGCAACATGTCGGTGCTGTTGAGATGTTACGAGCTGTATTGCATTTCAAGCTGATACTCTTCCATGTTCGTGGGTTTTCTTGGTTCGTAAGTATTCTGAAGCGCTGTCATGTAGTAGTTAAAGAGATTTTTCTTGAACATGTTGAAAGTAGAGAGTCATGATGAGACGCTGGTGGTAGTCGATATCACAATCGAATGTCAGGTTCATGATATACTCGGTAGGGCGTCGTTGTATGCGCTCCAGTGTTGAGACCTAGTCGATCTGCACCACCTCTCAACACTGGAGATGTGCTTGATCTGTTTTAGTTGTTTTCATCCCAGTATCCACACGCAATCGATCAAAGGCAATTAATAGTCGTTTCTCAATTTCTTGACCAATAGATAATAGCAGATCACACGTCAATTTCGTTAAAACTCGTGAAAATTCCATGTTCCATAAAATGGTAACCAAGAACCGTTAAATTAAGTAGCTTCGGTAAGGTTGCATATCACGATGAATTAATGTCTTTTGAGTCCAACATTACATCTTCTTTCCACGAGATGGAGAATATTCCAGGTAACACAGATAATCGCAACTCAACAGAATAGTCACAAAATTGGCAATGTCGAATACAGCAATGTGTATTACGTGACAGAAAAATGTGAAAAAAGACGATTATAGAGGAAAATATTAGGAAAGGAATCTATATACAAAACATACAAACGTACAAAAACAAACGACAACAGCGAAGAACTACAAAAAAATACCACACGAGAAAATTCTCTTCATTGGAACAAATATTTAAACATTTCTATTATTTTACGAACAAATAATGTTTACGAACAAAAAGTCACAAAACAGTCAACAATAATAAGACAGATTATTTAAATTTGGAAATAACTTGGTGGAAATCATGGAGCAAGTGATAAACTACTCACTACATTCAGGAGCGGATTTCGCAGGTAAATCGAGAAACCATGCAATTGTTGGTACGTAAACGAAAAACTGTTTCCAGGTACAAAATTTTCAAGAAGCTCAGTGCTGGGTTCGCACGCCACAGAAAGGTGAATTTTAAGCACTTGTGAAGAGCTTTGAATGTTTTCGGATATTCAAGGACATTTAAGGAACATGCGAACAGTCTTCAAAAGCCGTTGTCATCACGAATATTGAGAAGGGTGCGATATCATGCAAACTTCGTGAACAACGAAAGGTTAAATCGATCAAATCGTTCACCAAGCCACGTATAATGCGCATGTCAGCGACGCTGGTTTAATGCGAAACCTTAATGCAATTTGGCTCTTTTTGCAGTGAACACATCCCTACTCATGAATCAAAATTTTAATGTGAAATCGTAATGCAATTTGTCACTTTTTGCAGTAAAGACATCCATTCAGAAGCACATCGTACTTTAAAAAGTATAGAAGTTCAAAAATGAAAATAAACCGCATGATATGTCTGCATACGGACACGACTTTCACTTTAATTGTCTTACACTTTGGAATTCGCGCTTATATTAAAAGATTTTGTTCATATGATAACCTTGGAGCTTATAATTATTAGCGTGTAATATGCGTAATGTGTTCGCGAATTAATGCATGTAAATGGTTCGTATTGTTGTTTTTGATCGTATTCTTCAATCGTGTGCGATGTGCCAACGCGCCCATACATGACCAGATCTTTAAACGGCGAAATAACAGTGATATTATTAAAATAGAAAAATAATCTGCATGCATTAAATATATTCTTACCCCCAATTAAACCTAAACTTAATCGAACAGCAAAAAAAGAACGGTTTATTCGTCCCTCGTGGAGAAATTGCCGTATCATGCGAGCGAAAAAAGCTTTTTATGTTGTTATGATTTTTAAAACCCGTTTGAAAAAATTGAAAGTACCCCAAAACGTCATCGTGGGAAAGGCTAATTGCGTCGACGAAAAATAAAAAAAAAAAATAAAAACAAAAAAAACCAGCGCGAATTTTTAGCGAATAATAAAGGGTGAGCTGAAAATAGCGAGACAAAAAAAAACGCTTGTCCTCGAGGTTTGTTTACTCTCGGTTCTTTATATCGCGAAATTCGGACGTGAAAAAACATATCCAGGATATATGACGTTTCAAAAGCATTTCATTTGAATAAATTTAATCTCTTTATCTAGTGAGAAATTCCTTAATTATCCAATGCAATGAACTACACCATAAGAAATTATTACTTTAACTGTTTATGTTCCGTACAAATACTTCGAACACTGGTATGATTTTACCCATGATATGAACATGTGGTTTTGTAAATATTTTATTATATAAATTATCATTTATGACTAATTTTGTTGTCTACGATAGCTGCTGAACAGCAGACTGAAAGTGTGCAAAATGATTATAACAGGGAACTAAACACCAATGAAGCACTGAGAGAGTACATCGACAGAATGGGTATTCCAGTTGATTTTAAAAACAGTGGAAAAGCTATACCAGAGTTGGGGGAGGAAAGAACAGAATAGCAAACTAAAGGAACTGAAAACTCAAGTTGAAAGAAGGTTTGTGGTTCGCTGAGACATATGGAGTCACATTAGAGCCTCAAAAATTATCCGACAATAATGATACTGATTATGACTTACAATTTAATGGACATGAACCGAGAAGTTTCAAAGATTTGCCAGAAGCTGAACAAAAAAAAAGCAAAGCAGTACTTTGATTCAGGATAAATTCTGCATTGGTGAAGCAGCTTACCATGAGCTAACCATGATTCAAAGCGGAGAGTCATTACCTCGGTCTTATCTGGTTACGCAGTGTAAGGATTCCTTAAATCAGCTCTGTCACATTGAGCGCACACCGGGATATAATGAAGGTGCCCAGGTGAACTTTTATGATGCATTCAGGAATGAAATCCAAAAGCATGTAAGTTCACATTTGTTGTGCATTTCATACAATCTTGAAATGTAATTATGATGAAATTGATTATCTGGCATATTCTTAATTGTATATTATTAGATAAGAATGTGCACACTTAATGGTCACAGTCCTACAAAATATAGTGTTTAGTTAAGTCGTGATGGTGCTAAAATGTCCATGATTAATGACTAGGGGCCGGTTGGTTAAATGTGAATGGTTTAGAGCAAGAATCAATCTGTATACGACACGTCGACTCTGACTTATACATACACATGAAGACTTTGTTGGTCTGATGAAGTTTCGGGCACTACCGGTGATGTTCTGGATAGCATGATATTTGATGTGCTGAGTCGGTTTGGGTTGTGCATAAGTAACTTACGTGCGCAAACATATGACGGGACAGCTAACATGAGCGGTTGTTACTCGGGGTGCCGAGCAAGGGTAAGAGAACGACAACCGCTAGCACTGTATTTCCATTGCGGGTCGCATGCTTCGAATCTTGTCATGCAAAATGCGGTGACATCCAAATAAGAATGTGTTGGACATGTCCAAAAACGACTTGGGACAGCATTACGAAACTTGAAAAAGGGAAAAGAAAGGATTGGGTAGAAAGAGAAAGTTGACTGATAACACGATTGACAAAATGCTAAACTATTATGGCATTGCTATTAGGAGCAACAAAGGCAACCTCCAAACAATGAAGAACAATGTACCTGCCTTATTTCGCCTGCACAAGAACAAGGAAAAAGAAGGGGAAACATTAATTAAGCTCATTACTTATCAAGTTATGATGTGAACTAAAAAAATCCCATGCATGAAAAAATCATCTCTGTGTAAATTCCTATTGTTTACTTTCAGTTATGCCGTTTTCTTAGTATTTTCATTAAGACCCGTTTACACTATACCGGATTGCTTCCGGAGGGGTTCAAATTTTGTAGCTGTTAAAAGGCAGTGAAAAATTTTACTGTCATAGATCGAAACAAATATACCAAAACTATCAAAATAATAAGTATTTATTTCTAACCATTGCCCTTTAAAGCCAAACGAAGATATCGTGACAAGTGAATCCGGTACAGTGTAAACGGGGCCTTCATGTGGAAAAATAGGTGGCATACGCCTTTAGATCATACTTTGTTTTGGTTCACATCATATTGTAATCATTTTTGGCGTGCCACCTGATATTGCGCAATAAAATGGGCGTGGCAAGGTAACCATGGACACAACGTGTGTGCAAGTGAATGATTCAGTGGCAGGAACTTATCTTTTACAATTTAAAACCCAAATATAGCATAATGCTCTAAATGAAAAAAAAAACTCAAGCGTATAAGACCACTTTAAGGCGGGGGTCAACATAAGCACAAACTTGTTCACTTGAACTATATGAGTATGTTTCCACAGGAAGTGGCAAATTCAGCAATGGAGATATTTTGGATGTGGCTGTGAGTTTTGATGGAACCTGGGCAAAAAGAGGTTTCACATCATTAACAGGAATTGTGTTTGTCATATCAGTAAACACAGAAAAAGCGTTAGACTATCATGTGTTGTCAAAGGTGTGCCAGAAGTGCTCTCTTAAGCGGTCAGTTTGTAAAGATGATGAATTTGAAGAGTGTGAGTGGGAGTGTGATATAAATTATGAGGGAAGCTCACCTGCAATGGAATGTGATGATGCAGTCACACTTCGGAAAAGATCCATACAGAAACACAGAAGTGGATGGTCAGCGATGGCGATAGCAAAGCATTCACATCCGTAGAAGATGTTTATACAGATTGCAAGGTTGAGAAAATGGACTGTGTTGGACATGTTCAGAAAAGAATAGGAAAACATCTTCTCAACCTTAAAGCCACAAATAAAAATAAAGTTGCAGATGGAAAGACCATTGGTGGGAAAGGTCGTCTAACCAATATATAGTTTGCCATGGTTTTTAGGAAAAGTGACTGTTTTATAGCGATTTGAACAACAGGAAAAATTTTGGGTGGACCCCCGTCTTAAATCGGAACAAAGAGTGAGAATATTATAATGGCACCGAAGAATTCACTACAACCATTGCCAGAATACAATCCCGACGCCGATGTTGGCGAAAGTCTATAGGCACGCCTGATGAGTTCCATACACGACCACGGACATAAGCACAAACTTGTTCATTTTACGACGCGGACTTCGAAATAGAGCAACAAATAATTACGGCCGGTTCATCCTCGGGGATTGGAAAGAAGGCATTACGAGACCTGACATATGACCCCAAGTCAATACTTATTGATGGCCCCCGTGCCGAGATAAGTATATTATATATCAGTTTTTCCCATATTGCATGTGCACTGAAAGGCAAATTTAAGCTAGAATTCTTAGACATAAGAATGATTTCTTCACCGACGAAATTGTTTGAAATACTGTACAGGCTTCACTCAAATTCTCCGCAGGCAATGTCAAGTCCCCAGAATGTATTGATGATAATTTTTCAAGACCTCATAAGGTATTGTACAAAAATATTACACGCCGCTATTTCCCATATTCTATTTCGCTATTTCACATACTCTTGAACTTCGGAGGGGGTCGTATACATCCCCCGAAGATTACGTCATCTATTTTTGCCGTTTTTTGCGGGTTTGCAGGTTATTAGAGACTGCAATGCAATCTGGGATAGATTTGCATTCTTTTCATACCACGCTCGCAACAAACGGTTCGAAATTGTCTGAAATATACAGCTTTTTTGTTGGCAAAAGTCTTGTTTTCGTGAAATGCAATATGGCTAACAAAGTGTACAACAGGGAAGACGTTCTAGACTTAGTTTCAGCCGATTCTGGCGATGAAAAAAGCGATAGCGACGACGAATTTGTTGCCGATTTTGAGCATGACTTTGGCGAAGACATTACACTTCCACAAATGAGAACAAATGCCCCAGCACACGAACGAGAACCACTGCTTTCTCTCGATGAAGAATTGAACGAAGTATGTACAATAATTATCGTTCCTAATTTGCTTTGTTTCTTACGAAATATAGTGCCTATATTGTGAAATATACTTCATATAATGTGTGAATAAACATATGTGCAATACAGTTTGTTTATGTTCATATTTTTATATTTTAGACTTAATTTTCAGACCATGAAAGTGTATTTTCAGACCATGTATTTAACCAGGAATCATCATCACTTAGATAAAAATATACCATCTTCACATGAACATGAAGATATAAAAATCTTTCATTCAACAATAATGCCAAAAAATAATATTTCCTAGATCAATTTTGTATGAAATACTCTGCAGGCTAGGCTTAAATTGAAACCCTTTTTAATATACAATAGATGAAGTCCCCAGAATGTATGGATGGTATTTGCCAAGGACCCCATAAAGTATTAGCCAAAAATATATACCTCGCTCTTTCTGTATTTAACCAACAAATGTTAGTTCTATATATACCTTGGCATAAATTGATATCAAAATGCCGAAATTACACCCTAGTTCAATGTCCGAGGAATATCGGTGGATACCAAGAAAACGATGGCACATCATCAAAAGGCCCCAGCGACATCAGTCCACTGCGGCTATGAACCGAAGAAGGCGGCAGTCATCATCCGATGCCAAGCGCTCAGAGAACAGGATGCCCAAAAAAAATCGGACATCGATAATCTTCTCCAGCTATACGATGCTGAGTGGCACGATAGAATATCAAGGCCTGCCCTTGACAACCTAGCGTTGAAGAAACACAACACACCTCAGCTTCTGCCCATCACGGAAGAATTCCTGTCCGTACGAAAGCACGTCACAGAACAAATCGAACAGTTGACAAAGAAGGTGACTGATGATGTGACGGCAGAAAGATGGAGGAAGCTAGCCGAAGTGTGCCTAACAAGGCTGATTATGTTCAACAAGCGAAGAGGTAATTAATATTCGATTTTCTGCTAATTATTTTTACCATCGTGATTGAAAGGTAAATTAATTAAGGTTAATTCCTGTTTATTGAGGTTCTGCGGGGTTTTTTTAAAAACATTCATAAAAACTCTTGTTTTTAACTCTAATTTTTAAATAGTATTTCAAACAATCAATCTTTTTAAAGTTCTCTTAGTCCAAACGATTTAAATTTCGATTGAATTTTCTATCTTTTTTGGACGGTTTTCACAGGGACCAAACGTTTCCGATTGAGAATACTGTAACATTCCAGCTATTGTAATTCGGATTGATTTTTTTTCAATTAAGCTAAAGATTTCCGTCGGTATCATTTACGATCTAAGACGGGCAATCGTTTAGAATAGCAAAAATTCAAACCCATCTATAATTGAAATTTTCAATCTGTCGAACTACCATCTTAAGAGTTCTAAGTCTTGAGACGCATTTGACGTATATAAAAATGTATATTTTTGTAGTACAAAAAATGGTTGAACCACGAGCGGTAAAAATACTTTATTCATCGCAATTATATCTAATATTAGGTAAGAAAATAATTGATAGAGATAAAGGCGCGCGCGAGCAATTTGCTATGCACGTTTCGAATCCTATTACACAATTTTGTTCAACTATGTCATAGTTGCGAACATAGGTATGGATATCTAGTTAATGTATTCTCATGTGAAAATATCTTATCTTTCTGTAGGTGGCGAGGTCACTCGAATGAAACTAAGCACTTTTGAACAACAGCGAAACTGGAACAGAGTGCACAACAAAGAAATCCTGGAGTCACTCTCAAGTAGTGAGCGCGGGAGCTTTGTAAACGGTAAATATATACAATAATAAATTAAGTTCTTATTAAGCCAGTGGGAAAAATAATGCTGAGAAAATCAGATCGAGGTTTTCCATTCAGGCCAAGCCAACAGGGCGAAATTTGCATCAATTAACCAAGATCTGGTATTTCTCTGCACAGATCGATCGAGGATTAATAAAAGTGTTATTATATGCATAAGATTTGTAGCTCAGTTGCCCTTGTTCTTTAAAATGTGTAAGGCCTCTATGTAATAAAGACATATATGTAATACCTCTTTTCGTTCTTAGATTTGATATGGTGGTAATTGTGGGAAAGAGAAAGAGAAAACTGCCAGTGATCATTACCGATGATGTAAAGAAGGGGATCATGGCACTGAACAAAACGAGAGATGAGGGAGGAGTGAGCAAAGACAACGAGTTTGTCTTTGCTGTCAACAATGGCAAGTCCACCAAATCGTTGAGAGGCCACGATGTTATGACCCATATATGTGCCCAGATAAATTTAAAAGAGCCTCGCCTAATAACATCGACTAATTTGAGAAAATACGTCGCGACGGTCAGTCAACTTGTGGACATGACCGAGACAGAAATGGGCTGGCTTGTACGACATCTCGGTCACGACATTCATGTGCACAAGGAGTTTTATCGACTACCGGATACAACACTCGAGATGGCCGAAGTAGGCAATTTACTGATGGCTGTCGACGAAGGTCGAGCGCACCAATTCAAGGGAAAGAATCCACGCGATATTCAGTTAGCAGGTAAGAAAAATTTGCTTATAATTTATTAAAATGTCAAAGTCGCTATATGTTGCAAAACCATCGGCCAAAAAAAATCGGACATAGATGATCTTCTCCAGCTATACGATGCCGAGTGGCACGATAGAATATCAAGGCCTGCCCTTGACAACCTAGCGTTGAAGAAACACAACACACCTCAGCTTCTGCCCATCACGGAAGATCTCCTGTCCGTACGAAAGCACGTCACAGAACAAATCGAACAGTTGACAAAGAAGGTGACTGATGATGTGACGGCAGAAAGATGGAGGAAGCTAGCCGAAGTGTGCCTAACAAGGCTGATTATGTTCAACAAGCGAAGAGGTAATTAATATTCGATTTTCTGCTAATTATTTTTACCATCGTGATTGAAAGGTAAATTAATTAAGGTTAATTCCTGTTTATTGAGGTTCTGCGGGGTTTTTTTAAAAACATTCATAAAAACTCTTGTTTTTAACTCTAATTTTTAAATAGTATTTCAAACAATCAATCTTTTTAAAGATCTGGTATTTCTCCGCACAGATCGATCGAGGATTAATAAAAGTGTTATTATATGTGTTAGATGAGCAGTTTAATAACGTTACATAAAGTAGCTCTAGCGTACGGTAATTAAGACCGCGGACGTCGAAGAACGTATGAAAAACGTGAAACAGTTGATTTTAGAAAAAGCTATAAGTTAAAAGCTGTTAACCTGTAAATCTTGGGAAATAAAAGGGAACAAAACCTAAAATCTAGTAATATCCTCGTCGGAAAAAAACCATGTAACATATGCATAAGATTTGTAGCTCAATTGCCCTTGTTCTTTAAAATATGTAAGGCCTCTATGTAATAAAGGCATATATGTAATATCTCTTTTCGTTCTTAGATTTGATATGGTGGAAATTGTGGGAAAGAGAAGGAGAAAAGTGCCAGTGATCATTACCGATGATGTAAAGAAGGGGATCATGGCACTGAACAAAACGAGAGATGAGGGAGGAGTGAGCAAAGACAACGAGTTTGTCTTTGCTGTCAACAATGGCAAGTCCACCAAATCGTTGAGAGGCCACGATGTTATGACCCATATATGTGCCCAGATAAATTTAAAAGAGCCTCGCCTAATAACATCGACTAATTTGAGAAAATACGTCGCGACGGTCAGTCAACTTGTGGACATGACCGAGACAGAAATGGGCTGGCTTGCACGACATCTCGGTCACGACATTCATGTGCACAAGGAGTTTTATCGATACCGGATACAACACTCGAGATGGCCGAAGTAGGCAATTTACTGATGGCTGTCGACGAAGGTCGAGCGCACCAATTCAAGGGAAACAATCCACGCGATATTCAGTTAGCAGGTAAAAAAAATTTGCTTATAATTTATTAAAATGTCAAAGTCGCTATATGTTGCAAAACCATGTCAATAAATTTTTGGAAAGACTCGAAGTAATAAAGTAAAGGCAGTCAAATCAGTTCAAAAAATCGATAAATATAAATTGAAACAGAATTAAATATTCGACATAGTAACCAATGCCAGTCACTGTAAAACGGGTATGTAGGATACAGCTAATTAAAAAAGGTTTTCCGATAAAACAGTCAATACGCCGGCATGTATGAACTGGCGTGAGCATTTTGGATCGATGTACCGAGGACAGCGCGCAACTAATATCCGATATATGCAAAGCCAACAGCATCGACTTCGTGACGGCGATCGTAAAAGTCGTAGACAAAGTGGACACAAAACGAAACACACTTTACATATACGGGCCAAGCAACACGATGAAAAGCAAAGTAACACACTCCATCATAAACGCAGTACCATGCGTCGGCCAACAGATGACGAGCGCCGATTTCGCGTTTCAGCAATGCATAAACGTAAACCTGATATAAACAGAAGAAGCAAAAATCTGCATCGACAACATAAACGAAATCAAAAGAATCTACGCGGGGGAAAACGTCACAGTCAAAAAAAAGTGCCGGGACGGGGTGATGCTGACAAGAACACCAGTGATAGCCTGTAGCAACTATCAACCTTGGCAATTCGTAAAGGAAGAGGAACAAACACTTAGAAATAGAATGTATTACTTTGAATTCAAACAGCACGAAAAGTTCAAGGGCTGCACGAAAGAACTGAGCCCATTAGCATGGCTACATCTAAAAGAAATATTACACATACAAACTGTAGAAGATCAATGTGTGTGAAGCATAAAAAAATACATCTAAGTAGCTAAAACGTTCATGTATCTTGTGTTAATATAATATTCAGAGACACAATACCCAAGTAGAGAAAAACATAGATATAGATTTGCTGTTGTCCAACAACATAATGAAGATATGGTCATTTTTTAGACTGGTGAAAATGGTAATAAATACAACAGTAAATATATTATTTCAAAGCTCGATTAACATGTTTTTAACATTTTAGTCTCTTTAGTACTCATGATTATGAGGATGGGGTATATTTAGTTGCTTTCCAATAGCTAAATTGTGTAAAATTTTACTATACAATTTTTTTAACACTAACATTGCCATACCTCATTATTGTTACTTTTTTGCAAAGATTAATGAGCTTAAACCGGTTTAAAAATTTAAAAGATATTTTAATATATCTGACAACAGCGAAATGCCAAAGCAAAGAATAAAAAAGAGTTTGGAAAACAACTTGTTGTAGGAGAAAGTTAATATTTCGAATTATTAAAAGATTGGGAACCAACACTAGCTTACACCAATGTCCTGCACATGTAAGCATATATAAATAAATAATAGATGCCAGTATTAATGTCCCATATGGAGTGACATGGTATTGATTGTAAAAATATAAAATATCATAGTATATAAAATATATACTATTTTTGTACATTTTAGACAAAGAAAAATTTCAGTTCATGGCACAAGATACAGATTGGTGCTGTGGTACATGTTGAAAGTCTGCATAATGATATGCCAGTTTTTGCATCAATTGTAGAAACATTTGTACTTGCTGCAGACAAGATTTACTTTATTCTGGAGAGATTTATAACAGTTAAATTCTCATGCCATTTCCATTGCTACGAAGTTCAAAGGCATGCTAATGCACAAGCATTTATACTTCAGCCTACAATGCTAAGGATGTACCTTCCCATGCATACAACAAAGGCATCTTCCTGGGAAAATGATGTTCTATATGTCATGTCAAGATACCAACTCCCACAAACACTTTAGAGTTTACTATAAATATAGCTATTACTGTAAATATGTATATGTAAATATATATTGCTGTAAATATAGATATTACTGTAAACATAGTTACCACAAAAAGATGAATTTAACAACTTCAACGCCTAATATTCAAATATCCGGGACCGGCCTTTTTTTCGCTGGTACAGCCAGGCTATGCAGGCTACGTGATGATTCACCACGTGCTCAAGATGGCGGAACGAGTAAACATTGAAGAGGTAACAGTCCTCGCTCATGTATTAATGCTTAGACTAACTTCACATGAAGTTCGTCTTGATCCGTCCGAGTTTATACACAGGTGAATTATAAGGCGAACTACCTTTCGTTTGCCAAGTTCGTCGAGACTGATGATCCGTCTCTATAATATAAACTCCATAGTATATTAAAATTGTACCATAGAGTCGACTTATAAGTCTGTTCTATAATGATTTATCGATTAGGCATGAAAGCCAAGAGAGAGAGATGAGGCACAAGTCAACCAAACACGCGATCAAAAAGGTGAACATTCGTATTTTGTGTTTTGCATCTTCTCTATTTGTACTTAACATAGCGGTTTCCTCCAATGCCATATTTCAGTAAATATCTTCATAAGATGCCCTATATATATATTCACTGAAATGTTCTGATAAAATGACAACTGAAAGTATGGTTTTGACATCATGTATAATGAAGTATTTAGGAATTTATCTTCTTTTATTCATATAAGATTTAAGATGATTCGTATGAGGTGTTAGAGGCAGAAAGAAAAGAAAAGAAGAAAACCAGGAGAGGAAAAGAAAGAAAAAGAGAAAAGAAAAAAAAGAGAAAAAAAAGAAAAGTGGCAGAAGAATACGACTCAGATGACACTGTTGTTGATGTCAGAGAATTTCAAAAAAAGGAAAAGGAAGCATGCACTTTAGAGAGGACTGAGTCTCTCACACCTTATCAATTGGAATTGCTGTACAATAAAAAATAAATTTGTTAAAAGCTGCATTAATTTGTACCTCCTAATTTTGTTTTTACACAAATTTGATGCAAAGAGGTGAAGTTTGATCTTTTGCCCCTTGAACAAAACTATACCATATAAACCCATTAGGCCTATCAAATTAGACCTTATTCTTTAACCCTATCAAAGTAACCATATTTAATTGGTCAAATTTGAGCAACCCATTGAATAATTGGTCAAAATAACCATTTGAGAATGGTTGCAACAAAAAAATGGTTGTTTAACCAACCAGTTTTTACAGCGTAATGAGTGTACACGTTTAAGTGCTCGACTGTATTACCTGATGCAGCACACGTCTGCTGCTGCACAAGAACTAATGAAGAGCTCTTTAACAATGGGAGAAGACGAGGGTTACAGAGAAGCGAAAGCGAAAAGGCTGCTAAAGGAACGATTTGGACAAGATTACAAAGTTGCTGTGGCACACGTAGAACGGCTAATAAAGGGACCGCAGATTAAGAACGAAGATGGAACTAACCTACAAACAATTTTCCGTGCAATTGACAAGTTGTACAAACACTCTAGAAAAGATCGGACAGATTACTTGGACAGATTGAACAACTCCGATGATCTGAAAAAAATATTCCACCGATTGCCTCAACCTATGAGAATCAAATGGCGCGAGACAACGTGAGAAGCCAGAGATGTCAGCATTAAGGACGTAAATGACTTTGCCACTGCAAAGGCAAGAACCACGACCCATTCCATCTTTGGGAAGATTTCCACCGCCGAGAAGCCACCAAAGTTTCAGAATCCAAAGGATCCTTAATTCTTATCGCTTATCACTTACGCCAAAACCAAAACTCGAATAAAAGACGTTGCCCATTTTTGGTTGAAAAGTAAGGATCTATTTTTCAGACGTTACATATATCAACACATATTATCGCTATATATTTTAAGAGGATAATATTGAAATTATAGTTCATACCAGGCTAAAATGAGGCTGATAAGTGATAATAATTTGTGGCATTACGCGACGTAATGGTTTGAAAAAGAATGCAACAAAAAAGGAACTTTTGAAAATCTCAACAGACAAGCATGTGGCACATTCACAGAACTTAATCAAAGCAGGTCAAATGTACCATATAACTATACCCGGACGGAACCATTGTGGACAAGCTAACGCAAAGTAAAGAAACTAATGAAGAATTTGTATTATATAAATACAAATCCGAGTGTGGTAAACCACATGATAGAATATCATTCTTCCTGCATGCGTCCTGTTATCGACTATGCCAGAGCGACTTTGGAGAGTTGTTACTAAATTTGACCTAGAATAGGCACCACCTGTTCTTTGCAGTTGTGTTCAATATTAACACTGAATTATGAGCTGAATCATACAAAAAAGCCTACTTCATACCACATGAATAGTTACTGAATATGTTATTGTTGTTGTTGTTAAAAAGTGATACTTTATATAATCTAAGTTAGAGCATTGTGCATGTAATGACCACACCCTATTATCGTGAGTTCAAAGGTTAGTTTAAATTCACTCATAGATGTCAACATGTGATTGGTGACATTGTTATATGATATTCTTTTATATTGCTTTTATATATGTTTGGACAATAGTGTTTTATGTTATTCTATATTTTACTTTACTGGAGGTTGCACTTATATGAATTAAACATGATTAGCTACTTAAAATGGGATTCCCCGGTATTGGATTTACTACCATAATCTTAATAGTTGTAAACTACAGTAAAAGACCTTAATGACATGTAACAGAGCCCTGTTTGAAAACTATCTGAGACGATTTTACAAAAATGCTTAAAAATTGTCCCTATTCACCCCGGTACAGTATCCTGATGCGAATATTTTCGACACAATTTACGAAAGCGCGCAATTTTGAAATGTTCTTTTGTATGGAATGTAAACATTAATTAATAGGTAGTGCAACGGTTTTTGATGACTGCAGTGTTATTAAATGTCCTTTGCTTAAGAAAAACTTATAATAGCTTTAAGTAGTTATTAAAATTACCAAATATGTAGCCCTGAGGTAGAGTGAGATTAACAATACAGTACATCACAGTACAATACAATACACTACAATGACAGAACAGTGACAGTACAATGACAGTACAGTACAACACAAATCAACATACAGCAGAAAAATAAATTATAGAACTTTCAGAAGAGCAGAAAAAATATTTTAGACATTGCCATGTGACCTATCAGATGAGTAGCAAAAATCTTGTACCTCACTTTCCTTTTGGCTTGAGTGACATCTACAGTCTTTTTTCCTGTTGCAACCAGGTATAGCAAAATCCAATATAGGCAATAGATTTATGGTTCAAGAGTGTGCTTCTAAAATTAAACAATGATATACATGTATGATAAATAGATGTATTTACTACAACCATGTGTAATATTATTTAAAGAGTTACCGTAATCTACATTATAAGATGCTAATACATCTATCACCCATAGGTGGGTTTAACTCAAGAATATTACATAGCGAAACACTTGGTGGTCAACTTCACACATATTGTTGGAATATGCCTTGTAAGCAAATTTCGCTAAACTGCACATAACATCTACTATACCTACAATGAATATTTTACTTCATTTTATAAATATTTTTCCATCTAAATCTGTGACGTGACTGAAACCTAGCTATTGATGCCTTTTAAGCTTACTCCACATATATGCTTCATATTTATCAATTAGATACTACAATTAGTGTTTGTGGTAGAGCCAAAGTGCCATACATGTGTGTACCTTGATGCCTAAACCATTATTATATGGTAAAATGTTTCCCCTGCTGGCCCTGGAAACATTTAAATCTAGGGCAAATTGTATGCTTTTCACAGGAAATTCAGGCAATTTTTGCTGAAATCAGCATAAAGCCAGGCAATTTGTGCTCATGGGTGAGGTAATTTTTGGTACAATAATTTGCCTGAGCGCCCAACTTTTTAACCTGTCCATCTATGACTTCATATTATGACTGCACATTAGGTTAAAAAACCCAGAAAACATTTGACAGAGAAGGCTACATCATATAAGCTCAAACATGAATCAAAGACAATTATGTAACAAAGCTGCTATAGAAATTAATAGAGAAATTTATTCAAACATTACTATAAATACATAATAAATCGATATCATATACTTTTTATAATGCATGCACAATACAAGAGGAAAAAAATAAAATTAAGCTGCTATAGAATACCAAATAGTAACAAGCAAAGGCACCTTTGCAATAACATACCTTTTCAATATGAAGTTCTACAGGATCAAACAAAAAAGCCATTCTGCAAAACATCAAAGACACAATTGACATACACAGATGCCACGCAAGATATATAGCATGGAAACAAATGATAATACAGAATTAACAAATTAATAAATTAATTTTGGTGGACTGTATTTATAAGGCTCTTGCACTAACAACATAATTGCATAAACCAAAAGATCTAGTAAAAGAGGTCTGTGATACCTTAAATATTGAAGTCTGATGGATCAAGCTCCAAGATTTTTCAAATGGGTCTGTTTTAGCAAACCTAAAGGCGAGATTACAAATCATAATTGACAAAACATTTTGATAATTGAAGTGGTGTTCAACAGCTTGAAATAAAGGCAAGCCTAGAGACCATTGTCCAGTCAAACACATACCATATAATTAGTCTACAATTAGGGGTACAATTTAGACAAATCACTCACTACTGCAATGAGAACATGATAAGGCATTCTCACACTGTAATATTGATACACTATGGGGTTAATATTTATCAATTTTCACATTTAAAAAGAAGCAAGGTCATAAATATCTATAGTCTGGTGACTATACCATGATTTTACACACACAAAAAATGTATAAGCCATATGAAAAAATAGCAGTGGCACTGGTTTAATACAAAGTTTCGTGGTAAATTTTGATGAGTTCAGGCTAACATGTTATACAGGATGTTTCTAGTTCACATATGAAACTCCTGGGCCTCACAATTTTCATGGTCATATTTCTCGGGAGCCTGCCTCGGTAACATCATTGCAGCCAATGGTTCCAGATGGGATCCCAAAAATGTACCTTCCCTCCTTCCAGAAAGTGTCAGAGAAAAGCTGGTGTAGAGGATTTAATTTTGGTGAAAATTGTTGGTTATGTATCAACATACTCCATACAAATATATATTTATATATACCTGATTTAGCAACCTTACTCAATTGAGTCAATTAAACTGTACCTTTGCCAAACCAAAACGTACATATTATCAAAAATATTACTCAAAATATACTGAAAGAACTTACCGTTTAAACGGGTCAGAAAACAAGGTAATATATGAAAATATGGCGATATATATTCCCCACGTGACTTTCAATGTAGGCCGTGAAGGCCCAAACGTTGTGTTTGTAGTTTCGGTGATAGCTTTTCAATTCGCTTTTGCTATGCATAAATAGCAAGTAAATAAAATAGCAATTCAAGTGTCGTAAAATATTGTATATTTAGTTCGCCAAAGAACACACTAGTCGCTCTTAATAGTTACTTCATCCAGCATAATCTTCGATTCAGCATGACCATTGACCAGTGAAGCCAACGGACAATCGGAGACCCCCCCGGTAGTGTCGCAGCTCCTCGTAAGAATGATTTTCATTGGCTGAACATTACAATACATTTCTGTTTCAACCAATAGCATAGCTTCGTTCTTTAGAAAGCATAGAAAAGCATTGTCCAATTGGACGAAAGCTTCCGAGAGCTTAAGGCTGGTTATGTCACTTATGTGACAGCGCAAAATCTCCCAAAATATGGGAGATTTTTCATTAGCGCTTAGTTCATATCTAAGGAGGGGTAGCAAGGTCAATATATAAACCACTTCTGCTATTTTTAGCACTTTGACAATCCATGTGGCAACTAAAAATAGCGGTTCACACAATAATGAAACTAAATAAAGCTAGTATGGCGCAGCAGAAAACTCTAAAGAACAATAAACCAAATTTAGATTCAAAGTGTATATGTAGACTGTATCGTCGTCGATAGAAACGGTTTTAGTATCGTCACAAGTTCTTCCGTCACAGGTGAAACAGGCACAGAGTAACTAAAAGTCAAAAATGCAGAGTTGGAACTATTGTACCCAATTTTTAGTGCGCATGCTCGGCAACTGCCTCAGATTGAAAGTATAAACAATTGTCAAATCTGCAATTTATTTTCGGAGTGCGTAAAAATTAAGACGCTACATAAATGACGATATTGTAAAGAAAATTATTATCGAAAATGTTGAAGTTTACTATGGTAGCCCATTGTTATCATTGTTATCATTGAACATTTCAGTTTCAGACACTTAGCTTTTTGCTCACGCGCACTAAAAAATCGAATTAATTTAAAGATGATGTAACGTCCGTTCTGAGCATATATTCTGCGCATAACAATGTTTGTTTACGTTGGTTATATAATCTTTACATGACGTATGCGTCGTTATAATTTTTTTATTTTCTTCTCGCTCGACCGGCTGTGATCTGTGATGAATATGCTTATTTTATATTATATTTTGAAGAAAATGTTGTTATATTTTGAAGAAGATACAAAGCGAAGCTTGTAAATAAACCGGCCGTTATTTAAAACGTTATATATTTGTAAAATTTTGTAGGACAAGCGAGAAGGTAGCGTCTGTAGCGACAACAAATACCCTCGCCATTTCGGACCTCATTCAACAAATAAATTCTTGGAGCATTCCTTTCAGCATAATATTGCTTTTTTCTAGCAGCCTTATGATAAGATAAGTTATCGTCGTGACTCGCAATTCGAGCCTCTTGGCCTTGCGACATAAAATAAAATAATTGTGCTCCCGAACTGCCGTTTGTAATACAACGCGCTAATATCGCATATCATTAACATTCCAAAAGTTGCTCCCCCACTGATGGAATGTGTTGATGCGCGGAATATATGCGCAGAACGGACTTTACCTCATCTTTAAAGTCAAAATTATTTAATTACGCTTCTAACGACAGCTCTGCGTGTTAGGTTTGACTCATGAGCATATTTTCGAAATGGTAGTATCCATCTGGGCTCTGCCTATGTCATAAGTGGGTTAACCGCATCCTTTATTTATGACCTTTAAAATATTTAACTATTTAGCAACAAAGTCATCTTTATAATTTCAAGTATATAGTATATTATGAAAACCTACTCATGCCGTTTTGTATGCTTTTCTGAATGCGAAAGTGTTGTGAAAATCTGTAATTACCATAGTTACCAAGAGAAAGACACCCGTTGGTGAATCCTGTCCTTGGCCAATACTGTCCTTAACAACAGTTCAAAGTTAACTAGCCTTTTATACAACTGGCCCCTGGTAAATAACCTGATCACTTCACCTGCAATACGCTCTTTTCGTAGTTTCGTGACGGCATGGGCGTCAATCGAACGTTAATTGAGGTGGACCATATTCATATAATTATTCTGTTATGCCAAGCTTAATTTTAGTGAAAATGTATTTATTATTAAATAATAAAGGAAGTTAATGTTATACGGGTCTTCGTATCGTAGTGTCGCGGGTCCTAGGACGCTTGTCCGGTCGGCTACTTGCCCCCTCCGGTGAGTACAAATATGAGCCCAGTTTGCCTGATCGAGTTGTTAGTTGCTTGCGTGAATCGATGCCGTCACAACCTTGTCCAACAAAATCATTTCGCTATAATGGCTCAGGAAAATATGTCTCTTCAAGGAGTTGCTTTTAGTTTAACGCCAACTAGCTCACCAGTCGTGTCTGCTGTTACAACTTCAACAGTGGCATCGCAGTTGATCGCTACGGCTCCCCTTGCCGTTCGCTCGTCGCCATCTCGGCAATTTCAGCCAAGTTTACACCAGCATATTGCTTCACCGTTATTCCCAACTCGTGTTCCATCGCCGGCTATTGCAAATCAACAAATCGTCAGTGTTGCTTCTACTTGGCCATCGAGTCATCCAAGTTTGACACCATTTTTCGCTCAGCAGCCACCACAACCCGTGTTACTTCAATCAGCGACGCCTACGGTTACCCAACAACAAGATCGTGCCGTAGCTGGACATTGGCAACCGCCTCAACAGACGCTGCAGCAGCCGTTGTATCGGATTCAAAATCCTGTCCCTTCAGGTACGCCATATTTGTTTTCTTCGTCTACGTCCCCGGGCCCCGGGATGGGGTTTGTTTCGCCGGGTGTTTTTTAGCCTCTGGTGGTATTGCCTCGCCCCTCGCTTCTCTACGCTTACCGTATCGGCTTTTTCTCCCTTCGTGGTCGGGCCTGGTTTCCTCCGGTATCCCCAAAGCTTATGGCATCAATTTTCAACGGCAAGTTGGTCGAGTTGGCCTCTCTTATCGAAGAAACTTCAGTTCATGACGCTCCTTCGTTTACCATCGGGGATAACGAACTAGTTTTGCGACCGTCAAAGCGCCCTAAGGAAATTACAGATATTATGACTTGGCTCCCAGCCTTTTCTGTTTATATCCTCGTGATGACGAATTTTTGGCCGTCTCGCTCCCCGGATTTGCTTCGCTACCAGCTACTTATTTTGCGTTCCGCTCAGAAGCATCTTGGCTCGGCGTGGATCGCGTACGATCGCGCTTTTCGTCGCCATGCAGCTGCTCTCCGCCTCACCGATTGGTTACAACTCCACCCGGAGCTGTATAATTTTCATATATTCGGCGCCGGGAGTTTTCTTCTACTCCTGCTTCGCGGGTATCTACTTCGTTTTCCTCGTCCTCCAGCTCCCTTGAAGCGTCCGGTACCCCGTCGTCGTCCATTATTTGTCACTCTTGGAACGCTGGTCGGTGCTCATCGCAATTCCTCCGGTGTCGGTTCCGTCATGCCTGTGATTTTCCGGGTTGTCCTGCAATCCATCGTCGTAGCGTGGCCCACCAGTCTACACGTTGTCCTCGTTCACCATCTCGCTCGCAACCCGCGAAGTAGCGTCTATCATCAGACACCTCGCGTCGTTAGTTAATACGTAGTGGTCGGTTCGTTTGTTCCCGTTGTTCCGGACGTTAACATTGTTCTGTGCGCTATTTTAGTTTTTTTTTTTGTAATTCGTGTTCGGTTATGAATTTGCTGATTAAAATAGTTATCTAGCTTCACTTGTGATTTAGTTGCGCACTGTTCGTTACCGTTCGCACCGATCGCACTGGTCGCACCGTTCGTACCGTTCGCACTGGTCGCTCCGTTCGTACCGTTCGCACCGATCGCACTGGTCGCACCGTTCGTACCGATCGCACTGGTCGCACCGATCGCACCGTTCGCACCGTTCGTACCGGTCGCACCGATCGCACTGGTGCACCGTTCGTACCGTTCGCACTGGTCGCTCCGTTCGTACCGTTCGCACCGATCGCACTGGTCGCACCGTTCGTACCGATCGCATTGGTCGCACCGTTCGTACCGTTCGCACTGGTCGCTCCGTTCGTACCGTTCGCACCGATCGCACTGGTCGCACCGTTCGTACCGATCGCACTGGTCGCACCGTTCGTACCGTTCGCACCGGTCGCTCCGTTCGTTTCCGCTCGCTGTTCTTGCTATTTTTCTGCTCCGTTGTAGGTGCTTTCGTTCGTGCTGTAGATCCACCGTTGCCGGAGTCCCGCATCCTGTTTCCGTTGGTCTCCCGCGTTTCGCCGCTTCAATACGTCGAGTTTCATCGGGAATTAATCAACCATCCCAATCAAGCTATGGTTCGCTACGTGTTGGATGGTATAGCTCACGGCTTTCCGTCGGGTTTTGATCCTTCACTAGTCTCTTTACGACCATCGCACCGAAACATGAAATCGGCCTTGCAACATCCCGATGTTATCGACAAATATTTGGCAAATGAAATTTCGCATGGTCGTGTCGTGGGTCCTTTTGCCTCGCCACCGTTTCCTAATCTACAGTGCAGCCCGTTTTGGGTCATTCCAAAGAAAGGCCAGCCTGGTAAACGGCGTCTCATTCAGGATTTGTCGTCACCCGAAGGCCATAGCGTTAATGACGGCATCCCCAAGGATCCTTTCTCGTTGACTTACATCTCCGTCGATCATGCCATTGCTCGTTTGTACAGCTTGGTCCGGGTGCTCTTATGGCCAAATTTGACGTAGAATGTGCGTACCGTAACATCGCTCTCAGACCTGACGAACGTTTCTTATTTGGCATGTGGTGGCCTGAGTCATATTTCGTCGATTTGGCTCTTCCGTTTGGTCTGCGTTCCGCCTCATTTATCTTCAACTCCGTCGCCGAAATGGTGGAATGGATTCTTAAAGCTAATTATCGCGTTCGTTTTCTCCTTCACTACCTCGACGATTTCCTGACCCTTGGCCCCGGCAACTCCACCGAGTGCGCTAGTAATGTAGCCATCGCCAGGTCCTTATTCCTCCGTTTGGGTTTGCCTCTCCATCCGTCAAAGTGCGAGGGTCCTACTACTACGTTAGTCTTTTTAGGTGTGGAACTAAATTCTCTCACCCAGTCTGCTCGGTTGCCATCCGCTAAAATTTGTGGCCATCGTAGAGCTTCTTAAAAAATGGAATCGTAAGTCTTGGTGCACTCGTCGAGAGTTAGAATCCTTTATCGGCTCGCTTCACCACGTTACGAAAGTTGTTCCGCCCGGTCGCACGTTCCTCCGGCGTATGATTAATTTGCTCTGCGCTTTTCGTTCACCTACCCACCCTATTCGGCTCAATACGGAGTTTTTTCCTTTAATGTTTACCTAGCTGCTGTCCGTTCCTATCATATTGACCTTGGCTTCCCGGATCCCACGAAAGAGAAACCACGGTTTCGTCGTCTGCTTCAGGGCATCCGTCGTTATCGGTCTGGCGTTTCCTCGTTACGCTGCCCCATAACCCGCGATCTATTGGATGTTATTCATTCGTCGACGGTTGGTGATCTTGGCGTCTACGATGCAGTTATGTTTTGGTCTGCGTGCTTTCTGGCTTTCTAAGACTGATCCTCTTGGCGTCGGACAGGTCCTGTACATCGGGTCTTCAAGCAATCATCTCTGCCCTGTCTTCGCGCTTCAGGCGTACCTCGATATGCGTGGCAGCGGCCCTGGTCCTTTATTCCTGTGGTCGGATGGCTTCCCCTTAACTGCTCAACAAGTCAATTTTTTCCTTCGCAAAATCTTGAGGCGAGCCGGCGTAATTGGGGAACTACTCATCTCACAGCTTTCGCATTGGGGCTGCTACTTCCGCCGCTGCGGCTGGGATTCCGGATCATCTAATTCAAGCTCTTGGACGTTGGACTAGCCAAGCTTACCTTCGCTACGTTCGCACATCGCTGCAGTCATTTTTCAACGTTGCCCCGCTGCTGTAGGGTTGGAGACTGGTGGAGAAGGTTAACGGTAACCTAACTCCAACCCCTCATCTGGCTTGGAGACATACTTGGAGGAGGTACCGTTAAAATAGCATGGTTCGTTGAGTTATTATCTGCGCCGAAAACAGCAAACTCAAAAGAAACACCGTTTCACCCCTAGCCCGACCGTTTCGCTCGGATACCGTCTCCATCCCTACCGATCGGCAGCGGGCAAAAATATAGTGTAAGAGCTGGTGTGCTATCGTACTGATGTGAGCCTTAGGATCCGTTAGAACGTTAAATGTATTTATTATTAAATAATAAAGGAAGTTAATGTTATACGGGTCTTCGTATCGTAGTGTCGCGGGTCCTAGGACGCTTGTCCGGTCGGCTACTTGCCCCCTCCGGTGAGTACAAATATGAGCCCAGTTTGCCTGATCGAGTTGTTAGTTGCTTGCGTGACCCATCCCGCCCCTTTCCCTAACGACTTCACGCGATGTTGTGAACTCTACGGGAGAAGCGTCTTATTAATCTCGCTGGGGTTTGTTTTTTTTGTTAGTTTGTTTTGCAGGATTAAGCACAGTTCTTTTCACACCCGTTTTGGTCGTGGAATGGGTGTTTGGGGTAAAGGTAAATTCATTAATGATCGCCACATTTACAGGTATTTTTTTTTGTTTTGTGTGTGTGTGTGTACTTTGATGTTCGTATCGTTTATTCCACGGTTTCACTTCAGTGACTCACGTGTGACAGTTGATCACGGGATGGAGGAGGTACCGTTAAAATAGCATGGTTCGTTGAGTTATTATCTGCGCCGAAAACAGCAAACTCAAAAGAAACACCGTTTCACCCCTAGCCCGACCGTTTCGCTCGGATACCGTCTCCATCCCTACCGATCGGCAGCGGGCAAAAATATAGTGTAAGAGCTGGTGTGCTATCGTACTGATGTGAGCCTTAGGATCCGTTAGAACGTTAATTGAAATTGTATTCAAAATAAATTAACCACTCATAGCAGAATATATGAATATGGTTCCCCTTGATTAACGTTCGATTGATGCCAATTCGTGTATGGCAAGTATTGTTGATTTAATAAATCCTTTCCAATATCTCTTAACAAAGAAATAGTAATTGGGGGATAGCAGTAGGAGAAAACTAAATTCCTATTTTAAGCTGTAACAATCTAGCTGTAACGATCTAGAATTGTGAATCTAATTTTGTTCATGCAAAAGCTGTTTCACAGCCCAATTTCGACCATTAGATATAGAAATTTGGGATCTTTTTTCTAAATGACATGGTTCACGATCATAATATAGATGCATGGTCTTTGCGATCATATGTCAGGGTAAATCTTCGTATGCATTTTCAGGATTACCATCTTTGTTCGATGAAGCATTTGCATTGAGGTTACCAAAACGACAATCCTGGGGCTGTTCATAATCTCCTGGTGTTAAACTTTGATACTGGTTTTCATCTTTGGGATCTCGCTTGGAAATATCCAGCTCGGCATAGTCGGGTTTTTCAAGGCGAGTGTCGGGTTTGGTGATAGCTTCCCCCGACTTCTGTCCCCCGACCTCTTCATAGTCGTCCTTATCTTCGTCCTCCTCTGACTGTTTTTGATAACCAACATTAACCAAGCTCTGATACTGCTTGTCATCATCGGGATCTCTTTCTGTACTCTTCAGCGAAGCATATTCTGATTCTTTGCCGGGAGCGTCGCGAGTTTCATTAGTCAAACTTTGATACAGATTTTCATCATCTCGTTTAGAATTGTCTAGTGATGCGTATGTTGGTTCTTTGGATATTTCGTAGCGAATCGCGGATTCAGGAATACGTGGGGACTCTGCATCTGGTTCCGTTACATCTTTCAAGTGTGGCTCATAAGCACGATTTTTTATGGTACGTGTGTCCTCCGTGTTTTTCACCTTTTGTTTTCTTCGATAAAGGTAGTAAACAACAACGAGCACGCCTGCAACCAAGACAACAACGCCAATAATGACGCCAACAATGACGCCGGCATTGTCACTACTCTCTGCAGTTGATCGTCCTTGTTTGGATGATTCTTGTCAAGTACAGAAAAATAAAATAAAAATTGTTAGTTACGTATATATTCAGTTATTCTTAATATTATGACGTCATCAGGCAGCTTGACTGAAACTCATAGGCGTACGAGACAGGGGGGCAGGGGGGGCAGTTGCCCCCCCAAAAATTTCGAGAATCAAGAAATTCGGGCAAAGTTCAGCCGAAACTTCGGGCAAACTGAAAGCTAAATTACATAGCTAAAATTTTTAAAACCAAATTTTGTAATATATATAACATATTTGTATTCTATTTCGCTATTTTTGTTATACTTTCTTAAAAGTCCATCCGCCGCTTTGCCAAATCTATTGTTACAAATCTGGTAAAAGTTATAATTCGGGCACATTGTGTAATTCAAAAATTCGGGCGATTTTTTTTTGCCCCCCCAAACGAAGTTGCGCCCGTACGCCTATGCTGAAACTGAGTTTTCATGCATCTGGGCCGGTTGTATAAAACTATTTAACTACACGTTGCATAGTTTCCTAGTTAACTCAGAAATACTCGACTGTGATTGGCCACTTCCGCCTTTACCACAGGTAAAAGCTGACTAGTCTTTTATACAACAGGCTCCTGGAGTAATTTTTGTACCCGTAAAAATTAAATTCAAACTTACAATTAACTGAGAAACGAATGTGTTTCTGTATTTCTGTATTATTCAGACGTTATATGAAATAAATGAAGTGTAATTCAGTTCGCGTTGGTCATATTCGGCAAATTTTCTCAAAGTAAAGAGGGCTCATTTTTTTTGTCTTACACACTTGCTCTCAATTTTACGTATGTTTTCCGCAGACAATATGAGCCTGCATGAGTGGGAACCCCCCCCCAGTTACGGTAGTCACACTCTACGCCCCTGTTTAGCGCTCTTGCATTAGCTACGTATACAGCATGTGCCTTCAAATTTATGCTTTTGGATAGTGGTGCAAGAAATAGAGTTACAATACCTTTACAGTTAGTTCCGTTTCCCTCATATCCAAGTTTACATTTACAAAGATATGAACCATCGGTGTTTGTACAATTTGCATTAGAGTCGCATAGATTTTTTGCGCCACATTCGTTGATATCTGCGAAATACAGCAATAAAGTTCACTGCAATATTCTTAATGCATACTGTAGAAATACCGTTTAGTATGAATATTGTATACTTTTTCCATATTATGTCCCTAGTATGAAAATAGTAAGTATACGTAGTATTGATATTGTATATTTTCATATTATTCCCGACCAGCATCCATGCTATATCCATAACTTGAAAAAATTTTGAAAAAAATTTTAAGGTGTTTTTTTAATTTGTTGTCAGTAGAGATAGATCAGTATAAAATAAAATGAAATAAGTCAGTGTAAAATTATAAAGTCTGCTTATAAAGTATATTTGTTTACTGTATTAAACGCACGTCAATCTCAAGGGCTCGTCGAAGAATGGACGTGCTAGTATCTCATTTTATATGGTGTAGCCTGTAAGTGTATACGAGTGAACATTACTATTCAAATAAAAATTGAAAAATTGGTTAATCTTTTACGAACTCTCAACGTGAACACCCAGTCTCTGGCGAGCAACATAAATTTTACCGCAGAAAAAACAGGCAAATAAACTCTCCAGTTTGTGTAGTCGAGATTAATTATGGCAATCGCTAAAATTGTCGATTTTTATTGTATACCCCGCCGATACAACTTATTTACAGGTATATATAATAGGAAGTTAATTAAGTTTACGAAGCGTTTCCGAAAATCTTGGACCATTGTTATTTTCCTCGTGCGTTATACAGTAAGCGGAGTAAGCGGGTGTCAACTTAATCCATTCAATCGCATGCAAAATAGCTGCAAGAGTAAAAGTAACTAAATGAGACCGCAGAGAGTTTCTTAGCTTACTTAAAAGTTTCGCTAACATAAATACATTGGAACTAGAATTGTATAAAACAAGGCAAAAAGAAAGTATTATTTAAAGAATAGACTGATGTTGCTTAATTCTCACCAAAATATATAGTGCATAATATTGTCAACGTCGTTTTGGAAGGTCATTTCAAAAACGATTTAAAAGAATTAGTGTATGAGGTCCCCAAAATATAGAGTTCTGGAATCGAGTTAGAGTTAATGCGTTTCTGGAAAACCAAATGGTTTGCCCCACATTGTTGAAGAAATATGGTTTTTAGTACATAAGATTTAGGCCAAAATAACATCAGCTGGTATTGTGTTGTCTGGTATTCTATGGTATAGTACGGTACGGTACGGTTAGCCAAGACTACTTACCTCTGCAATTTGTTCCGTTTCTCAAATAACCAGTTTTACAATGACATGCGTATGAATCATTGATTCTTACACATGTTTCTTTTGCACCACATGGGGAATTCGTACAATTAATGACTTCTGAAATGGTAGAAATGTATTGGTTGGATTTATTTTAACTTGCTGTAAATCCGCAAACACAACAATTTAGGACTGCCTGGTAAAATACGTTTTTCGGCATAGTATATAAACAGATCGACTTTCATCTTTGCGGTCTCATGAGGAAACAGCGATAAAGTTCAGAGATGCATGACTATAATGCACTTACGGCTCCGTTACACGGTGCAACTTGCAATGCAAAGTTTACTTTTAAGAGTTGTGAATTTCAACTATATACGAAACTTTTATGTTTATCACACTCCATGTACGTTCCTAACACTTACATTTTCCATACTCTGCACAAATTTACGTCACTTAAAGTAGATTACATTGCAAGTTGCAAGAAAAATTGCACCGTGTAACATGGCCTTTAGATAAATCTAAATTGTTGATAAAAAGCTAAGACTAGCATGCCTGTGCATATTATCCCATTTCCTTTATATCCAGGTTGACATTCACAAAGATATGAACCATTAGTGTTTGTACAGTTTGCATTCGAATCACATGTGACGTTTTCGCAGTAATTGACAGCTGAAAAAGTAGAAAACATTGATAAAGATTAGCGTACCATGACTGGAACATAGGCCCAGGCTATGCGTCGCATTTCGTTCGCGTCGAATGCAATCATAATGCAATTAACAAAACATAGATAATCAGATAATGAGATGATAAACCTCATTAAGATTCATTATTATCTCATTATTAAATTGTTCCAATTTCATTCGACGCACCCAAAATGTGACGTATAACCTCGGCCTTAAGGCGATTTTCCACTATGCAGAATTTTTCGACCAAATTAAGTTTTTCGTCTTCATTATATTCTTTTTTTGAATTGTGAGAATTCGACCGTAGCGGATTGCTTTCACCGGTCCCAAGTGAAAAGAAAATCGATCGAAAAATTTCGTTCGATAAAACGAATTCGCCTAGTGGAACACCGGCCGCCTTTCAGTCCCTTTCAGTCTTTCAGACATCGAACTTTTTCATGTGCCGAATCGAATGCAAATGAACTTAAACAAAGACTTTAGCTCATTAACATTAGGTTTGGCACATGAAAGTTCGCGTCCGAAAAAGGCCTTATAAATAGCTAAGACTAGCATGCCTGTGCAGTTGATTCCACTTCCTTCATATCCAGGTTGACATTTGCAAAGATATGAACCATTAGTGTTTGTACAGTTTGCATTAGAACCACATGGAGAGCTTTTACATTCATTCACGTCTGTTGAAGTGTGGAAGTAAGAAAATATTATAAAGATCGGCGAACCATGATTAGAAAACTAGTACTTAGGCCTACGTTGTATCTCGCATTTTGGTCGCGTCAAATGCAATTCAAGATAATGAAATGATAAACCTCATTAAGCTTCATTATCATCTAATTATCTACTGTTTGAATTGCATTCGACGCGCAAAAAATGCGACGTTTAACCAAGGCCTTTATAGGGCCACTGACCTACATTAGACCCGTTTCTGACTTCGAACTTTAATCATGCCGAATCGAGTGCAAATGAACTTAAACAAAGCCTTTTGCTCATTAACATTAGTTTCCGCACATGAAAAGTTCGACGTCTGAAACAGGCCTTGGTATAACTTGGTATAAACTTAAAATATAAATAGCTAAGACTGGCATACCTGTGCAGTTGGTTCCATTTCCTTCATATCCAGGTTTACATTGGCAAAGATATGAACCATTAGTGTTTGCACAGTTTGCGTTAAAACCACATGGGAAGCTTTTACATTCATTGACATCTGAAGAAGTAGGAAACATCGATAAAGATCCGAGAACCATGACTAGAGCACTTAGTAAACTACAAATATAATTCCCAAGCCGGTACTTCGGGCGAGGGTACTAATTCCGCCCGGAGATTTTAATTACGCCCGGGATTGCAAATGCTAAATGAAAGTTGTCCGCCATTATGTCATGAGCGTTGGGCGTTTTTCTAAGTTATGCGCATGCGTGAGTTTACGACGGGTTAAAACTGGTAACTACAATCATAGACAAATTTGCTGGGACAAACATGGAATGAAGAAATTATCAGTGAAAAATATTTACATATCCCTCATAAAACTGACCCCCTCCCCCCGAAACAATGTTGATGA
The DNA here is from genome assembly GCF_004324835.1 of Dendronephthya gigantea. NCBI lineage: Eukaryota > Metazoa > Cnidaria > Anthozoa > Malacalcyonacea > Nephtheidae > Dendronephthya > Dendronephthya gigantea. The sequence continues at coordinate 302,632 of NW_021163157.1, read as the reverse complement.
ACACTTGAATTGTTATGGCGATTATTGCGATACTATTCCCAACAACATTGCAAAAGGCCTAGGGAGCGGGGAATACGACTACACATGCGAAAAAATTATTGACAGACCGAAAGTTCAGCCATTATAAATAGCGTCCGCGTGTTTTTTGTCTAGGATTGTAGCAAACATTTACAAACGTGCGATTGGCCAAATTAAATTTAGGTTCACGTCAGCATAACTGATATTTTGAATTATAAAACTTCTTTTAATTAGTATTTTTTATTTGTATGGTCTTAAAAATATACGAAAAATTGACCCGTAAAATTGATTAAAATATAATGTAAAAGATGCCTTCGAATCGAAAATGAATCTGAATAAAAAATAATTGACTAAAAAATAATAATCGAAAGTGAATCTGTTTAAAAAATAATTGAAATTTTGCTAAAAATTGTAGTATTTAAAACTATTCGTAGCACAACTATGATTATAGCCGAATTCAGTGACACCTCGAGAGTCGACTTTATAATTGTACTTGACATAGGATTTTACTTTTACGACTTCGATCATTCAGCAGAAACGAGTATTATAGAATTTCAGTGATGGAAATATATGTTTATTGCTTCAGGTGAGGGGACTTTGCAAGCATGTATTTCTAGTAGTTAAAACTGACATGCCTGTGCAGTGTCTCCCATTTCCTTCATAACCAGGTTGACATTTGCAAAGATATGAATCATCGGTGTTTGTACAGTTTGCATTAGCGCTACATGGGGAGCTTGCGCAGTTATCTGCAAATGAAGGAAAAAAAAACTTTGAGAGTGGATTTTGACAAGATAAACGTTCATTGGGTAGAAAAAATCTCCGCAGATTAGGTGAATTAGAAGCGAGAATTATAGGCGAATGACTTTTTCTAATGCTTTTATGATAGTCAATTTCAATAGTCAATTGTGAAATTAAAAGTTCAGATACTTTATTTGCAGTTTGCCATTCCTACAAGAGCAGGTCCTACTGAACTATGCATGCCAAAACTCTAACATTCCAGCGATCGAGGCTATATAGCATTAAGTTATGGGAGGCTCTTTTTGAGTGTAAAATTACCAAACAGCCATTTTTTAGAAGGAAAGTAAGATATTCTCAGAATAAAACTCGTTTCACGAAGTTAATTAATTTCTTTAGAAGAACTCTAGTCAGATTTGAATTAACCAGAACAAGGTCAATTGCCTACCTAACAGAAAAATCCTGGTTAGGATAATACATAGAAATAATATACAATTCACAGAATTATTAATTCATAGAAATAATACTCAATTATCCCTATGGGATAATTCAAACACTCGCCTGAGTATAAATACGTTAATTTGACCAGGAAAAAGAATAAATATGTGTTGTGGGCAATTGGCCAAGTTTTTCGTTGAATTTAACTATTGTGTAAAATTATTGAACTTTTCGCTTTTTATTTACCTGAAGGAATGTATCCACATCCCCTTCCTGAGTTTTCCGGATCTTTCCTTTTCACCCGAATTTGCTTTACTGGTTGTTCAAGAAGTGCGACTAACTTGTCGCTTGATTTGTCTTCTTGTTCAAGAAACCTTTTCAGATCTATTGATACGAGCCAAGCAATGTTTAGAAAGTTAAAGAAGACTGATTACCTAATAGCTAATACGATGTAAAAATGGTTCTGAACGGGGCTAGCGTCCTTAAAAGAACTTTACATACATTGTATAAATCCTCCTTTTTCTTCTGATATAATTATGAAATTACATTTAATTACATTATTTATAGATTGGGAAAATATTTCGCTGAATCATCGAATGTTCCATAAAGAATGCCCGAGCCGGTGCCCAAAGTCAAAACTATTTCATAAACATGCTGAACACACTCAACACAGTGCCCTGTTGCATGAACATGCACTACATCCGCCCGTACTTGGGATTCGTGCCTATTTAATTTTCAAACGTCATATTCAACTTAGGCGCGAGGGAAAGTGAGGGGCACCAATGCAGTCGTCTGTGGTTTCTATCGGTCGACCGCAACCGCATGGTTAAGTTATTTCTTTACAGTATACTGTATAATTTTCCCACTATCTCGTTTTTAGGCCTAGACTGCATGAAGAAGCTAATTTGCGTAGAAAACAAGAGAACTTGCAATGTGATATTGTTGACCTTACTTATGATTTTCTGTTGCTCCCATGATTGTTCCACCTCGACGTTTTCATCCGAATCCATTGCAGTGGTTTGGTAAAATACATCTCCTATACAAGAAGTTGGTTATTCGCATTTTCCACTTGAAAAAAGACGATCCAAAATTAGATTCCATCAAAAAGGACGGGTATAATGAGCTTGAAAGGTTGTATGAATTATGAAATTCGTCTGAGGGATTCATGTTGTATATGGGCAGCCTATCAACAAAATGCAATGCATTATCGCTCTTTGAACAACGGACTACATTCCTTCCGGGTCACCAGATTACTGAAAGAAGAATCCAAACGTTGTTGTAGTCGGCCCTTTGTTTCTTTGTTTAAAACAAAGAAAACAACGATTATGGAGAATTTTTGACTAATTTTGCAACCCTGCATTCCTTACGTCGAAAATGGATTGGGTCTGCCAAATAAAAACATAAAGAGTCATGAATACCACAAAAGAAAGCCCCCCCCCAATTATAGTGCTTCATGGCTACGCCTTCAAGTGTCACTTTAGCTGCAAACTTTGTTTTGACTTAAATTGTACAGTTTACGGAATAAATAATATAACACTTCCTAACGTCCTCAAATATCGCTTGTATAAATCAAACTTCAATAACTGAATAAGCAAACACCGCAGAAATTGTGAAGCTTCAACCCGAATCTCTAGTCACAGGGGTGCATGGTTACTATATTGCAGCAAGAATGCCGGATCAGTACTGATCCAACACTAAATGTTCTCTGTGTTCTTTGAAGCTTCAAATCGCTATATCAAAGAGTAAACTTTTGAAAACTCTTCAATTTTTCTTCTAAATACGCTTTCTGCCATCGTTTGAGTTTTGAAAGCTCATCATATACATCTGACCGCTGTGAAATGGCCATTTTGAATATACACAAGGTTATTAATTCAGACGATTCGTTTTTACCGTGTGCAAGCTTCAAAAATCTTCTGTGCAAGTCATATTTTGTTGAGCATGTATAACTCTTCTTGCTCACCAAACTTCTAAGGCTACGTGATTAAGAATTGCTCATTCGGTGTCGAATAAGCAGCTGTGAATGGAAGGACTTTCTTACAACAATGATAATTAATTCCGTTTATGAACCCATGCAAGGCCAAGATGAGAAGTAAAATTCTATATAACGATTGCGTAACCCGCGCCTACGCATGACATGGAAACGAGGTTTACCGTGCATGAAACGATCCGCCGAGTTATACCCCGCTTTTCGCGTTTGCTTAACACGTATTTCCTGTAACTTTTAGCTTAGTTCCATCGTTCTTACAACAGTTATCAGATTAGAGGGTTTTCCCTTTTCAATTGAGACATTTTTGTGGTCACAGCATGACTCTAGCTTTTATTGTATTATTTTGTGGATAAAAAGCTTTGTATCAGAGAACATAAAAACATCTCGATCTTTCAAATATAATTTATCTAGCAAAACCAGAAATTTGATTATACAGTATTTAGATCTGTACCTCTAGTCCAAGGCTGTGTGATATAGTCATGCTATATATACTTGCATTAGTTACTCCGGCGTCAGCGACGGAGTTGAAAATTCGCCTCGGTTTTGTTTTTTTTTTTTTTTTTTTTTTTTATTACTCCGGCGTCAGCGATGGAGTTGAAAATTCGCCTCAGTTTTGTTTTGTTTTTGTTTTGTTTTTTTTAATTTTTTTTTTTATTATTTTTCGTCGTCGCAAGTCTGTAATGGCGCGAAACATTCTAGTATTTAAAATGTGTATGTGATTGGATTTATCTATGTCCCAGTCTTGTCTCCCAAGAGTTGTGGTGCACAGCTTTGGCTAATTTTCCGATGCGCGATTCGATTTCGCTCGCATGATACGGCAATTCCTCCAAGAGGAACAAATAAACCGTTCTTTTCATGCTTTTCGATTAAGTTTAGACTGAATTGGGGTAAGAATATATTTAATACATGTAGATTCTGGTCCTATTTTAGTAATATCGCTGCTATTTCGCCGTTTAACAAGATGATGTGGTCGTGTATGGGCGCTTTGACTCGTCGTAGTTTGCACAGGATTGAAGATATAATATATATAAGCGCGAATGCCAAAAGCAAAGTGTAAGACAAAGCGAATGTATCATGCGGTTTATTTACATTTTTGAACAGTTGAACTTCTATACTTTTTAAAGTACGATGTGCTTCTGAATTTCGCGATGGAACATTTAGGTTCGCAAGGCGTCTAAATGCGAATATGAACTGCATTGTTTATGTTCAGAAGCTCTATATTGAAGACTGGCACGTGCGCCGGAGTTAACGCCAGAACAGGCGTCTTGTTTGTTTTTTTTTTATTATTTTTCGTCGTCGCAAGTCTGTAATGGCGCGAAACATTCTAGTATTTAAAATGTGTATGTGATTGTATTTATCTATGTCCCAGTCTTGTCTCCCAAGAGTTGTGGTGCACAGCTTTGGCTAATTTTCCGATGCGCGATTCGATTTCGCTCGCATGATACGGCAATTCCTCCAAGAGGAACAAATAAACCGTTCTTTTCATGCTTTTCGATTAAGTTTAGACTGAATTGGGGTAAGAATATATTTAATACGTGTAGATTCTGGTCCTATTTTAGTAATATCGCTGCTATTTCGCCGTTTAACAAGATGATGTGGTCGTGTATGGGCGCTTTGACTCGTCGTAGTTTGCACAGGATTGAAGATTTAATATAACTATATAAGCGCGAATTCCAAAGGCAAAGTGTAAGACAAAGCGAATGTATCATACCGTTTATTTACATTCTTGAACGATTTAACTTCTATACTTTTTAAAGTACGATGTGCTTCTGAATTTCGCGATCGAACATTTAGGTTCGCAAGGCATCTAAATGCGAATATGAACTGTATTGTTTATGTTCAGAAGCTCTATATTGAAGACTGGCACGTGCGCCGGAGTTAACGCCAGAACAGGCGTCTTGTTTCATATAAATTGATTACTTAACCCCTACTTATATACAGGAACTAAAATTAGTGGCTAACAGAGCAGGAACTATAGAACTTAATTTGAGGGGGTGTATATTCATATATTCGTCTGATGTCTGATTGATTTATTTGGAAAGCAATCATAACGACGAAGCATGAAGTCATTTTGAGATATTGAAATAATTATGTCTTTCTAAAGCTAAACAAGCAAATCGTATCGTTGGGAGGACTACAAGACTGCCAGGATCTTGTTATGCACTCATTTCAATTTTCAATACCTCAAAGTCATATCGCAGCCTGTTTAATCTCTTCTAAGCGGATTCATACATACATACATACATAATACTTTATTTAAAGACGCTAGCCTGATCAGCCTTGCTGTTTTTCACGAGGGGCTTATATATATACAAGCAAATGATTACGTAGAACATACTGTACAATGATAACAAACAGATTATACAACGAACAGGCAATAGGCAAAGAACGATATGACAATGAGGACAGGTCAGCTTCACTTCAAAATAGATTTTATTATCCACCTTAATGATTGAATAGAATCGGCAGTTTTTGCCTCAAAAGGTTGATTTTTTCAATGGAAAGCTCCATTGTATTTGAAAGTTCTTTTCGGAAATTATTTCGTAGGTTTTGGTAATATTAAATCCGTTTTACGATTTCGAAGATCATATAGGGGGAATCGCCCTCATAGCATCGTCGAAATAAATGTTTTAAATTTAGAGCAGTAAGATCACTAATTATTTTATACATGTAAATCGATTTAATATTATCACGTGTAGAGACTCCCAACTTAACAAAATCATCAGATCGAATATGAAAAGTAGACTTAATTATAACTGCCAAATACGTTGAAATCAATTGGTTTCACTTACCTACGGTCAATATTATTAAACAGCATAGAAACAACTTATTTGTCTTGAGAATCATCGCTCTTATTTCTATAAATAATATAAATGGTATAAATACTGAAGCTCATTTAGTTAGCGCCAGGCACTGGTAGTGTGATTCATACCTCACATGAATTAATCGTCGAAAGATCATAGAATATTAAATTGCATTTCTTGCTTTCTCCCTGTTGGGTGCAGAAATGACTGTTGTTTGTCTCTTTCGATGGCCAAATTACTTTCAAAATATTAAATATACTTTTCCCATATGACGTTAAGAGAGTTTCGACGGTTAGCATTAAGATAACAGAACAAATGCCGTTCAAATCGTAAAAATCAAAGGAAATTGCCAAAACTGTCAGCTATTTTCCGTAAATTGTCGTAAATTTTTAAAAGTTAACTTCTCTGAGTATACATCACTTGATCTTACTAACCTACGAAGATTGAGCTCATGATCAACACCGTTGACACTATTATTAATCCATGCAGTAAACCTGGGGCCGGTTGTATCAAGCCCGTTTAGCTTAAACGGTGGATAAGTCAAAATTAAATAACACTCTTACATCTCCCTTGAATGAGTGAACTTGAAGCCCCGTTTACACTACACTCGATTTAATGGCACGGCACGGCTAAAATAGGTACCCGTGCCCGTTTTATCTATGCTCGGCCTTTGTTTTGGTAGCCTGAACACTAATAAAATTGGGTACGGGTACCAATTTTAGCCGTGCCGTGCCGATAAATTGACTGTAGTGTAAACGGGGCTTGAATATTATGCATTAAATATGTAGTTGTAAACAGTATCTTCAAGTTTGTATTAAGGTTAAAAACATTTAGTTAGCTTGTTGAATAAAAAGATAGACTCGCTTTCTATTTTGAACTTATCCACCGTTTAAGCTAAACGGGCTTGGTACAACCGGCCCCTGATGCAAACTAGAACCGTACCATGAACATACAGAGGTATACACAGAAACACTCTTTCTGGTCGATCACGTAATAAATTAACTATTCCAATGAGAGCTCTGGAGATTCATTAATTCTGGCTTCCTTGTGGACAGTTGCTTTATCCAGTGTATTATTAGATCAGCGGCATGCACATGTGAACGATGGCAAGCATCAACTAATGAAGATTTATGTTGCTCATTATTATTGAAAAATTATGTTAAAATGCCCCCCATGCAGATCGCAGAAACGCCTATATTCTACAGTAGCAAATTAAGTATAAGTTCAAAAATGTGAGAGCTAAGGCCACATAGAATCCATATTTGGGTAATGTATAGAATTAACTTGACATAGTTTCTAAAAATACTTAAAAATTAACAAAGGGCACTGAAACGCCACCGTAAAAGAGCACGTAGTATTTTTGAAAGTGAATATGTTTTTGGAATGTAAATGACACAGGAAGTAAAAAACTGGCCTTAAGTTGAGATAACAGGGAGCCGCTTTTCTCGGTTTTACGTGCTAGTGCAAGTTGCCTTACATTGACGCAAATAAAGACATCACGGCATTATGCAAGATAAAATGAAAATAAGTCAAAGTTCATAATAAGTCAATTTCACCGGCTTAATGGCATCAAAATTTTGAATTTTTAAACCATACTATTTAAATATTATGCTGTAAATTGTGCGGATAATTATGCAGAAAATTTGTGCTCGGTAAAGCCGTGCTAGCTCAGGTAAACAGATACTTTGAAGTTTGTCTGGTCTCCTGATAATAATTTTCCCGCCATTCTTCCATTTACTTAAGTTCAATGACAACTCGAATGTTAGTAGCAGAAAATCCAATTATAATTACAATATAACGCATTTTGAGCATCGTAAATTTTCCCGGTAGTCAAATGTTGATGTATTGCACTTCGCTGTCTTCAGTTGATTGCAGATAACTGAGGCAAAACACGTAGGAGAAATAAAAAGCAGCTTAGGATATTACATGTGTCAATTTGATTCAATACTAACATCAAACAGACGGAAGCTATAGTAGGCGCGATGGACACATATTACAACCAGGAAAGTGAAATTTTTCAGTTAAACTGGTTTGCTATGATTTTCTAAGTAAACTAAGTAGACTAAAAGTGAAATAGAAAAAACACTTACCTTTTCTAAATCGTTTCATAGGAGTCTGTCGGGAGTATCGAGAAGCGAAAGATCGGCCTACTCAATTTAAATCAGTGTTATTAAATTTTCATATAGTGATAAAGTTATACCCTGCCGATAAGGAATTTTTATTCTTTACGTTACTGGTAACCATGGAAAATTGTTGGCATGGGGTGAATTGGTGAAATTTAGTCGTTTGCATATCAATGGAATGAAACATTTTTGCCAATTTAGGAGGTTGACGATTAGTATTCATAAGAAAGAAAGATCCTGCCGTTAGTGAAAAATTACTGCAGCAATTTTAAACTGAGAATACCTGCATGACGATGAATAATATTGATTATGAATTTCAAAAAAAATGTCCAAAAACTTTAATCTACTCACTGAAAATATTTGAAATTATGGTATTTTATAATGTTATTATTCTTATTGTATATACCCATGCAGACCTCTTTCTATTCATTACGCAAGACCTTTCCATAAATTCATTACCAAACCCAGAACAAGGGGTACATTATATAATAACACGAAAACTAACAAATAAAACCGTATAAAACTTACAGAAATACAAGTACAAATCAAAACTTAGGTTTGGAAAGAGTAAATTATGCGGAAATTCGATTATTATAACTAAATCGATCTTAGGCCGTGGTATAATGCTACACTCACACTCCAATTGTTCAAAAACACCGCTCACACACGCAGGTGTAGCTCAGGTTTTCGTCTATTGAGAAAGCTCGTTCACACTCATTGAGTGTAACGTCTGTCATTACTGATGAATGAGAAAGTTATTTCTTCGTTAATGCATGGAATAATTGAAGGTAAACATTAAAAATCAAGCTATTATTGGACTGAAAATACCGCCATGGAAAAGTTATGAGAAGATTGAGATCTCCCACTCAATGAGTTTGAGTGTGAGTGAGCTCTTAGAATACAGACGTTCCAGAGTAAAGTGTGAGTGAGAGGCATACGTCCCTTGAGCTACACCTAGTTAAGTTATGCTCAATGAATTGAGTTAACATACGTTTACGGCAATCAGGTATATTATAATCCATCGCAATAATCGTTACTCTGGTTTAATCATATAGGCGGCTGCCCAGAAACGTTTTCGATCGTTCTCGTGGCGCGCGCGTGCCGCGATTCTACTCCGTCTATTATTATCAGGTTGTTTTACATTATGTAAGCGCCCAGGAGCCGATTGTTCGAAAGGCGTTTATCCCCAGCCACTTTTCGGGCAAATATGGCGGGCGGGGATATTTTGCGGATAGAAATTTAGAAACTAAAGCGAGAGACGAAGGGCCATATGAACATGTCGAAAATTGGTAATCCAAAGAAATCTCGTTGAAATTTCGTCCATCCTTAGTTCGAGGTAATTTCTCACGCAAGCTGGGTTAATTTTGGACTTGCTGGCTAAAAATATTATGGAAATACGGCAAACAAAGAAAGGAATTAATCGATGTACGTAATTATTATTTAGACGAAAATTTTGTTTTTGTTTTTGTTGTTTTTTTTTGTCTCCCAAGAGTTGTGGTGCACAGCTCGAAATCTAAATTTCCGATGCACGATTTGATTTCGCTCGAATGATACGGAAATTCATCCAAGAGAAAAAATAAACCGTTCTTTTGATGCTGTTCGATTAATTGGGGTAAGAATATATTTAATACATATAGATTCAGGTCCTACTTTAATAATATCGCGCTGCTATTTCGCCGTTTAAGAAGATGTGGTCGTGTATGGGCGCCTTGACACATCACAGTTTGCACAGGATTGAAGATTTTATAAGCGCGAATTCCAAAGTGTAAGACAAAATGAACGTATCATGCGGTTTATTTACATTTGTGAACTTCTATACTTTGTGCGATGTGCTTCTGTACGTTGTACGAACTTCTATACTTCTATACTTTCTATACTTTGTACGATGTGCTTCTGAATGTCGCGATCGAACAACATTTAGGTTCGCAAGGCATCTAAATGAGTATGAACTGTATTGTTTATGTTCAGAAGCTTTATATTGAAGACTGGCACGTGCGCGGCACGCCGGAGTTAACGCCAGAACAGGCGTCTTGTTTAAGTTCAAAGTGTGCCAAGATCTGCCAGTCAACCACATCCAACATGACATCTTTTATTTTACGATTTGTTTCGAATTACATTCTGCAGGAATTTGATCCCGAATAACATGAATTAGAAACGGTATTTTTGGGCGTAGGTTGTGGCCGTATAGTTCGACAGCAAGCACCGAGAAATCTACGATAAACATTGTCGATAGTGATAGCGATGTGGATATTCTCAATGCATCGTATTCTGAAAGGTATATGTGAAGATGTATAGATTAATATTTATGTGTAGAATGTATAAATTTCTACTATAATCTCTCTAAAGTTAAAAGACAGCAAAAAAAGGGAACAATAAGACGCTATAGTAGCTACTTTTTACAATGTGAATGGCCTTTGGGATAAAATTATTATTAACGCATTATTAAAGTATACGCTTGCATGGGTATACTTGATTATAATTATTTTATTTTCAATTAAATTTCTTTATAAACTAATTATTCATACATAAAAAACCTGTTAGTTTGCTTCCAGACATCAACAACTGAGTCATACCTAACCAAAGTCAATGTCAATGTATGCACCCCCCCCCCCCCCTCCAATTTGCTCGTTCGAATGCGTAATTCATGTTGTTCGTTGTTGTTTTTAAACACTGTACAGTAAAGACCTTAGAGTGACGTGTATACAAGCAAGGCCAAAACGTTTACTTTCGTTCTTCGCATTCGGATTTTCTCACGCCATTTAGTTGTTAGTAACAAAAACTAAAGACGTCGAGAAGACTGGTGGACGTTTCGATCTAACCGCAATAGCAGGTAGACATGTAAATATCCATCAGGTTAAAGAAAAATGAATATTCACAAATTCTCCACCAGTATATAGATTCATTCAGTTATAGAGATGAAACATCATATTACATACTGCCTGAGCAACAGTCACCGTAGCATCAGTATACATTCAACATCAACTTCAGACTAAAACCAGTCACCAGAGTTCTCCATATTTGAAAACCGCATCAGGTACAGTTTTAAACAGATATTCATTATTTTTAATCAGAAAACAACTCTCATCTAGCACTAAAAAAATGAAAATAAAAGAAGACGTTATCCAGAAATAATCAAATACGTGCATGCAGTCCTTTGATTCGTCGTATTTTATTACTTTTGTTGAGATTTGTTCCTTTCTTTTCTTTTCTTTTCTTTCAAGGTCTTGTTCGAATAACATGTTCACGAGTATATTCAATGGAGTGTATAATATATTGATATGTATTTATAATTTTAATTTTTTCGTTGTTTTTCGTCGTTTATTTATGTATCTACATTTATAGAGATTTAGCGAAGAAGAATGAAACTGCATATTCAACATTGTTTCCTGATTTACATTTTGGAAAGTTTCTACATTTCTGTTGTAAACTCCACATGCAAACTGACACCACAAGTTAATTTTCCTGATGGAAAGCGAGAAAAAAGCCAAATAGAAGGCCTTGTAGTGGTCAACACAACGTCGGAGACAGCAATAGGGTGTTTTGGAAAATGTGTGGAGAATTGTCAGTGCAAATCGATTAATGTCTGCGGGAAGACCTGCCAGTTAAACTCCGGTAATCAAGAGAATAAAGCATTAAGTGACAACGCAGACTGTTCCTATTATGAATTGTCATGGAAGACACAGAATTCGGTTAGCAAACTGATTGTCTAAAAATAAGAAAAAAAACACATCTAGGCCTGTTTTATGACACACTTAGGCCTGTTTCATTTTCAGAAAGGGGTGATTTAATTACTTTTTGTTCTAACTAAAGGTAACTGTAGTGACGAGAACTATTTTTGCGGTTTATAAACGTGATATGAAGAACTATCAAGCCGAAGTTTTCTCGTTAGTCTAACAACCCACTTCAATGATTGCTTTATTATTTATTCAAAAAAATGAACATTGCAACTTTGTTCGTCTCACATATCAGTTGTTTTACACTCCCGCTCTTTTGGGACGTTCATGTCTTTGCCATCGGTGTGTCGTCATAACAATGAAATACAACTATTTATCACACGTTATGACGTAATAGCCGGCAGAAAAAGTCGTGGCTTACGTTATGACGTCACTCGCTGGACATAACGATTTCACACATGGCTGTTAGCCAATCAGAGACTTAATTGAATCCAACTGAGGAGTGCATCTGCATAGGCGACTATATTGCAGAGACTTTTCCTACGCTGTACACAAAAGTTCAAAAACAAAGAAAAGATAAAACTACTCTGAGTCTGTTTTCTCTAGCCTCAGTCCTTCCATAGACAAAAATGTTATTTTCATCAGATTGAATTAAATGCAGTCCTTCTATTCGTCTCAAAATCCATGTATATCGCGAAAGGATAAAAAATCACTAATTACCGTATTTTACCGTCTGAATAAAAGCAAATCATTATATTTCGAGACATCCCATCCGAACTTGCACAATTTGGCCGGCGTAGACTTGTAATTGTTCGGTATTTCCCATCTTAAGTTAGAACATTTAAAAGCAGGCATGTAATTTATAATTCGCGTATTTTTAGGGCGCCACAAGTGGGAGCTGCACACAAAGACAAAGCTGTTGTAGTACAGGTAGCCCATGTTTAAATGGAGGAACTTGCATTGAACAATGTCCCACGTCCTCAACAAAACGATATCGCTGTATTTGTCCTCAACATCTCGCAATTAAAGGAGAACATTGCGAAATTGGCCCGAAGAGCTGCCGAACGATATATGATGCGAATCCTGGTAGTCAATCTGGAGTGTACACATTGTTTGATAACTTTAACCAAAGCTTCCCTGCTTACTGTGATTTTAATTTGCATGATGGCAAAGTGTGGACCCTTGTTCAGTCCTTTTCCTTGGGAAATATTTTGCCGCATTATCAGAAAAAACAGTTATTTGTGGATAATCCAAGAAATATAAAAAATCCTGAGAATTGGCAGGATTATCGTTTGTCTAAAGCAAGATTTAGTAGTATTCAGGAGAACTCAACCCACTTCCGTGTGACGTGTAATTACGATAGTCAGTCTATTGAAGACATGGTTGATTACGTCCGCCTCAAAACCAGCGTGGTTGACTTTCTGACCTATAATATTGATAATACTGATCAAAAATGCATATTGGTGGAGTACTTAAACATACGTGGAGGATCATGCGCAGACTGCACGCTTGCTATGGTGCAAACGTCCACATGGAATATCTTTACAAGTCCAAATAGGAATGCAAGGTACAGCTGCGACTGGCAATATCCCAATGGGTACCCCGAGTGTGAGGAAAATCTTGGTGGATATGAGTGTTGGAATACCGAATATAGATGCACCTCGTCTTCATCATCCACGACAAATACCTGGTATGGATCTTAGGGGCCGTCTTCCTACATTTCCTGTACATTTTCTGAATTTTTGGATTTGGCACGAGTATATTATACTAAATTAGGAAAATATAATATCTTAATGTTATTGTTAAAGCGCACAGAATTCTTAGTTGCAAACATTTAAGGCATTCAAATTAAACACCAAAATCATGCATGCGACAAGTCGAAACACATGAAAACTGCACAATTTTTAAACTTCAATTTTTTCGCAACAGTTCTATATAGAGACATAATGCGTACAAAGATTTTCTTTTATCACTTTTAATTCATCACCTGATCGGTTGTAAATAAGGATACATATATTTACGCGCACGATTTTGTACATTCCTGTATATACTATAGAGCATGTTCCATGTTTGTTGACTAGCAGGTGGTAGGATACTTAAACTTATATGCCTGTGTAAGCAAATAGTTAAAGTTTGCACTGCAATAAAACATAACTTTGTTTCGCAAACATTATGAACTTGATCACTTGACTTGCAAAATAGCTGATGTCAGTATCAACTGTTCTAAACGAAAACATGTTATGAAAGAATGTTATTGGTTATGTTCTCCAAGTATTTATGTCGATATTCTATAATACATTTATTTGATATGTGTATTTCATTCTTGTACCTTCGCTCTGTCGTATCAAACAAACTATTCCACTTTTCTGAGAACCGGTGGCCCTAAACGGCATTATTATGAATTCTATCCAAAGTTTTATACTAATTGGGTAAGAAAAATACGTCATGGTTACTATACTTTCCTTAATTTTCAAACAAAGCGTATATAATAGTCTGACAAATTAAACAAGGAATACATGCGTGCAGCAGCTCCTTTGTTCCCTATCCAAATACAGTATTCAATCCAAATAAAGTATATGAAATACTATCCAAAAAGCTCTTTCTGTTTGCCTAGGTGTAGTGTTTTTGTTTTTGTTTTTGTTTAGGGCTCTCGAATTAACTTCACATACATGCAGTACTCGGATATGTGATAGCATTGCTCATTACAAACTTGTAGCTTTAATAATGATCAATCAATCCATTTTTTTTTTCTTTAATGGATAATTGCTCACTGGATTGATTGATTTTACATGCACAGGGGCGTAACCAGAACGAACCCCATATCCGTTCCGCATTTTAACCTATTATCCGTTCCGCATTTTGACCCTATACGTCCTGTTCCGTCGATCCGTTCCGCATCCGTGTCCGCATTTTAACCCCAAAAAATCGATACAAATATCGCGTTGAAATATGTGTTCTATAGCCTTCAATACATTATATACACCTACGTTTAACTTAAAAAGGTAAATTGAAGTGGTCAGGATCATTGGAAGACCATAAATCAATGGTGCTAACCGAAATGAGCGAAGAAAGGACATCTTGGCATTCACCGAGTGTGGGAACTTGGCAGTTGCGAGATGTTGTCAGTTACATGGCATAGCAAAAGCCAAAATGTTTATTAAATAAACATTTCAAAGGTGAGAATGGAGACGAACTCATCCAAAGAATATACTCTTATACAAATCAAAAGCTTGCTGAGAATGACCGTACGGCAATGAAGTAGCAATTCTATAGAGACTGATCTAGCTATGTTCAGCCAAACTTCTACAGAGACAGAGAGATAAATAGTAAAGATATATCATCTGATGCTGTAGAGTGTGAGGGTTATGACATGCAGACTAAAGGGAAAAGGCCGAGGAGTACAAACTAAGGAGGGCGTCCAAAATAAAGTTTTAAATCTTGAAGTTCAAAGTCCAAGAGACGAAACGAGCACAAACTTGTCAACAAGCTGAGATTTGCATATTAAAGAAATAAATTTGCATACAGCGTCACAGTCTTTTATCCCGTGTGGTTGTCATTTGTCCGACGAGTTACAATTCTGAGTTCAAAATTGGAGCCCTGAAATCTAAACTCGAGAGCTTCGCTGAGCAAGTATCGAGTAAATTGGATGACCTTGCAACTGAAATAAGCGATATTAAAGAAAACAAACCGTACTCGATTGTAATCCTAGAAAGTAGACCTGATGAACTAAAGAGAGAGAAGTTGGAGTTGAGTAGAGCCAATAGGGAGGTTAAGATCGGCTTCCGTTACGAGTACCGATACCAATAATCAGTCACGCGCATGCGCAGATGTAACAATAGTCCAAAATGTGACAACACTAGAAGTCGCGAGTACCGTTTTGGGGCTGAAAATGGAAGTGGATAGGTATAGGCGAAGTACCGAATTATATTTACTGTATTATTGTCATTTTCTGCAGTAGTTTTCTAATAATATTATTTAGGTTTTAGTTGTATAATGTTTCTGCTTTGTTTGGTGAGACTTAAGGATTTTGATTAGAGTTTTTGATGTGAATACAGCCGCTATACTCCGCCATGTTTATTTACTTCTTACGGAAGTCACAATCTTAACGCTTTAAAATTTCCGCGCTGCCAAACTGTAATACGTCATGTATTTTCGTATCGGTACTGGTAGTGGAAGTAAATCTTAACCTCCCTAATGACGAGGTACGGAAGGAAAACTTAATCATGAAATACACTATATATAGCTCATTTAAGTTCAACAAACAAGAATCTTGAAAATGAAAAAGCAAGCTTATTAACCGCCCTTCAGATAATGCACAAGGAACTCAATCAAATTAATAAATCCGAGAAAGAAAACGGAAGTTTAATTATAATAGCAGAGAATAATCAGTATAAAGATAAAATTAGCAAATGTAACCGTCAAATAAAAGAATTGGAAAATGAGAAAAAAAGCTTGACAATAGTAATTAAAACCTTGCAAGAGGAAGAACAGTGGAACTATGTTAATAAAAATAAGGGAGATAAAAGGAAACTTAAATACCAAAGCAAACATTCTACAGATAAACTGACGAAGAATAATGAGGTGATGCGGAATCAGTCTCATAATAGTTGTACCGTCTTAAGTGATTCCGAAAGTACTACATACAGATGATGACCTCATAGAAAACGTAAAGTCAGCAACGTCATCAACAATAACAGAGCAAAGAGACATAAAAAAATCAAATAAAGAGGTTGATAACAACAGCGAACAAAGACAGAACGAACGACCAGTCCATTCGACGAAGAGAGCAAATGTGTGAACACGATTCTCATTAGCGACTCAATGATTAAACACTTACGACTGTATTCTAAAAGCTCACTCACACTCAAACTCATTGAGTGGGAGATCTTAATCTTCTCATAACGTTTCAATGGCGGTATTTCCAGCCGAACAGGGGCTTGATTTTCAGTGATTTACCTTATATCTTTCCATCTATTCAGAAAAAAACTTTCTCATTGATCAGCATTAACGAAATTTATATGTCACACTCGATGAGTATGAGTGTGAGTGAGCTTTTTGAATACAGGCGTTAGACTCAAAAAGGCTGAGTCGATCTTCTAAGCCTCTTCGCAAAATGCTGAGATCAATGATCTGTTGCCACAGTATTGTCACTTTACCCCTCGCTGAGTTAATGATTTACTACAATTGTTTGAAAGGCATTTCTTCATTATTTTGCATATATTCTTTATACAATTCCTTGAGACTTTGCTTGGAGACATATTAATATAACCGCAATCGGTGTAATGGTAGGCAATATATTGTGGTGGTGATTGGTGAAGTTCTTCACGACGGCAAGTAGGAAAATATGTTATCCCTGAAGGTAGGTAAAGCCACGCAACCCGATTTTTGTTCTATTATTTTATTCGATCTACAAAATCCTTGCTTTGCCGATGTCATTGTCAAGCGATTTTAGTCGGTCTACTGCAATCGGAGTATGTCAAAACAATTTGAATTTGCCGATTAAAATCGGCTAACTAAAATCGTAGGACAAAAATCGCGTCGTGTGCGCCTGGCTTTAGTTCTGATATATATCATGTCTGACCATTAATTGGTATACAGGGTGAGTCAACAAAATCTGATACCTTTGAAATTCAAATTAGCTGCAATGTGTCTGTAATCGGCTGTAACGAGACAGAAGTTGCCTAAAATATCTTATGGGTATACAAAGCATATCAAATAAGTGAACCCATTAATTAACCTTGAACATAAAGTTTGTTCCCTCTGGGAGTTAAAATGCATTCTAAGCTCTGTAATAAAAAAGAACGTGGAATTAGTTCAATTGGTTTAAACACTTTCGCATTAGTTAACCACGTCTTGTTGATGGTAAACAATGGAATTGTCAAATTCCAGCCATAAGTTCGCGGCTAATTGGAATTTTTACTCACCCTGCATGTATGTTATTGAATTCAAGATGGCTCCCTACAGTTTAATGAAATTGTCAAATACACGTCTTGAACAGGGATATTAAGCGTTGTCTAGATGACTAAACTTTTCTATGACTTTTAGGGAGCATGTATAATATGTAGAGTCGAAATCTATTTGGAACTTTCGCCTTTGGCAACCGTTGTTATAGCATTAAAGGCGTTTGGTTGATTATTTGATAAGCTTTATTCACCCAGGATTACCCAATCAGTAAAAACTGTTCTCCCTTGAGGCCCTGACATTAAATCAAATAATTTCTTTTGCAAATTCAAGTTAAAAACTACAATTACAAACTTAGTATCAAGATATAAAAATATATAACTAAAACAATAGTTTAATACTATATATGTTACAGTGAGATACATAGAATCCTATAAACGTTCGTCCAATATACAATAACTAAGACGAAGATTTTAAAAAGTTTAAAACAGATCTCTTCAAAGACAGTAGACTATCTTTCTCGTAATGCCTGCGCACACGAGAGCTATCAGCTGAGCTAGGGGTTACTCGTGCCTGTTAGCTCAGGCGACAGCTCACCGTGTGCGGATAGATTTTTGTGAGTTTTCTGCCCCATGGAACCTTTTCTCGCGTATCAAACAATGTTTCCTTTTGACATAATAAATGCGGAAATAAGCCATAACTCGAGAACGAAGCTTTCGGTAGCCTCGTTTTAGTGTTACAGCTTGTTTCCACACTTATTATGTCAAATTTAAAAAAGCTTTTTCATTCATGCGTTGAATAAGGATGTTTTGGACCTGGCTTTACACGTGGCTTGTTGTAAAACTTGAAATCGTTATATCCTGTTCTATTTAAAACGCTAATGTTGGGACGTAATTATCGAAAGGGTCTATTAATACGGAATAATTAAAATAAGCACCTATATATATTATATATCGTTCCTCTTTTATCGTTTCTCTTAGATAATTGCTAATCTCCTAGTGGTATTAGTACCCTCGCCTGCATTGCTCGCCGGCTCGGGATTTATTTTAAGATTCCATATACATATCTATATAGATTTATTTATAATAGGTGACTTATTGATGTTGTTATAAAGTGATATGTTACTTATTTTAGATGTCAATTTTTGCAACCCTGTTGTTGGCTGTCCACGAGATTCGGAGTAGAGCAGGTAAGAAGTGATAGTTGTTAAATGTCATTTACACAGAACTATTAGCCATTTCATTATAGATAAAAAGAGAAATATATAGTTATAATCCTCTACACCCTAAATTTGAATGGGGGCGATAAAGCCTTTTAAATACAGAACTCATGAAGAATGCTATCTCGATATCTCAGCTAATTTTGCATCGTTTCTATTGTAATAAAACTTTTAAATTATTTAATAATTATAATTTTATATAGAAATACGGTTCATATATAGGTAAGGAATTTCATCCTGACAGTAAGTATGGTGGCCTAGAAGGGCAATACAAAACTCAATTGATCTTTTGAATTATAGACAATTTTTGATCTATGAAAGGAAATGCAATCAAATCATGCGCCCTAGCTGAAGAAAGCGTACTAAGATTAGTAGTACTGCCAAGTTTGGCTGCGAAATGTTGTAGAATGTGGAAAATATAGCCTTGCATAGTTTGCAAATATTTATACTTTTTCATTAAAAACGAAAATTATTACCATTTTTGGGCTAAATGTGGTAACAATTTCCTTTTGAAGTAAAAAAGTATACAAATTTGTAAATTTTGCAAGGCTATATATATATATTAATATATATATATATAATATATAATATATATATATATATATATATGTATATAATATAATATATATATTAATATATATATATATATATATATACACTGTACAACGCAAACAGTTCATCAATTAGGCTAGCAGTCGATAGATTGAATGAGATCATTTACTGGATAAGCTATAACGCTGATGGTTAAAGTTTTATCTTAAGAAAAACTTTTTACAGTCGTAATACTACAGTTATAACCGGTTCGCTTGGAAGATCTGGAAAACCAGTGATTACCCAGATTGGGAATTATTACTACGTTCTTGATTCACCTCAGTCTATCATTTGTAAATAAGATAAAGCCACTGATACCGTTGTTCAAAACATCACAGTGTACAGTGGAGCTGCAGATATTATTGGGACTAATGGTGTGCGGATTTGTTGAAAATAACATGCAAGAGCAATTGCTACCTTTAAAAAGGGGCTGAGCAGCTTCTTCGACTGACCTATTCTCGCATGTGATACAATTATACCTGATCGTTATTTTAGTCAGCTCGAAAAAATTACTTAACTAACCGAAACTTTTTTTAAAGACAGTTTGAAATTTTTGCGGCTGAGTAACTTTTTTTTCATAAAATTAGTTCTTGGTTTGGGAAGTGCCCTAAATTGTATTAATTTTGTCAATTCTATAAAAAAAATACCAAACATGTATGTTACATACGTTCTCTGAAAGTTTGCATTACGATAATAGTAATGTTTGTGTACGTTTGTCTTTGCAAATACCATGTGAATTTAGTTTTGCAGAGCTTTTGGTCAGTAAGCCGGGACTATCATTATTTGATGATGATCAGGGATAACGGACTGAAAGCTCTCGAAACCTAAATTGACGTGGTGACGGTGGTATTTCCACAAACGTTCAAAATCTTTGATCCGCTCTCCAGAAGCTGATTATTTCTTACTTTGTATATAAATGAGTATTGTACATATATTAGCTAGAGAAAACTTTTTTTGCATAACGTGATGTATTCACCATACTATAAGAATTCTATGTCTTGACTAGGATATCTCTCAGTAAGTTGTATTCAAATGCTGTGGTGATTAATCGTTCCATAGTTTACCTTTATTTTCCTCAAATTTATTTTGTGAATAGACCTTGACGAATGTAATGAAAGTCCATCTCCTTGTGATCCGAAAGCAGAATGTAGGAATTATCTTGCTGGATCTTGCTGCACCCGTACCCAATTTCATTATAGCGCCATGGCTATACCAATAAAATGGCCGGGCACCGGGCACGCGCACGGATGAAATAATCCGGGATCTTTTACATGTTTGACGAGATCTATTACTCGTGATTGTTGAACTGTCATTTTCAAATATACCTTTTTCTTTTTAAAGTATTGTGATGCACATTTCCGACATTCTCTGAAAATTGGCTCAGTGTTTTTCTTTCATCTAAATTCCTGCATCGATCAAGATTAAATTATATAATATATATTTTTTATTTAAAAATCTAAAGTAAAAGTGTTCTTGCCCTTTCACGTGCATGCTCCTGGCACAAGCTTTATAGTATGTATAAGAAAATATTTTTCATCATGATTAGGCGGCAAAAGTGAATCTTATAATTACACAATATAATCTTTTAGCTTGTTTAATTATTCGAAATGGGTGATAATATTTCGTACATTAAAAATGAACAATGAATTAAGCAACTCTGTAAAATACTAGAGATATGCTCATATTCTAATTCACTAATAAAAAAAACTCTGTTTATAGATCTTTGCCAAATACCATATTTATTCTTCTCAACATCATCGGGAACGGTGTCTTATAATACAGAAAACTCCACAAGTATCCCAATGAAGGTTGACGATAGAGTTGGCGCCTTATTGTCATATGAAGCTATCAACAGACGGTTTTATCTCTATGTTAATGGTGAAGGAATCACAAGTTATTATTTAGATGGTTCTGATGAGATGACAACAAACATCGGAAATGTGAAGTTATTCACTGTCAATGGAAGAAACAATTTGATGTATTACTACCATGAACTGCATAGTAGAATATATGTGTATAATATTACTGGTGATCAATTGCCAGCGACTGAAGTTGATGCTCTCAAAGATATATCTAGTGTAAAAGATCTGGAAATGGACACAACAAATGGGTAAGGCGAGCAAGGCTTGTTTTCTTACGATTTTTTTCAAAAATGTTTAGGTTTTTATATTAATTTTACAAGGAATATATTCCTCAAACAAAACGTGTATAAAATGAATATATTTGATGACAGCAACTCTCAACTTTCTTTCAAATTGTACTTTGTTGTTATTGCACGTAAGACTTTATGAAATTGCTCCAGGCTTGTTTAATTATTAGTTATGTCAGTGTAAGTTGGAATTGAGTTACTTTAATATCCTTCACAGTTACCTCTACATAGCAAGAGCAGGTGATCCTCCAATCGTACGTTATAACCCAGCAGATAGCAGAATAATGGAGTTCAATTTTGATGGTTCAGCGCAGTCAATTTCTGTGGATGTGTACAATAACGTCATTTACTGGGCAAACTATGATGGAATCAATCACAATGTTATGAAAACTATGCTCAATAAGCAAACAATTGGTTTAAACATTAGTTATCCTGGATCGGTTGAATTGACGTCTGATGTTCTAAATTTGTATGTCTTGGACACCAGCAACAACCGTATTGATAAGTACTTGAAGACATCGTCCGAAAAACAAGGACATTTTACCTATCATGTTACGATAAATGACTTGATAATTGCATATGGTGAGTTTGCTCTTTTTCTTACTTCAACTTACATGAAACATAAGACATAAAATTACTGACATTACATTATTTTTACTGACTTGGTTACTCTATTTCCTGTCGTTGTAAACATAATTTAAAAATTCATATTTCTGTTCTGCTCTGCCTAAGTGTGTTTCAGTGCTACCACACACAATAGAGTATAACAGAACATGTGTTGTTATTGAATGTTGGTTTTGATTTTTATCAGCAGGCACACAGAAAGAACTTATAAACATTCCATTCATTTACAGACCATGATGAATGTTGTGCTGGAACCTTCTGTCACGTGAACTCTTCCTGTGCAAATTCTCTGGGAAGTTTCAACTGCTCCTGCAATGAGGGATTTGCTGGAAATGGCACTTATTGTCAGGGCATTTTTTAAGGAATTTTGACTAGTGGGGTAAAGTGTGTATTAGGGCCCATGCGCAAGACAAATATGTAATAGACGATTCCCCTTACTAAGAATTAGTAGCGCTTTGCATTATGGTTATGGTGTTATCACTGACATTCAAGACAGTTTGAATGAAAATATTGAATGTTTTCCTCACGATTTTGCTGTTGGTCATTCCTTATACACCTGCCCTAACTTTCCCAAACGCTCTTGCACAGGTGAAGACAAAAATTTACATGTGGCTTGACAATCAAAGATACCACTATAACCATGATGCAAAGCGCTACTAAATCTCAATAAAGGGAATCGTCTATTACATACAGATGTCAGGGCGGCGGAACATAATATATTTTGGGGGGCTAATTTCACGAGGAATTCGCGAATTTTTTTTGGAATTTCAATGCTCTAGGTCTTCGGAAATGGCCATTTCAGAGTCTTACTTGCTGCTTTCATCGTAGTTTTTGGCAAACACCGCAAACTGAAACGGCACAGCGCGTGTTGTGATATTTTCTGCATTTGAAAAATCATCTCTCAAATTCTCAAAATAATTTCCAAACAAAATGGCGGTCCGAAAATAATAACAATAATTGTACAACCACGAATAATCTGCTGTTAAAGACAACTATGAAAGATCAAAGAAAGTCAATTTACATTCACTTGATCCGTATCACAATATAGGATATCTTATTAGCATTTGATACGCCGGCGAGCATTAATTTGACGATTTCGTGGTAACGTAATATGTATGTATATTTAATCTCCCATTCTGGCATTCTTCATGAAATTTTTGAGGGGGCTAAAGCTCCCCCCTAGCCCCCCTGTTCCTCCGCCCCTGACAGACGTCTCACGTAAATGCCGTAATTACATACGTATTTATTTCTTCGAACAAATTTCAAGGCCCATATGTTAAAACTGATAATTTACCAACCCTTTACAGTGAAAAAAGGGCCCATTCTATCAGGAAATCAAGGTTCACTACTGGGGCAGGCACAGGGCCTACTGGGGTAAATGCCCCAGTAGTTATACACTTAAAAAATGCCCTGCTTATTGTGAAGGTAACTTTGCATGTACACTGATGGCGGTCAAAAAGAACTGCTCAAATGTTGCTATTATCGTATGTAACAGGAATCGTGACAATGTATCTTTTATTGTACACTAGCGGTCAAAAAGAACTGTTTAGATACAATTTCATTAAAAAAAAGCGAATATAAGAGAGAGCTTCATAGGCATTTTGGATAATTCTCTTATTCCAAACAATATTTCAATAATGTAAAGCAACCTGCCACACTTCCAAGATATAGTCAAGCAATGGTTTCAGGAAGAGGGAGTGACAGAAATGGATTGGCCTGCACAGTCAAAAACCTTAACCCTATTGAAAATCTGTGGGACAATGTCAAGGTGATAGTACAAGAAAGGATTTCATTCATAAAGCGTCCATGATTTTTTGGGTTGCTGTAAAGACTGTCCATAGGATGAATTTCTTTTGACCTTGAAGATTACCACCTTAACAGAAAGTATGCCACGCCGGTGTAAGGCCATCATCAATTATAAGGCCAAAGGAGGGTCAACAAAATATTTAAAATATTTCTTATAGCTTAGCATGTAATCTAGTCTATATTTACTCGTATATATTGTTAGTGGGACAGTTACGTTCATTTGAGAGCATTTTAACTTGTTTTGAGCAGTTCTTTTTGACCGCCAGTGTATATTAAAATTATGCCAACCTGCGCAACTAGCCAATGGATGATTCCACCTACAAACAAAATTTTATACTAGAAGAATAAAATCTAACAACACAGGTAGAAGAGTACTGGAGTGAAAAACCCCTTGCCTCTTAGCTATATTTTCTGTTGCATGTAGCTCTAGGTGTGCTTAATCGTGAAAGAACGAAACGACAAAAAGTCATTCGTATTTTCGAGCAGTTTTGTATCACTGTCAGTGGAAACTGCGATTCCATGCAATGGGATATGTGTGATAACTGTGATAAATGTGATAAATTCACCTTCTTCGTTTGAAATGACGGGTTTTTATAGCAAAATTCGGCCAATTTATAGATTTTCTTGTATATGCGAAATTCTATTTTTTCCAAGTATTTACTTAATTAATTACTTAATTAATTACTCAATTTTTCATGCTTGGATAATCTAACCCATAATTTTATGTATTCAAATTAATTTTTAAATTCCTGCGCGTATAAGTAATTGTGTGAAGAATTTCCTCTGTATTACACATTTCTTATAAGGAAAACTTTTACATTTCTACACAATTTTTATGGATATCTAGTTATTGATTTTGAAACAAAGTGTTTCAAATGAAATTTTTCCTAACATGCAGTTTAAAATCTTTTATTGCTTGCATTAAACTATCCGCTGTATAATACAAAAAAAATTCAATAAAACTACAAAGCAGGGGCGGATCTAGGATTTTTTTTACATTAGTCAAAATTTTCGTAGGCCAATTTTCGTCACCAATCGTCCTCCCCCCGCCAGATTTATGAAATTTGTGAGGCTTTCCAAGCTTAATGCCAGGTTATAGTCTGCTAAATTCCTAGGGCACAGCTATTGAATGCCGCACAAAACATTGTGTAGACGTTTTGTGGGTATAAAATGCATGTTTTTATAGCAATAGTCAAATCTCAATAATGGTAGAAATTTACCCCTTCGAACAGACCTCTCAAGAAATTTTCAGCTCAAAATGTTATTGTCTAGTGAAATGTAAGAACACAGGTTTATTACGTTTTCATTGAATTTGGTCAAAGCGAAATTGCTTTATATTTATATATTATAATGATTTCGCGAATATCCATAGCTTTCTAAATCTTTCAAACTGCAAATTACAGATTATTACACTAGCTCACAATGTATACAATGCCAGCAAGAAGAATCTGGGTGTACCATTGTATTACATTACATCAAGTAGCGCGCTATGATCGCAGGCGCAAAAAGATGGCGATTTGGCGCCAACGAAACGTTTTTTTTGTTTTTGACTGTATTATTGTATAGTAACAAGTAAAATATGGAGAAAGTCACAATAACTTGTAAGTAACACGTATAAGGTGCCTTATTTAGTTACTGCGGCATGTTGTAATATTGTTCATATTTGTTGTAGCGAATCTCATGAATATTCATGTGAATAAAGTTTGTGACGCGTTTAAAGAAATTGAAGTTTACATCATTCGAAGTTATTTAACCGAGTAAAATGTCAGTTCGAAGTAACGAAAGCGATAAAGAGACAATAGTTAGTAATGAAGAAGCCTCTACTGCAAAGTGCGAGAGATCACGATGCTTGGGAGAGCTTAAGGATGAACAAAGTAGAGTACAGCAGTCGATAAAAGATTTTGAAACGAAACCGGAAGAAGTAAAGGCCAGAATGGACAGGTATGAGAGTACATTCCATAAGTTCGTGAACAGTCATGAAAATTACATGAAGTATGAGAGAGATGAAGAGAAAAGAGAATTGATGACTGATAATTACAATAGTCAAAGAGATATGAAACTGCAGCTAGATTGCATGATTGATGTGTGGAAAAGTAATAAGGAAAGATTCCAGAACCCACCATCAGAATCTGGTTTTAGTATCACATCCCGTAAGAGCCGAAGTAGCAGAGTGTCCAGTAGAAGCAGCATAATTGAGAGGCGAAGAGCGCTAGAAGAAACAAAGTTGAAAATGCAAACACTGAAGGAGAAGCAAGAATTAGAACGCCAGTTAGATTTAGTACAGCAAAAGAAGACAGAACTCAACCGCAAGATTGAACTGTTAAGTGCAGAATCTGAGCTTAAACAAGCGAAAATTGATCTAGTGATGGAACAGGCCCCTGATAATAGAGATGATGATGGAAGGGAACTCTTAGATGAGTTTCGGATAGATATCGAGCAAGATAACCTAATCCCTGACCCACCTGTCGAGCAACATAACCTAACCCCTGACCCACCTGTCGAGCAAGATCACCCTAACCTAGAACCAACTTATTCTATTTCCACAACTTTCCCTGACCCAAGACAAAGGACCATGTTATCACAACATGTGACACCAAGCTCACACAACCCTCATAGTTCAGACCTGCAGCACAGTGCACCGGTAGAAAGATCTGTGACGGACACACCTCACCTTAGTAGAACGGAACAAAGAAAGAATATTAGACTGAATGCCACATCTCCAGAATATATTCCCAGTAACAATGTTCAGACCGCGACAGAGCAAGAAACCTATGCTCAAATGGATGCATGGAGCTCTATAGCACAGATAATTAAGGAAGGACCTTCCTTACCGAAAGTAGAATTGATGAAGTTTTGTGGAGATCCCCTAGAGTATGTTGAGTTCCTGACAAACTTTAAGGACAACATAGAGTCGCAAGTAAGAGATGAGTCACAAAGATTCACCCGGCTATTAGCGCAGTGTACTGGGAAAGCAAGAGATGCAATTAGGAGCTGTGTTAACCTAGATGCTGATCAAAGGTACAAAGAAGCGATGAGCGTGCTTCTTGAAAACTTTGGTCAACCACATATGATTGTTGAAGCCCACATGAAAAGGCTGAAAGAGCTACAGATCAAAAGATCCGATGCAGTTGCATTGATGGAGTTTGTGCGTTATCTAGAAGATTCAGAAAGAGCTCTTAGAAGAATGGGAAATGGTTACTCGAGTAGACTCGATAATGAAGACGTAATAGTAATGCTAATGAAGAAGCTCCCCGAGGATAGTCTGAAAAGAAAGTGGGCAGACAAAGCTGGAGACATCATTAAAAGCAAGGGACTAGTAACATTCAATGATTTTGTGAGTTTCCTGAAGCATATTGCTGGACGCATCAACAATATATATGGAAGAGAGCTCAAACTAACGAACGAGGCCAAGAGGCTGCCGACGACTAGGCTCAGATATGATCAACCAAGAGGAATCCATACAAGTGCCACGCAGAATAGATTTGACGATGATCAGAAAACGCAGAAGTTCCGAAAATGTCCACAGTGTTCTGCCCCACATGGCGTCTGGAGATGCCAAGTGTTTAAATCAGCCGGACTGGAAGATCGTTTGAAAACAGTAAAACAGCACAGGCTCTGTAATATATGCTTGGACGAAGGTCATTTTGCGAAGTCTTGCAGGAGCGGGTTCACCTGTCGTGTAGGTGGCTGTGGGATGAGTCACCATTACCTCATTCACAGAGAACAAAACACAAAGAAGGATGATCAAAGAAAGAAGGACGATCAAACAAACAAGGATAACGCTGACAAGTCTAGAGAACAAACCCCGAGAAAAGAGAACGAAGTCGCACAACGAAACACTACTGAAGAGAAACAGAAGCTAACAAACGCGCATTTGTCAGCATCCTTGCCCGAAAGCCCTCTAGATGATCCAATCAACGTTAATGCCGTCAAGGCTAACAAGCCGCGTGTTTGCTTTAAGGTCGTCCCAGTCAGAGTGAGTGTTCCCACCAGTGAGAAAGAGTTTGTCACACATGCGTTTTTAGACAGCGGTTCGGATGCGACACTTTGCTTAGAGAGCCTTGTTCGAGAACTTTCAGTAGAGAACGCTAAGCCAGTAAGGTATACGATGACTACGGTGAATTGCGAGCAAGAACGGATCGGTTATGAAGTACGATTGAACATAGAATCACTATCGGGCGGTGAGAAGTTCGAGTTAGAGAATGTATTGACTACCGATAGTTTGCCAGTGACCCCAAAGCACGTAGCTGATAATGATGAACTCAAGGAGTGGCGACATTTACGAGACTTGGTTTTGCCAGAAACCGACGATAAGCACATCACAATATTAATTGGTAGCGACCGGCCAGATATCATTGATAGCTGCCTTGATAGACGGGATGGTGAGAAAGGAGAACCATGTGCGGTCAAAACGCCTTTGGGATGGACAGTATATGGCCCGATGGGAAATGCCGAGGATGAAAGCGTCTCGGTCAGTCTCACTCGCTCAGAATATGATACATTGGATCATAAACTAGAACGTATGTTTAACGCGGAGTTTGACGACATTAATGAAGATTTGGAAGAAAGCATGTCTGTTGAGGATCGAGTGGCGAAGCAGATGATGATCGAAACGACAACGTTGAAAGATGGCCATTACCAGATTGGACTACCATTCAAACACAACCCACCACACCTCCCAGACAGCCTGCCCACAGCGAGAAAAAGATTAGAATATCTAAAATCGAGGATGGAAAGAAATCCCGTGTTCCACGAGAAGTACAGCAAGGTGATGAAAAAATATGAAGAGGAAGGAGCAGCTCGAGAAGTACCCGACGATGACCTTGCAAAGCTTAAGCCACTGTGGTACCTACCTCACCACGCTGTATGGCACCCGAGAAAGCCCGAAGAGCCGAGAGTTGTCTTCGATTGTGCCTCTAAAACTGAGGGAGTTTCATTGAATGATGAGATGAGATACAGGGTCCAGAAAACACCAGCACACTATTGGGCGTGATTTTGAGATTTCGAGTGGACAGTGTTGCGGTCACTGCTGACGTGAAGAGAATGTTTCATCAAGTATACGTAATAGCTGAGCATAGAAGCGCACTGTGCTACCTCTGGTGGCCGGATGGCGACGTGAAGAAAGCGGCAAAAACCTACCAGATGCTTGTCCACATATTCGGCGCGAAATTTTCTCCAAGTGTCGCTGGATATGCGTTGCGAAAGACCGCCGAAGACCACAGCCAAGACCATTCAGAAGACATCTTGGACGCAGTTTGTCGAGATTTTTATGTAGACGATCTCCTAAAGTGATTTCCTGATTCAGCAGCAGCGAAACGAGTGAGCAAGGAACTGCAGGATGTCCTAGCGAAAGGAGGATTTCAACTTACGAAATGGTGTTCGAATTCGCGCGAAGTCCTAGAACAGTTTCCAGTGGAAGGCAGAGCACCAAATGTGAAGGATTTAGACTTGCAAGCAGAAGAATTGCCTATGGATCGTGCCCTGGGCGTCCGTTGGGATGTCGAAAGAGATACGATTGTATTGATAGTAGAAGACAAGAAAGAGCAGAAAACTCGTAAAGGCGTGTTGTCGTCGATAGCGACGGTCTACGACCCAATTGGATTCGCTGGCCCACTTATATTACCGGCTCGAAAGATCAATCAAGAGCTGTGTAGATTAAAGTTAGATTGGAGCAGCGAGCTGCCTACTGAATTGTCAAATCGATGGGAAAAATGGAAAAGCGATTTAGCCAACCTACGCCGTTATGAAATACCGAGATGCCTCAAACCAAAGTCATTTAGCCAGATCAAGGAGGTAGAACTGCATCACTTCGCAGATGCGTCACAAGAGCACGGCTACGGTACCGTGTCGTATTTACGCTTCGTGAGCGACAATGGAGAATTCCACGTGAGTTTCGTGATGGGGAAATCCCGGATAAAGCCCCTCAACAAAGCGGTTATTGTCCCCAAGCTGGAATTGACAGCAGCGACGTTGGCTACGCGCGTAAATAAGACCATCGCGAAAGAACTGCGAGGAAGACTCGAAATAGACAGAACCATGTATTGGACAGATTCTATGATTGTCTTAAAGTACATCGCGAACGAAACAAGAATATTCGTAACATTTGTGGCGAATCGCGTTGCTGCAATCAGACAAGAGTCAACCCCGAGTCAGTGGCGCCACGTTAGGTCGGAACTAAACCCGGCAGACTACGCGTCGCGTGGAATCCAAGCCTTTGAGACAGAGAAATTGGAACGTTAGAAGCGAGGACCCGAATTTCTTTAGAAGCCGACCGAGGATTGGCCTATCCAACCAGCAGATCTAGCCGAAAGCCTGGAAGAGAATGAAGAAGGCGTAAAGAAAGAAAAAATTGTAGTCGGTGGAACCAATGTGAAAGACGATTTTGGAGCTTGCTATTTCAACGATTCTCCTCGTGGGAAAGATTACGAAGAGTCGTTGCATGGTTGATCAGAGTGCTTCGCAGACGGAAATTAGAGAAGACCCCAAATGCAAAGAAAGATTCGCAGGGCGTCGCGAAAGAGATCCAGCCACTTTCCGTGTCCGAAATAAATGAAGCTGAGAAGAAAATAATTAGACGAGTCCAGGAAGAGTCATTTCCCGAAAATGTCGAGGAAACGAAGAAAGGCAGTTTGTCACGACTTAAACCTTTCCGAGATGATGGGATTTTACGCTTAGGAGGAAGATTAAGCCAGTCAAGCCTGAATTATGATTCGAAACATCCATTCATCCTGCCGAAAGATAACGTGATATCCGAATTGATCATACTACACTACCACTGCCTTAACGGTCACACCGGAAGCCACCAGACGTTAGCGAAGACAAGAGAACGATTTTGGATAACGAATGGAGTATCTTATGTCAAGCGAGTCCTTAAGAAGTGTCAAATCTGCAGGCGAGAGAACGCGAGACCAGGAGAACAAATAATGGCACCGTTACCGGAAGTGAGAGTGTCGTCCGACGAGAATGGCGTAGCATATCCATTCGCGGCCGTTGGCGTAGACTACTTTGGGCCATTGTATGTGAAGTTGGGACCAAAGACAAGATCGAAGAATTCATCATTGGCAAAGCGTTTCGGATGTCTCTTTACATGTCTAAGATACCGAGCGGTACATATCGAAGTAGCGCAGGACTTATCGACAGACAGTTTTATAAACGCAATTCTACGTTTTGTCAGTAGAAGAGGACCACCTCGAGTGATTTACAGCGACAACGGTACTAATTTCAAGGGAGCGGAAGCAGATGTTGTCGAAGCCTTGAAGCTGTGGAATCGAGAGAAAATTCAAGGATCGCTCTCGCGTAGAGGAATCGAATG
The DNA here is from genome assembly GCF_004324835.1 of Dendronephthya gigantea. Lineage (NCBI taxonomy): Eukaryota > Metazoa > Cnidaria > Anthozoa > Malacalcyonacea > Nephtheidae > Dendronephthya > Dendronephthya gigantea. The sequence goes on along the minus strand of NW_021163157.1, from coordinate 271,251 downwards.
GGTATTTAACCCTCCGGCTGCCAGCCATCAAGGCGGCGTCTGGGAACGCCTCATACGATCGACTAAGAGAATCCTACGTTCGTTAGTAGGGAACCGTGAGTTGAATGACGAAAGTTTGAGAACATTCCTCGTAGAGGTGGAAAAGATCATGAACGACCGACCAATAACCCCAGTTTCGAGCGATCCTCAAGACCTAGAAGCGCTCACACCGAATGATATACTGCTGATGCGCAGAAACCCATCTATACCGACGGGAGAATACGCAAAGTTGGAGAAGTACGAGGCTAGATGGAAACACGTTCAGCTGCTAGCGAACATATTCTGGGAAAGATGGATTACGGAGTATTTGCCAACCTTGCAGGAAACACAAAAGTGGTTGAAGAAATTCCCCAACTTTGGTATCGGAGATTTAGTGCTTATCGTAGACGAAGATGTTCGACGAGGTCAATGGCCAAAGGGACTTATAGAAGAGATTTATCCAGACAAGCAAGGAGTTGTTCGTAGAGTAACGGTAAGAACGGCAAACGGAGTGTATCAAAGAGACGTGCGAAAGGTTTGTTTATTAGAAGGAAACTTGTTGGAACAAGAGATGGCGAAACAACCTTAACTCCGAAGAACCGTCTTACTTCTTAGGACACATTTACGATATTTAAGACGTTGAGTTATTGTTATAGAAAGACTCCCTTGTCGCCTTTCGGGGGGGAGTATGTACCATTGTATTACATTACATCAAGTAGCGCGCTATGATCGCAGGCGCAAAAAGATGGCGATTTGGCGCCAACGAAACGTTTTTTTTGTTTTTGACTGTATTATTGTATAGTAACAAGTAAAATATGGAGAAAGTCACAATAACTTGTAAGTAACACGTATAAGGTGCCTTATTTAGTTACTGCGGCATGTTGTAATATTGTTCATATTTGTTGTAGCGAATCTCATGAATATTCATGTGAATAAAGTTTGTGACGCGTTTAAAGAAATTGAAGTTTACACTGGGTAATGCGAATAATCAATACAAATGAGAATATGAATAGGCTCGAAATTCTAAATCGATTTGACGGGCGACGGGCGAATGCAAATATATGCTAAAACAGCAGCCTCAAAGCCTAAGTAAAATATATAAGCTAACAATAACATAGTTAAATCATCGGACCATTGTTTATATGAACTTATATCGGAGTATAGCTTACATAAACATCAACATTGGATAATTTACCTTATAACAGTACACTTCTCAATTCGTCGAACACATGCGAGTATATTTAATACAAAAACATCAATCTCTCGACGACACGTTATTTAATAGTGTCATGAATATAGCGCCCGCATTAAAACTGCTCTATACCGGTTTTTCTTTTGAATTCCCCTACAAAGAACTATACATTCGAATGCAAAACACGGGCTCTGATCGGTCATGATCGGTGATATTACTCACGGTCAAATATAAATGCATAATATAAATACATAAGAAATGCCTGCGGAGGAGGCTAGTCTGACTCTGATCGTTTGATCGGTCGTGATCGGTCAGGAATTAAACAGCCAATAAGAAATGAAGATCAGACCAACCTCCAAAACGATCACAATTTGTGTCTCCATGGAAACTATCGATCTGACCAATCAGATTGATGAAAAACGCCCATAACCAACCTCTAAAACGATCAGACCAAACCTCCAAAACGATCACCATTTTTGTCTCCTTCGAAACCACCGAATGGGCCAATCAGATTGACCAGAAACGCCCCTAACCAACCTCCAGAACGATCACGATTGTGCAGTTTGAAATTTGAATTCAGAGCGGGGAAATCAAGAGAGATCAGTGTTAATTTAATTCATTCGCCCAGAAAATTAATTATGCCGCTGCAAATTTACAACTGGACTGCGTTCGGAAAAATAAATATTATTTCACTTTCATTGAATCAAATTAGTGCGGAATTTTTACATTAGTCGCGTGATTGGTGTGACTACCCCTAGATCCGCCCCTGCTACAAAGTTTGCTCTCAAAATATAAATTGTCAATATTACAGCATTATACCTATTTGTATTACGGCAAGATGAACAATATGTACTAAACCTCTATCGATCTACAAAAAAGTGGTCTACTACTTAAATAATTTATTGAAATGCAGACTATCTGTTATCGGACACTTAACCCCCCGGGGTTAAACGGTTAATTGATAGACACCAAATTGGTCAAATCGGAAAAAAAAGAAGCTCTGTTTAGCGATATTAATTTATACTGTAGACCTCCCGGCCAGTAAATATAACACTTTATTGTATAGAATAATTGTATACAACCGTCTCAGTATCATTATATGTTTAATTTTATTTGCAATCCTCCTTTGTTATCTTTGTATATTATTTTCTAGATCGCTGTCAAATACCATACCTATATTTCTCAACATCAGTTGGAACACGGATGTATAATATAGAAAACACTTCAAGTATCCCAACCATCGTCGACGATAGAGTAAACGCGTTGACGCCATAAACAAACGGTTGTACGTCTATGTTCAGTCTGAGGGATTGACAAGTTTCTATTTGGATGGTTCAAATTCTACTACAACGTTAGTCACGGGTGTGGAGGTTTTCACCGTGGATGGCAGGAATAATTTGGTATATTACTACTATACAATTACAAAGAAAATAAAAACAATCAACATGACAACTGGAGAAGAAGGTGACGTTGATGACGCTTTATCATCTTTGACCAGCATCAAGGATCTTGAAATGGACACCACTAATGGGTAATAATTTATCATGTATCACCAACAGATACAGCTACTTCTCAAATTGTTCTTTTTTTTCTATTGTGTTACATGATTTCTTGCATATAGAGGTCTAATATTCACGAATGTAATCCCAGCAATATATTAAGTCTATTTCTATTATACGTCTTCTATAATCTCACCTGAATACCTTTGATATAGTAGGCCTAATACCTTAATTCCTTTCATACACCTTACTCTTTTCATTCATTTTTTCTTTTCCTTTTTGCTTGTATAATTACTAGTATATGCAAAATATGTGGTTAGATGACTAATTTATTTTAATTTTTCACAGCTACCTCTACATTGCAAGAGCAAATGATCCTCCAATCGTGCGTTTTAATCGAGCAGATAAATCAATATTGGAGTTCAATTTTGATGGCTCAGCCCAGTCAATTTCTGTGGATGAGTACAATAACGTCATTTACTGGGCAAACTATGATGGAATCAATCACAATGTTATGAAAACTATGCTCAATAAGCAAACGGTTGCTTTGAATATTTCATATCCTGACGTTATTGACTTGACTTCGGACATGCTTCATTTGTATGTCTTGGACACCAGCAACAAGCGCATTGACAAATATTTGAAAACATCGCTTGAAAAGCAAGGAAATATGACTTATGAATATACAATTTATGATTTAGTGGTTGCATATGGTAAGTTTATCATAAAATAATTTCAGTTTCATTTATCATAAAATAATTTGCTTTGTTTTACTACCCAAAACAAAGAGAAATATTAACGGCCTAATTTTAGAAAAAACCTGTGGGCATAATGTTTGCATCAAGGACCTATTTTTTAGTGTTTGAATATTTAGATATGATTTTTCATGCTTTTTTTTGTTGACTATAAAAGTATTTCTCAAACAAATCTTTAGTTATCATCAACCCTGAGTACCCGAAATCCAGTAATTCGTTTCCCAAATTATTTCAACAACAAGGTTTCACTTTTTGATTACTTAAACTTAATCGTTCTTGTTATCTGTGCTCAGTAACTCGTCACGGACGTTGCAACTTCTTGTTTGTTTCCCTACAAACGGCGTTTATATATAAGTATGGCATACAGTCCTTCAGATAAATTAATCATACTTACGATTTTATTACCTTTGCTTCTTTAAATACAGACTCAGACGAGTGTTGCCTTGATGCAGCTGCTGCCTGTCCCGCTAAATTTTCTTGCATTAACACTCTTGGGAACTTTGACTGTGTTTGCAGTGAAGGATATGTTAAAAATGTCAGTGATTGCGAAGGTAGTTAGCCTATTCTCATTAAATGGTAAATTTGTAGAAAACTTTGACAAAAGTTTTTCACGCGAAAGTAAAGTACAGAAAACCTGAGAAGCGTAAATCAATTTTGTGATTATTTTCAGCATTATTTGCCAGTAGGTTTACCTAAATATTTCTTATTTTATTAGTGAAATATTTTTTTTCTCTTTTCTCCACAGCTACCCCATGCTTAAGTAACCCATGCTTAAATGGAGGAATTTGTACAGACGTTGTTGACTCATTTGAATGTGAATGTCCTTCTGAATATCGTGGTAATAGATGCAAAATCGAAGGTAAAAGAAATTTAAGCTCTTTCTTGTTACTCGCTAATCACACTTATCTTATTGTTTTCACCACGGTGCGGAAGAAAACATAAGCCAAACGTGTAACTCTCATCTAATAACGGCACGAATCAAGTTTTGGCTTCCTTTAAAAAGATTTGTTATACCCTTGCTTGAACATGTGGGCCATTGCGATCTTTATATGGCACTCTTTTTGAAACGTACAGTTGTTACAGCAACGGTTACTAGGTACAAGTTCTGTATAGCTTTTTAATCTAGCTTGCTTTGTTTCTTATATGGTATATAAAACCCTAATCTTCAACTCAATCATTTAGATACCTACATTCATTTGCATTCAATAATATAAAAAAACTGTAGAGAGTCACCTTTATCACCTATAATATAATTTTACTTTTATCAGTAATGCTTCATTTATATCCAATTATTTATTCAGATATCAACGAATGTAATCGTTCTTACTGCCATCCGAATGCCGAGTGTGTGAACAATATGGGATCATTTACCTGTAGTTGTTGGTCTGGATACAAAGAAGACGGGTTGAACTGCACAGGTATTTTTTAATTTAGATGACAAAACAACTTGGCTGATTTAAGTTAAAATCTTTGAGTTTAATCGATTAAAATTATTAGCAGCGCAAGTCTTGTAATGTATAAATCTTGACTTGATCACGGATGTAAACCCTTGTTTTTTCTTTGATAAATACCTTTGCCGCATTGTCTGATAAATGGCCTTTGTTGCCAGACAATTGCTATTCCAAATTATTGTCCTTTTTCTCAAATTGCTGTCGTAATTTTTTTTCAGAAACCTGCGAAGATGAAATACTATTCTATTCCACGGGCTCAGAGATCATCTCACATTACCCAGCCTGTAACATCTCAGCCTCTGATAGTAAATTAAGTTATGACAAACAGAACAGAAGAATACTGTATTATGTTGACTCTGGAAATATCTTATACAGTGCCGATCTGAGCTGCTCGGACTCGAAAGTTCTAACTGATAAAGTTCGCGTTCTAAACTATGCATACGATGGTGTGAACGGTATTCTGTACTACGTCCATCCAAATATCTTTTTAATCTTCTCACTTAATATCAGCAGCGGAGATAATAAGCCTGTTCAAGAGTTGAGTTCCTTCACTGGAGTCAAGGAGATGGAAATGGACATAAAACATGGGTAAGTGTGTATGCAACTTTTAGGTTTCGCATCGTATGGAAAAAGAGTATTACTAATCAATTGGGTGCACTTCCTTCGTCTTAATAAATTATGTAAACAATAATCGTCGAAGGTTTTCAGGAGAGAAGAAGGTGGCCTGGGGGCTGGTTCTTTTTCATTTTCATTCCAAGTCATTTTGAGACGTTTATGTCAATGAATATTTCTATTTTTCTAGGTACCTGATAATTGCGAGATCATCGAAGCCTCCTATCGCTTTCTTTGATACCCAATCATCAACAACAAAAGAAATAGACTACGATGGTTCGGCCCAAGCGTTGTCCGTTGATCAAGATAACAAAGCTGTGTATTGGGACAATTTTGATCAAGATAAAGAAACGCACAATCTGACGAGAACATTCTACACTGAGCAAACACAGAATCTTAACATCAGCTATAACGGAGAAATTGAATTAGCACAAGACTGTAGGTACCTCTACGTGTTGTATAAAGAAGGTAAAATTATCGACAAGTACGACAAACGAACGTGGATGAAGTTAAATAGTACTCAAACTAATGATGGCCCACAGAAAGTGATTGTAGCGTTTGGTAAGTATATCCTCTATCCTCTATTACTATCACAGAAATAAAGTTTATTTGATGCCCAGTGAAACGTAAAAATGGCGGTGATTCTTCGTAAAAACAACGTGTGCAGGTATATTATTATTGGAAAAGTATTATTATTGAAAGGACAGACGAAATGAAAAATCTTTGGACTTTATAATTCTGTTTAAGTTAAACGAAGATCGATACCTGCTGAGTGTTTGCAGAACCTCGTCCTTTTTAAAATGACGTCTTAACTAACGTGAATTTTATAGCTACTATTCTTACTATCTACTTCTCTACTTTCTAGACTACGACGAATGTTGTGCAGAAACGTTCTGCCCGAGGGAAAACGCGATATGTACGAACAAGCCAAGTAGTTTTGAATGCATGTGCGAAAAAGGATATCTTCATAATGGCAGTTATTGTCATGGTGAGTAACAAAAACACGACATATTATGTTCTTTATAAAGACATTTGAGTACATTTATGAAAATTTCCCCAAACATGCAGGAGGATCTCGTGATACTTGCCATTTTGTTGATGTGTGCAATAAGCAAAAAATTCAGATTTAATACAGTCATACATGCATGCAGGAAAAGTTTACTCATGGTTTAATCTGTTGTCGTCGCAATAACAGCCACACGTTGATCATAAAAGACAGAGTTCACGAGATTTTCCATTGAGATCGAAAAAAATGCTATCTGTTTACATTTGTCCATAAACCACTTCCCGGTTTTCTGTAAGTGCATAATAGAGAGGTTAAGATACCCCGGTTCCGATATACGGGCACGGGTAGCCTTATTTTGGTCACTGAATTTCCATCATCGTTTCTCAATTTTTTCGAAGATCACCTCGACAATTCTTTTCTAGTAGGCTTTAGCCTCTTGAGGCGAGCATGAATTGTATCATGAAACATGCAAACAACAAGAAATTCCAATGAACAAAATATGGCTACCCGTACCCGTATACCGAAACCGGGTATCTCAACCTTAGAACCTCTCTAATGTAATCAACAAACGATAACGTGTACAAGTTTGCAATTTTGACAGGGGCTCCTTCAAAATGACAACCATGAGAGAGTGAAGAATTTGTGTTGAGAGAATACAATTATTATGCACTATTTTCAAAAGTTCTTTGTTTCTCTTTTTTTGTCATTGCCATCCCCCTATGAAGACGGTCATATGCAAATAAGTTGTGAAAGCCCAGAATTTTGGTTGTTAGACATAAAACTATATGGACATCAAGCTGTTGTTCATGTATTTAGATATTGACGAATGTGAAATGGATAACAACTGCAGTGTCAACGCAACTTGCACCAACACTGATGGATATTATAATTGCACTTGTATGGAAGGAACTGAAGAAGAACCACTTAACAGCGTATGCACAGGTAATTAACCTGGAAACTGAAAATTTCTGGCGTAATTTTCGCTACGTTCCGCTTTGCATGTGAGGCTATATTACTCTAGTTAATCATCAAGGATGTTTCACTAGAAAAAAGTTATTCTTTACCATTTTCTTAGATAATCATACCATTTCCATACTTAACTTTTTGAATCAGTTTTCGTGATATGTTAGCAGTAAATCCCCAGAGATATAAATAATTAATGTGTCACTGTACCTACCCCACTTATGTACGCGATATAAATGGCATTTTCTTTATCAATTTGCTGTATTTAAAATTTATTTCCATTTTTCCCTTATTTTTTTCTTTACAATTAAGATATTAACGAGTGTGAGTCGGGTGTTAGTTTATGCCATGCCAATGCTACATGCAGCAACTCTTACGGATCATATAGCTGTGAATGTATCGAAGGTTACACTGGTGATGGAGTGAATTGTACAGGTAAAATACCTCTACTATTGCTTCTCTTGCCGGGGCCAGTTGTATTAAAGAATAATTAACTTTTAATTGTAGTTAAGGACGGAATTGGTCAATCAGAGTTGTGTATTTCTGAGTTAACTGGGACTTAACTATGGAAAATGTAACGTAAAGAGTTTTATACAACTAGCCCCAGGAGTTAAAACCTATTATCATAATATTATTTTGTAATATCAGTTTGTGGTGGAAAGCTACATGTCACAGGTCTTTAAATAGCACTGGAGGAATCAAACTGACCAGAGGCATCGTAAAATGTCAGCCCCAGCTCTCAATCTTGTCCAACGTAATCATACTCCAGCCACCTTATCAACACCACCTTATTAACGCGATTTCCCTACAAAGCTGACTTTTTTTGTAAAATTGTCGTAATTAATAATTCAAAATTAAACAGCCCAATTCAAAATGAAACAGCTTGTCCATATCCCAACCAAAGGTAACAATATATTGGACCTTATAATCACCAACATGTAACAAGTCTATGATCAAAACTCCGTTTACATCATGAACCCCCCCCCCTCCCCCCTTTGGCCTTTCGGGTCATTATTTTTTGTCATTTTTTGGCCCATTGTACGACCCACTAACGCCAACTCCAGAAGGAAAGTCCTAATAAAACGGGACACTCGCCAAAGTAGAAAACACGGCTGCCTGAAAACCTGTGAAGCAAAATCACCATTTTCACTTTGAGTTAATAACCATTGGCACCGATACAATTATGCTCTAAAAGCAAGTAAAACTTCACGTAAACGATCCTCCATAGGTTTCTTCTGATTTTAAAAAACTAATCAAAACTCGTCAGCATGCCTTTTCAAATGGTGAGTCTGGAACATATCATTATTACCGAAACCTTGTGCCTTTCTTGAACCGATGCAAACTTACCAAAGTGTTGACCCTCCTTCTCTCTTTGATCAAGTTTGGATCTACTGTTTCTCGATTGCGGCTGTTTCATCTGTCCAGTGGAATCTACCCCATAAAGCACCTGTCTTGATGAGATTCCAACCTGGATTTTAAAGGAGTATGCCATAATACTTTCCAATCCAATTTGCCATGTTATAAACTGTTCTTTTCCTGATCAATATCTTCCCTCATCTTGGAAATTATCTAATGTCATCTCATGCAGTGCCAAAACAATGCCCGGTCGTCGGTCGAGGATGTGAACAATCACCTTAGACCCATTTCCCTAACGCGAACTGTCTCCAAAGATGCCGAGGGGTTTGTAATAGAATTCGAATTGTATATCGTTGAGGTTGACGTTGGGATTCAAGGAAATATATGTATTATATAAACTTGAGAGAAAGGGATAGACTTCAAAAAAAGTTTTATAAATCTAGAAATCCAGTAGACTGGGAAAATTACCGTCAAACGAGAAATAAGGTTGTCAGTATGAGAAGGAAAGCCGTACAATTGCATTTTAAAAAACTTTGCGTTTCTTTACAAGTATTACACGCTCAGACACTAGTATGGTAAGACCCACACCAGACATTAGTCTTTGTCTGTTAAGAAAACGAAGCATAGAGAAGTAAAAGATATCTTGCTTAGTATCAAAGAAAACAAGGCAACTGGATGCGAACTTATCCTCCCACGGACACTAAAACAATCCGCTGATGTTCTCTGTTATCCTCCGAGTACTCTGATTAATTATGTTTTGGACAACGAAAAAATTCCGCAACAATGGAAACAGGGTGAAATTGCTCCTGTCTACGAGAAAGAAAGTGCGTTAGATAAAATCAGCTATAGACCACTGTCGATTTTGCCTTCTCTTTCAAAATTGTTCGAAACGATAATGAGCACCAGGATGAGTCCCCACTTTGAGAATATCTATCACAAACATGTGTTTGCTTACAGGAAGCACCATGGTTGCGATACCGCTCTCTTAAGCTTGACTGAGGAGTGAAGGAAAGAACTAGACAATCGCAAAGTTATTGGACTCTTATCAATGGACCTGTCAAAGGCCTTCGACACATTACCACATGATCTAATTGTCTCAAAGCTACGACAATACGGGGCTGATCAAAAAACATCTGCACTTATTGAAGATTATCTTTTCAATAGAAAGCAAAGAGTCAAGTAATATAGGAACAGTTATTCAACCTGGTAAAATATTTCTGCTGCCATCCCTCAGGGATCCATATTGGGACCTTTGCTCTTTAATATGTTTATGAACGATCTGGCATATGTCACAGATCAAAGCAAACTGTCGGCGTATGCGGACGACACGCAAATTTTTTACGCAGATCCAGATCCAGTTAAAGTTCAAGAGACCATAAACACTGACTTGACCAACGTCGACAAATGGTATGCAGAAAATGGAATGAAAAGAAATTATACAAAATATCAAGCCATCGCAATGGGAAAAACAGAGATTAAACCTGAATTTTCTTGCGAAAACACAGTTATCAAAAACAACGAGGTTTTGGAGCTACTTGGGGTAACTGTTGACGAAAAACTGAAATTTGCCATGCATGTGAGCAAAGTTTGTCGTAAAGTATCTCAACAAGTCGCCGTATTAAAACGTATGAGGAACATGCTTCCATTTGAAACGAGATTAAGTATTTACACCTCCTTCATTGCTCCCCATTTCAATTATTGTTCCGAAAGCTGGCATTTCTGCAATAAGTCATCTGCCGACAAGTTGGAAAAAGTCAATGAACGCGCAATTCGCTTTGTCTTTAAAGACAAATCTACTCCATATGAAGAACTGCTTAATAAAATAGGAAATGCACGTCTTTTGAGACACCAGAGAGTAAAGAAAATAATATCTAATGTATATAAATTAATAAATGACTCTAACTCACTGGAAAGTCTAAAAGATCAGCTGCTAGATCTCAGACAAAGTTCATACTTGCTTAGAGGTGAAGATATCTTAAAACTGCCCAAAGTAAATTCTACCACGTACGGGCTGAAGTCTTGGCGGTATCAAGCCTCCAAATTATGGAACGCTCTCCCTGATGCAGCTAGATCGGCAGAGAACTACAACGCTTTAAAACTGTATAAACGCCATTGACATTGAACATATTTAAATACACTGTAGGTATAGGATATCTTCAATATATAATTATTGTAAATAGTTTAGTTATTTTATTCTTATTTTATTAGAATCTTCGTGGCATTACCTATAAATTATTGTGTATTTACTACACATGGACGCCAATTGTTATTTGCTATTGTAGGGTTGCATTGACGTATCACGTATACCTTCTAAAAATTCCTTCCATAAAAATTCCTTGCAACTTTGTAGATGTTAATTGTTTCAGACAGCCTAACTTACTTTACTTACTTATTATATCTAATTGATTCCTTAACTTGATTACACCTTGATTTACATCAATGATTAACATATATGATTGACGATAGTATGAACAGGATGTCGGTTCCAATTACAAGTAACAAAACGCATGCACAGTAGATTGTCTTTAGTCGTTAGTCAGAGAGAGAGATATAGCGAGGACCTATATCAGCAATTGTTTGAATTCAGAGATAGCTGTAGAGATCCACTCTTCAGGTAACGAGCGATTACATATAGTCTTAGTCGATTGACAATTTAATCAAAATGAATCTTTCCTAATCAAACTTAATCATTATCTTACTATAGAATGTATTTTATATAATATATTACGAAAAATCTCTACGGCGTAGTCGTGATCTGTCTTTGGAAACAAGTTCTGAAGAAGTGTATTCTGCCGCAATTTGGTTATAAGACAAGATCATGGCGACAGAAGAGGTCCAGAGTGGACAGTTGTATGAAGGCGAAAAGGCAAGCAACGGAACTGGCGAGTCTGACGCGCAGTTGGCGAGTAATCTAAAGAAAAAACGAGCGCTACAGCGAGGTAAGGTTACTCGATCTATAAAGAGAGTAAGAAAGTTTATCGATGAAGGCGCAGAGGCGCGCAAGAAAATAGAGAAAGAACTAACACAAATCCGAAAGGACTTTGAGTTGGCGCGTGAATATCACGCTGAGCTTTATATTTATGCTGAAGAAAGTCAAACGTCCAATATGGACGATTGGGAAGACGAACTGACAAATGATCTATATGACATAGAAGGGGCTGTCGAAGAGTATATGCAATCGGCAGTCGATCTTTCTAGCGTCAAAGCAAAGTCCTTAAACAACGAACAGATTCTCCATCCATCGAATAAGGACAATGTAAGTTATGTAACAGTAGGAGCCAGCATGCCTGAGGAAACGCAACCTAGTACTTCCGCCGCGGGAGCAACCCCTGTTGAGAGTGAGGCTGAAAATAATGCGAACACTGTTGCATCTGACGTGATCAATCCCACTACGCATGATACGGGCAACCGTACTTCACATGATTTCAATCTGAATTCAGAAAGAGATATTTCAATACGTTCGGAAGAGCGATTGAATTCAAGTCAACCTGTCAACAGTTCCAATTATCTTCCGTCGTCACCTCGGGCATTTGATAGTTGGATAAATGACCTAACTGAGTTTGAAGAGACTGTTTTACCGAATACGCTATCAGAAATGTCTGTCGCGCAAGCCCTCTATAAGTTAGAAGCAAGCAAGGACATCCCGAGCATTGAGTTAATCGAATACAACGGCGACCCGCTTACATATGTTGAATTCATTGAGCGCTTCAAATTACACATCCATGACAAGTCTCATCTCACCGATAATGTACGAATGGTACAATTGAAAATGCATCTAGCAGGCCGCGCCCGTCGCGCAGTAAGCGGTCTCGGCTCTCACGGGAAAATGTACGCAACGGCATTAAAAACTTTGAAAGAACAATTTGGCACACCAAGCGCTATAGCACGAGCACACATCAGCAAGCTACTGGAAAGACGTAAAATTCAGAGCAGTGATAGACAGGCCCTACAAGAGTTGTCGTTTGATGTCATGAATTGTGTCGCAACATTAAAGCAAATCAATCGCCTCGCAGACGCAAACTCCATCTATAATCTGCGCGACGTCGTCAAGCGGCTGCCTGACAACCTTATAGATAAATGGAAAGCAGCAGCGACGGATATTAGGGAAAGGGGAGAAGCGCCTTCTCTTGAGCATATCGGACGATTTCTGCGAAAGCGCGTGAAGGCTGAATTCGACCCTGACTTTGGGGATATCCAGAAATCCGAAGCCCGCTTCCCTCAGCGTGACAGGCGTGGGATCGCTTCCGGACAAAGAGAAAAGAAAAAAATCCAATGCTACGTTTGCTCAGAAGACCACCGAGTGGTAGAATGCCCTGTGTTTTCGAGCTGCTCCACCGATGAGAGAATCCAACACGTCAAGAAGCAGCGACTCTGTTTCTCCTGCCTCAACCGCGGTCACGTGACAAAGGATTGTAGATCCAAAGCAAAGTGTGATGTAGACGACTGCACTCATTTCCACCACCGCTTGCTACACGCCAGTAAAGAAACGAATCCTATATTAGGTTCGGTGACTTCTGCCCTCGATAGAGATGGAATTATGCCAGTCGTCAGAGTCTGTTTCAAGTCCTCCAACGGCAACGTACGCGAAGGAAACGTGTTGATAGACAGCGGCGCGGGTATCACAGTCATCCGAAAGTCATTCGCCAAAGCCCTGGGTCTCCAAGGGAAGAAAGAGAAGATAAATATCGCAGTCGTTGGAGGAGAGAGAATAACTCAAGACGACAGTCGCAGAGTAAAGTTTTGGATTTCTCCATTGAACGGAAACGAGTCGTTTCCAATAGAGGCTCACGAGATTGGCTACACCATAATCAACGTCCCCCCTCTTGATCGCGCTTGGTTGAGCTCCTTTGATCACCTAAAAGATGTTGACTTTTCACATCACGCTGGTCCGATCGATTTGATTCTTGGTGTACAATACAGCCACCTTCACGCCGAGAATGAAGTACGTCAAGGTTTACCGTTCCAACCAATAGCCAAAAAGACAAAGCTTGGATGGCATGTTATTGGTCCTGACAACGCGAAGGGTTCACCCGACAACTACCTCAGCTTCGCAAGAAAAATCAACCTGGAAACATTCTATGACTTTGAAACCGTTGGAGTTAGAGCTCCAGACTGTAAATGTCCGGTAGACGTGATGACCAACGACGGGAAAAAGGCCATAGAACTGTTCAAGTCCTCGTGTAAGAAGTTAGACGGACGATACGTGATCGGACTACCTTGGAAGAATGATCCTGCAGGACTACCAAATAATTATCCCTTGGCACGGCAAAGACTCGAGTCTTTAGAGAGAAGCTTACAAAGAAATCCAACGAAAGCAAAGATGTACAATGAAGCAATTAAGGAATACGAGAAGAACGGATGGGCCAGAAAGTTAGAAGACCAAGAAGTCAGAAAACCCCATGCACACTATTTACCTCACCACGGCGTCTACCGGCCAGAAAAGAAAAGCACGCCCCTCAGAATCGTGTTTGACCCCGCATCCCCCTACAAGAATATCTCGCTCAATTCGTTTCTGTACAAAGGACCCTGTCTGATTGGCGATCTTCTGGGAGTTCTGCTACGCTTTCGAGAAGAAAAGGTGGCGTTTGTCGGGGACATATCGAAGATGTTCTTACAAATACTTCTGCCTGAAAGTGACTGCCAAATGCATCGTTTCTTATGGAGAAACATGGACACGACAAAGGAGCCGACGACCTACGCCCTACTCCGCGTTACCTTCGGGGACAAGCCATCTCCAGACATGGCGAGCTACGTGATGCTCAAGATCGCGGAGGAAAACAAGGAACGCACACCGGAGGCTTCCAAAATCATTGAGAGGGACCGGTATGTCGACGACTTGATCCATTCATGCCCGACTGTGCAAGATGGAGAGAAGAGAATCAAGGACGTAGAGAAGATACTTGGAGAAGGTGGATTCAATATAAAGGAATGGCATTGCTCCTCACCTGAACTCCAACAAACCGTGAATGCGAAAAGAATGAAAAAACGCAAGATCAAATCTCACCTTCATCAAGCGAAGTAAACCTCGACAAGCAAAGCGGCATCAAAGCTCTGGGAGTTTCGTGGAATCCGATGTCTGATACGATTCATTTTCAAGTCCAATTAAAGAGAACAACCCCTTATACGAAAAGATCAGTCCTGTCAAACATCTCTCGAATCTTCGATCCCCTCGGATTAGCAACACCAGTAACGATAAAAGCGAGAATGGCGCTGCAGGAGGTATGGAAAATGAAGAAATTTGATTGGGATGACCCACTTCCAAAAGAGCTACAGCATAATTGGGACAAGATATTCGATGAGTTAGAAAACCTATCCACTGTTTGTTTCCCGCGTTGTCTAAAGCCGAATAATGCATCCGGTTCACCACAGCTTCACGTATTCTCCGACGCCAGTATCAATGCCTATGGAGCAGCAGCCTATCTTGTTTGGTCACGACCTGACGGTGTCGAAGCCCGCCTTGTGGCAGCCAAAGCGAGAGTCGCGCCAATTCGACAAACAACTATACCGAGATTGGAGCTTATGGCGGCCTTAATAGCCTCAAGACTAGCTAAAACGATCCAAGGTGAATTCAAGATAAAACCATCAAGCGTAACGTTCTGGACGGATTCCATGATTGTGCTCGCATGGATCCAAGCAGAATCGACCATCCTAAAGCCATTCGTCGGAGTTCGAGTGACAGAAATTCAGACCTCATGGGAACCCTGCTGCTGGAGATTCGTTCCAACAGGTTTGAACCCTGCAGATGACCTAAGTAGAGGCATTCCAGTGGAAAAGTTGAAAGAGCGTTGGATGAAAGGCCCCACATTTTTAAGAGATCCAGTCGAGCAATGGCCCTCCCACCCAAACAAGCAAGTTGAACTACCAGATGTAAAGAGTTCAGCACACATCCTTGCCCTGCAACGAGAGGTTACACACCCCATAGTGGACCCATCAAGATTCTCGAACTGGAGGAAACTGTGCAGAATCACAGCCTATTGTCTCCGTTTTATTAAGAACAGTAAGACCCCAGCAGAGCGACAAGATGGCCCCCTCGAGCCGATGGAAATCGAATCAGCCGAAACACATTGGGTAAAGTCAGCTCAGACGGAGCTTGGCGACTGGGAACATCAGTACAAAGATTTGGCCCCGTTCAAAGAAGACGGCGTAGTCCGCGTGGGAGGAAGATTGGCTCGCTCTCCCTTGCAATTTGACGAAAATCACCCAGTGTTGCTACCAGTAAGCCACGTTATATCGAAGCTAGTCGTCAAAGACGCTCATAACCGCGTCCTACATGCCGGTCGCGAACGTACGTTGTGTGAATGTCGAAGAAAGTTCTGGATTCCTCGTGGCAGAAATTTGGTCAGGAAGATAGTCAAAGATTGTGTCACTTGTCGCAGACTTAGACAGTACCCGCATACCACGCTGATGGCTGACCTCCCTCCCGACAGATTGAAGTTGTTTGCACCACCATTTACAGTCACGGGCGTCGACCTGTTTGGTCCCTTCTATTTGAAGTATGGGAGAAACAAGAAGATAAAAGCCTGGGGAGCCGTCTTTACATGCGCCACTGTTCGTGCAATACACTTGGAGATCGTCCAAGACTTATCAACAGAAGCATTCCTACACGCCCTTCGACGTTTCGCCGCTCATCATGGTTGGCCCAAAACCATAATCTCGGATAACGGAACGTCATTCGTGGGTACAGAACGAGAATTGAAGAAACTTCTAAAAGAAGGAAGGAAAAACCTGGAAGACTTTGCCGTATCACATAAGCTGAAATGGAAGTTCAACACGCCTGCAAGCCCCCATCAAGGAGGATTTTTCGAGAGCATGGTGAAGTTGACGAAATCCGCACTGAAGGCCATCGTTGGTCAACAAACGTTGTCATGGAACGACATGGCGACAGTGTTTGCAGAGGTAGAATGCTTGATTAATTCCCGACCTCTTGGATATCCATCCAATGATGCCAACGACTTGCAGCCGCTGACACCAAACCACCTCATCTTAGGACGTGCCACATCAGAGACACCACAAGGTCCATTCCAAGAAGTAAAGAGCAGCAGAAAAAGGTTCGAATATGTTCAGTCATTAATCCAGCAGTTTTGGCAACGGTTTCAACGGGAGTATCTGCAGAGTTTGATGCGCCGAACAAAGTGGAGGCAAAAGAAGAGACAGCCAAAGGTCAATGACATCGTAATGTTGGTAGACGACAATCTCCCACGCGGGAGGTGGAACATGGCACGTATCGTCGAGGTTATGCCGGGACAAGACGGTGTGGTAAGAAACGTAATCGTGAAGACGAAGACGGGAACTTATAAACGGTCAGTACAGAAATGCTGCATGATATTAGAAGAGGAATCTCTTTAACAGAGGCCCGGAGGGTTGTTTCAGACAGCCTAACTTACTTTACTTACTTATTATATCTAATTGATTCCTTAACTTGATTACACCTTGATTTACATCAATGATTAACATATATGATTGACGATAGTATGAACAGGATGTCGGTTCCAATTACAAGTAACAAAACGCATGCACAGTAGATTGTCTTTAGTCGTTAGTCAGAGAGAGAGATATAGCGAGGACCTATATCAGCAATTGTTTGAATTCAGAGATAGCTGTAGAGATCCACTCTTCAGGTAACGAGCGATTACATATAGTCTTAGTCGATTGACAATTTAATCAAAATGAATCTTTCCTAATCAAACTTAATCATTATCTTACTATAGAATGTATTTTATATAATATATTACGAAAAATCTCTACGGCGTAGTCGTGATCTGTCTTTGGAAACATTAATAAATGCGAATATGTCTCATGTGGTTTTAAAGCAAACTGTACAAACGCTAATGGCTCATATCTTTGTGAATGTCAAACTGGATATGAAGGAAATGGAACAAACTTCACAGGTATAATCTCTTTAGACGATGAAGTATGGGAAAGATTTTATTTTAAAGTTTATTCTCTCGAACATTTGAAATCTCCCACTCACCGAGTTGAACAGAATAAGCGCGAAAGCACAAAAAATTATATATATATATATATATATATATATATATATATATATATATATATACACCCATTTGCAAAAACGTTGGCCGCAGATAGATAGATAGATAGTTACTCGAAGTCTAATTAGAATTGCATATGATTACATTTGCATGGGATTTCAATAATATTACACAACATATGCAATTCTAATTAGATTTCGAGTATCTATCTATATATTATCTATCTGCGGCCAACGTTTTTGCAAACGGGTGTATATATATATATGTATATATATATATATATATATATATATATATATATATATATATATATATATATATATCACACATTATATATAATTTATTATATATCACATATGTAGTGTACTCTATTTGGCCATTTTTGTTGCACTTTCTTGAAAGCACATCGGCCGCTTTGCCAAGTTTATTGTTACAATTCTGGTAAAAGTTAAAATTCGGGCAAATTGTACAATTCAAAAATTCGGGCGATTTTTTTTGGACACCCCCTCCCCCAAACGAAGTTGCGCCCGTGCGCCAATGGTAATATACTGCCAGAGCTCAAATATTATGCTGCTTTTGCAGATATTAATGAATGTTTGAAAGGGCCATGCGGTTTCAACGCAAACTGCAAAAACACTGATGGGTCGTTCGTTTGTGAA
The DNA here is from genome assembly GCF_004324835.1 of Dendronephthya gigantea. Taxonomy (NCBI): domain Eukaryota; kingdom Metazoa; phylum Cnidaria; class Anthozoa; order Malacalcyonacea; family Nephtheidae; genus Dendronephthya; species Dendronephthya gigantea. The sequence continues at coordinate 252,750 of NW_021163157.1, read as the reverse complement.
TGTCAAATCGGATATGAAGGAAATGGAACAAACTGTAAAACTAAAAGTAAGTTTTAAGTACTTCTATTTCTTATACCATGCTCAGGAGCAAAAATATATTATTTGAGTGAATCTAACATGGAGGAATTCCGTTTTAGGCGCGTACGTATCAGGAAGTTTGTTCACATTTTTATCAACCCAATCAAAATGCATAAATAATTTGGTCGCGTCGAATGCAATTAGCCTTTTCCACGATGACGAATATGCCGCCATTTTGGAGGTACTTTTTTCAAGACCGTGAGCGTAAGATCTCGCAACGGCGATTGTGTTTAAATTTAGGCTAAATTTATTCTTCAAATGGTCTGGTGATTCAAAAAATATGCTTTTCATGTTGTTATTTTTTAAACCCATTTGAGAAAATTGAAAGTACCCCAAAAACGTCATCGGGAGAAAGACTAATTCGGACGATATAGATGAGATGACAATGAAGCTTAATGAGGTTTATCATCTCATTATCTATTCTTTCAATTGCATTCGACGCGACCAAAATGCGACTGATAACCTAGGCCTAAATCTAATTAAGGGTGCGCATGTGGTTAAATATTTTCGTGAGAACTTCAACATTATTTTGATGAGATCTTTAAGTTAGAAGATACCTTAAATTAATTCATATTGTTGTGACATTAAATTTTGCTTTTCCAGTATCATCTAATCAACCAGTTTCACCAGGCAGTAACATTAGCACTGGCCTCATCATTGGAATAGTAGTTGCAGCGGTGGTTGTTTTAGTTGCAGGCGTGTTCATTGTGGTTTGTTGTTTCCATCGAAGAAAACCACAGGTGAAAAACACTGAAGACATCCGTAACATTCAAAATGTCGCCTACGAGCTTGACACGGAAGTTGGTAACAATCCAGACTCTCAATTGGAAGAACCGAAATATGCAGAGCTAAACCTTTCCAAAATGGATCCAATTGATGCAAACTATCAAAGTTTGATTGCTAAAGGTCATGGAAAGGAGCTACACGACAATGAAAATGAAGATGGGAAAATTGTTGGATATGCGGCAGACCCTGAAACAGTCGCCAATCCTAATCCGAAATTTGAAGAAGCGGAATATACAGAACTTGACAATTCAAAAAGGGATCGTATTGGTGAGGATTACCAAAGTTTAGTCACTGAAGGTTATGAGCCTCTTCACAAGAGTCCTTATGAAGACGTCAAAGCGTATGCTTCATTGAACCAGAATAGCAATCCAGGAAATGAAGCTTCCAATGATTCCGTGTACGAAGAATTACCCTGATGTATATGATCGCAAGAACCTTTCAAATTTTGAAATTTATTTCTATATCACGTTATTTCGTATTCTATAGATTTACATTAGTCATTAGTATATATTTCGAGGTGACTATTGATTTTCCTGTATTCTGATTGGTCAAGATTCACTGTCTCTGGTCGGTGACCATAACTTTTTGTTGTTGTTTTTCAAATAAGAAATTTGAAGTAATTATAAATTTTCATGAGACTGTGTTGATTATTATTTTAAAACACTTTGACCAATTGTTAATTAGTGCCTATATAGTGGCATTTAGCTGACGTATCAGTACTGAAAACGGCCTTTTTAAAGCCATGTTTGAAAAGCTTTTCCATACAGCTTTACCGCCTTCAAAATCTTTGCAGCGAGAGCCGATAAAAACAAATTCTGTCGTTTCCGGTAGAGGCTAGTCGTAAACATTAAGCTAAAGGCTCTAAGCATATTCCACTACTGTGCACACAGGATTTGTAACTTTGTAGGCGAAAAAGACTACATATATACAAAGCAGACTGCAAAAGCGTCTTTTGACTCTTTTCGATCGATTAAAATTTTTTTGACCATTCTTTCGGGAAGGAATTCGAGTAATCAAGTTTGCATAATGATATTAATTACGGATGTAACTAACATGGGTTACCTCTCGGGTTACAAGATTGATGCCATGATGGTTAACATGCTCAATTAAGCTCGTACCCAGGATCCTTCACTCCTCACAACCACACTCACAAACCAGAACAAACCAGGTCACAAACTGTCATATGGTTGATGACTTGTCTTGTATAACGATATACGTTGAACTTTTACAGTATTTATCTGAAAAAAAAGCACACAATGCGTAAATGAAACGGGTTATGTGGACTGCGACCAGAAATAAAGAAGACAAGCAGACAATATGTGGAATATACAAACAACAAATTGAGATATTTCGATCATAAATTCTTTAGTTGTAATCATGCTTCTTGCCCATTTTACTCGGTAAGTTTAACCCAAATGAAATATATTGAATGCTGTTTTGTCGTGTATTTCTATATATTGTTTTAGGAATATAAAATATTGAATACAGTTTTATTGTGAGAATATGTTTGGCCCAGTTTTAATACACACACTAGCTGCGCCACGTGCGCTTAATAGCGGTTTGCTTTACTTCAGTATATAATCCTTTGTTTTGACAAATTTTCAATAAATATCTGCCTATCTGGTACAATAATTCGCTGTTTATCATAATTTTAGTTGTCTTAAATTTTTCCAGCAAGTTTGCTTGGAAACGGGGATTTAATGGCACAAAATTGCGACAATATTTACACATATGTATTAAAGTCTGACAAGAAAAACCTTGGCAGTTTCCTGTCTATAGAGTATAGGGGGTATTTTTTGTGGTGTGCTCAGTATAATATTGCTTTATCAGCTGGACTCATTCATATATAGGATTGCTGATTAGTAACTTCTGCCATCCGTAGGGTAAAAATGTTTACCAAGGGATGCATAAGCTGATACATAAGCATGGGCCCAGTAATATATCACTAATATGCAGCTTTTAAGTAAATTGTATTTAATGTATATAGTGACAGAAAAATTACAATGAATTTTTTTCTAGTTGGCAGACATAAGACTTTTCCTTTTGCCTACTGTAGCATGTGTTGGTTGTCCTGACTCTATATTAGAGCCAAATATTTTGAGCTCAATATTTGATCCATCATGACAAATAATGCTGATGACATTTGCTGAGACTAGCAGAAAAAGAGTATATCTATGAGCAAGCTAGTCTACTCAATCATGTGCATTGACAATTATAATTTCTTTATCCTATATGGTAGTTACATAGTAGCTGACATATACCAGGATGAGTATCCCATACAGGGCTTCCACATTGCAAAGAAATCTCTTTTCAATTGACACTCCACAAGGGAGGGAGGGATCTGTTTTAATAGAATATATTATGCATTCTTTTCAAGTTCTTTGTTTATTTTTTTGCCACCCTTCTATGAGGTACAGTCATATGCAAATATAAGTTGTGTAAGCCCTGATCCTATACCTTTTTGACAACGCCATGTTATAGTAACTTCATTTTCTTGATATATTTTTTAGCTTGGTGTTTGACATTTGGTTCCATGTGATCTTGTGTCATCTTATGTCAGCTCTCTGCTCATTAAAATATGTCAAGATTGTTTTGGAAAAAATCTTGAGCCTCATTTGCATCCATTCGAACATTGAATAGAGGCCAAGGAGGTATGGTATTTTTGTGTTACTTGGACGTGAAAGCTTTTTGTTTAAAAATACCTTGAGAGATTACTTAATGTTTTTTAGCCCTATTTGTGTGTTTTTATACTCATGGTAGCTTTATAGTACCTGTTGCTATTTTTTTTTATTTATTCCTACTTCTTTCTCTTTACCTACGAAATACTGTAGAGGTTGATTTCTTATTACACCCATGGCATGGTAATGTTTAAATATATTTGTGATTGTTTCAGCCACGACCCTTACAACCCTGAAAATACAAGGATCAGCCACAATATTAGAAAGACAATGAAAGTATGACCTGAAGTTGGAACAAAAAGAGGTACCAGATTTTTGCTTCTCTTCTGATAGGTCACTAGGCAATGTCAAAAATATTGTGTCCACTATTGCAAAGTTGCATCTTTATTCTTTGTGCTTGCAATAGATATCTTCACTTGTTTTACTTTCAGTTGTTTATTATTTAAAAGTTTCATTATAATTTTTCATGTGCCATGTTTTCTGGTGTGCAGTGTTGTATTGTAATGTACTGTAGTGTGCTGTTTTGTATTTATACCACTTTTTATGGCTATTTTGTTGTGATGTTGTGAATTCCAACTCTCTCAAATTAGCTTGTAAATTGTTGCAATTTTATTATTTGGGCGCGAATCCTGTGAATATATAGGGTTGAAGTTATCGGTATTTTCTTGATTTTCCAAAAAAATTCGTAGTTTTCAGTAAATAATTAATAATTGATAAAATTCAAATTCACCATATTCGGTCTTCCGGTTAGAATTGAATCAATGAACTTATTGAACCCTCCCAGAATAGAAGCATTTCTGTGATCATACATAAATAAATATTTGTGTACCCGTATATTCAAATAGACAATTTATAAATTACTATAAGCACATTGAATCTACACACGTGCTATTCCAGAGCAGTGCTTTAACAACAAGGCTATGCCTATGGAGATATTATATATGTATATAAGAAGTAAGTGACCGGGTAAAGATGTATAAAACACAGAAACATATGCTACTTAAAAAGGTATATAGCATAAAAGAGGTACCTGGTACATGGCAAAAATATATGAATGCGTCACTTGCTATTTCCAGTTCCAGTTAAAAAATGAATGAAACTTGTTTTTTTACTTTTCTCGGCATTTAAGTGGCTAAGAAATGATGGAATTAAGTTGTATAGAAGATGGTAATTTTTTTAATTACAAATTTTCTAACCACTTGACACTAAAATAGCTTATCAGGTAAAATACATAATTGCCGGATAAAATTGGAAGATAAAATTGTATGCCATACTCTAGTGTAATTAAAAAACTGTGTTCATAGGAACCAATGTAGCTAATTGTTTATTTACATATAATTGTTTTTCTACTGTGCACTGCTTATCATCAAGGCTAAAATGTTCTCAAAGGATAAAGACTGTTCTTCCCTGATTGGTTTTTAATGCTCACTGTGTTCAGTAAACTAGGAGCTGATTGTTTATTCACATAAAAGGCAAATATCATCTACTGTGCACTCCTCATGAACCCATGTTTTGCACACAGTGCACTGCACCCTATCAGTTTGGGTATCCTTCCATCGACCACTACAAATGTGACAGATCCAGTCATTGTCTTCCTCTTCATTAGTCACCATACAGTTCTTTAAAAGTTTTTTTTCTCTTTTTGATTCTGGGCTTTCCCATCGAAACCTTTGCTCAACAAATCATTACTGCTTAAATCTGGTATAAATAGGTTTGATGAGAGCAATTATTTCATCTGGTAGACCAGGTCCAGGCTTGTACAAGTTTAGTGTTAATTGCCTTGTCTTGTTGTTAACGGCACCAACTATCTGAACCGTTGCATGATAAGAAAGTTTCAAAGTAGGCACGAGCATTTCCAGAACGAGAAGATTCACCGCCCAAAATCCTTTAAAATAGTAACGTTGCATGATAAGCAAGTTTCAAAGTAGGCACGACTGCGAGCATTTCCGGAACACAGATTTGTTCGGTATAGTATATGTGAGAATGTTTCAGCTTATAAAAGAAAAGGCAATTTCGGTTGTGAAGTCACAATTCGTTCTAAAACCTTAGACAGTTCTCCTTCGTGGTGTCTTTGCATTGATCGTCGATCTTGATAAACTGGTATGCTGTGTTTGGATAGGCCAAGCTCCTTGTCACCGTTTATGTATAGTTTTGCCATATCGTTGAGCGCCGAGTCGCATTGAAGGACTGAAGACACCAATCTACTTTTGAGTGATTCATAAGAAACCGGGTGCTCTGTCCCCCGTCCATTTCTTGTTTATTCACCACTCTGTAGAACGACTGTACCACTTTTCGCATAAAAATATAAAAAATAAGACAAAACTCTTGCCCAACTGCGGAGTAAAACGACGCGTCTGTGTACAAAGATTTGATAAAAGCCTCCTCATCAAACATGGCATCAATTTTCAGACCATTGCTAAATTGGACTTCAAAGATATCAGACAAAGTGAATTTCCGCCTTGTTCCTTCCAGAAATGCTTTCACAAATACTCCTTCTGGGAGAACCAGATCTTTCAAAGAAGATTCCCTGTTGTTGACCTATTTAAAAAAGTTGGAAAAATGCGTGTCTAGCATATCTCCCTAGACCACGGCAATGAGCACTTTTTTCAAACGCCAAAACACAGTTGATGACAGTTCCCCACCAATCTCAAAATCTTTCTCTTGGACGTGTGGCATTTGGGCAACGTAGGTGGCACATCGTCGAAACTCAGCATCGCCAAGCTCAGAGAACTTCTTTTTGTCCACCGGGTATCCTTTTTTCAGATAGCACTCCACACAAAACATGAAATAGACGTGCAAAGTCAAAGCATTTTGACAACAACCGATTGAGGTCAGAGAAGCAATTGTCGAATCGAATAACAATCTGGTTGATCATATCTCCGCCGAGCTTTTGCAGATCACGAATGCTATCGTCTAGTTCACGTGCAGACCAATCTACTGGAACTGCATTGTCACCACCGCCAACGACAAACCATCCAATCTCCAGATCACTTTGACCTTAGCTGACAGGTTGTCATCATCCTGAAATACTCTGGTGGCATCTGCAGGTTAAGTTACTGTTTTTGCTGCTGGAACATATAAAGATAGTATTGTTATGTTTGCATATAACTGTTTCCCTCACTGAAGGTTTCTCATTAAAGATTTCTGCCTTTCTGAGTTTTCTCATGCGTCAAGTCATTGCGAGGTAGCACACTATTCTTGACTGACATAGATTCTCCGGAGTTCACTCGCTCCTGTCTTTTCACGCGGTCTATACATTGTCAACATCTCGATCTTGTGTCTGTCCGGTTTCTGGGGCATTACGTCACATTTTACATTATTTCTGAATGAGGGGAAGTGAACGGCAACAGCTTTTGACAGATGAACTGAGTTGTGGGAATATTGTAGGTGCTTCGACCAAATGAAGGCTTTTCCGAACATTAATATCTTTTTACTCATCCAAACTGCTGATGTAGGTAATAATGGCATGCATGCTTTGACGAATTTTTACTCGCTCGAATCGAAACTTCACGCATGAAAATATCAGCTATTTGCGATGGAACTGCTGCTTTTTTATAAATGGGGCGCCTTTCTTGTTAGCTCATGCAAACTTTATAAGAAGTACATATACTAGCAAATTAAATTAACAACTAGGTTGCCTGCAAGGTAGGGATTGCTGCGAGCATTTTAGGGTCCAAGTGAATTGTTATATGATTGTTAGTAAACTAAATCCGTTTTGACTAATAGCAATAGAAGGTTTAAAACACGTAAAGTGAACCTCTATATAGCGTTAACTCGGGATGTACATGAATTAATACCTGTTAGTGAGAACACTTTCAATGACGTCAATATGTAGGTCCATTTATGCTAACCTAACTAAAGTTCTAACTTTTATCTCGAAATTGTTTTGAAATAGGCTGGTTTATATTATGATTTCGCGGATAAATTTGCTATAAAGAAAAAAGATTTATAAATGTTCAATTGCCCAAAGGATTTGTAGATTGCACTCGGCAAAAACAAATCGTCTGAAAAGAGCTATTTTACAGTGTCATGAATACCAATTTCCCCGGTGTTGGATACACCCGGGAGTGTTTTTCCCGCTGTCGAAGGGTAAAGGAGAGAACGCTGTCTTGCGAGTTGCAGCTCGTTGAAGTCAAAGTCTTTAGAAGCAGCTAGTTTTAAAAAATATTTTAACATACGAATCACAACAGGAGTATTAACAATAATAATAATATTAGGTAGAATTTAGCGCGCGTAGCGACATTAATTTTCCCCGCAACAAAGTTGAAAGTATTGTACTTTTCAGTTTCCGGGCGGAAAATATTGTTTGGGCGCAAAATTCCACCTAGCGAAAATACAGGCCCTGAGCAGTAGCACATGTTTAACAAAATAGAACATTTTTTGGTAACATGGTATTTGTTTTTGAAATATGCTATTTGTCTTTGTTGTAAGAGTCCATGTAAATGTTTGGCTTCATGTGAAGAGTAACAAAACATCACTTTAATCACTTTTGAACTTTGAACGCGCTCGAGAAGACGTGTAATCAGAAACCACGTGAAGATCCGGTAAAAGCACTAAATAACAATAACATTTAGCTCATTGTAAAATAGGAATAAAAACATATGCCTATGCTTACAGTAACCTAATATAAAACAAGACGCCTGTTCTGGCGTTAACTCCGGCGCACGTGCCAGTCTTCAATATAGAGCTTCTGAACATAAACAATAGAGTTCATATTCGCATTTAGATACCTTCCGAACCTATAAATGTTCGATCGCGAAATTCAGAAGCACATCGTACTTTAAAAAGTATAGAAGTTCAATTCTTCAAAAATGTAAATAAACTGCATGATACATTCGCTTTGTCTCACACTTTGCCTTTGGAATTCGCGCTTATATAGTTATATTAAATCTTCAATCCTGTGCAAACTACGACGTGTCAACGCGCCCATACACGACCACATCTTCTTGTTAAACGGCGAAATAGCAGTGATATTATTAAAATAGGACCAGAATCAACATGTATTAATATATTCTTACCCCAATTTAATCTAAACTTAATCGAACAGCATGAAAACAACGGTTTATTCGTTCCTCTTGGAGGAATTGTCGTATCATGCGAGCGAAATCGAATCGCGCATCGGAAAATTAGCCAAAGCTGTACACTACAACTCCTGGTAGATAAGACTGGGACATAGATAAATACGATTACATACACATTTCAAATACTAGAATGTTTCGCGCCATTTCAGACTTGCGACGACGAAAAAATAAAAAAAAAACAACAAAACAAAACTGAGGCGAATTTTCAACTCCGTCGCTGACGCCGGAGTAATTAGAGGTTTTTCGTTTTATGCACATGCACTGCATTGCTCTGCTCTAAATTTAATGCAAGTTGTCTGCTGACAAATACGAGCATGCACGAGAGGGAGAAATTTCAAATGTAGCTAATTTGGACCAGCGTGGTAAAACTAATTGAAAGGAAATTGAAATAACTAATACCTCAATTCTTGACATGTTATTGCGTAATAATCAGAACATGAAAAAGCTAAACTATAGTGATTCTCAAGCATAAGTTATGCCAGGAAATGCAATTTCTATTGGAAAGTACATATAAAGGCAAAATGAAGCAAAAAAATTGTATAAGGCGCCATTGATTATGGTAATGAAGATCAGGTTACAAATGAGAAAAGTATTCAATATTAACAGACATGGTTTCTCATTAACTATCCATACAATAAATATATAATTTTTGTCATGGACACAGTACGTACTACACTCACTTTTTCATTTCTTCAATTTTGATGACACCCTCCGTCACAGGTAGGGCGAGATCTTGTTTTTGTCATCAGCTTTGGACTCTTGGGTAAGGTTAGATGCCCTTTCAGCGCCGCCTGGTATGCAAAGAAGGGTATAATATTAAATCGTGATATGCCAAAAAATGTTTCCGCAATAAAGGAAAAAACCCGGACTCCAGTGGAACGCGATTTCCCGCCAAAATTAGTTATGCACTTTAAATAAGCCGTTTCTGTTTATGTTTTCAATACACTATACTGTAAATGTAATATTTGAGGTAATATTTTGTAAATGTAATTTTGAACTATATTGTAATATTCATGGGTAGCCCAGATATCTGTTTTCACTCAGTCCTCGAGTACATTGTTTATGCGCACAGTCACTGTACTGATTACTGTAACATATAGCTATGAAAGGAAGTTTTAATAAATATTTAGTCCAAATAATTCAAGAATAACAGTTTTCGAACAGTGAAAATGAAAAAACACACCACGGCGGCGACGCTGCCGCTGTAAACGGGCGCTGATTGATCTGATATGTCCGGTGTGTCTTGGCCTTTAAAAAATTTCCATAAGCGCACTAAGAATATTAATATAATAATATAAGAACAAAACATAGTGTCATTGTTACAATTAATTAATTAATTCTGTATAGCCTGGGCCAAGATTAAACAATTTTTTTTTAAATATCTTTAATAGTTCGGATGTATATATAACTACATAACATGCACGGACACTATACTTTTGCTTTGTTATTCGAAATTATTTTATTTCCTTTCTCGTGATAGTAATTATATATAGCATATTATATCTCAAAAGTAACAAAATAATGAATGATCTTCAGTTGAACGTTCCTGAGTGTTTTCGTTTGCTTTATTTGAGGCGTTAAAAACCATATCGATAGGAAACACCAATGCCTTTACTGACCCATTCCAAGTTCTGACTAGCTTTAATCTTTACACATTTGTGGACTCCAATTTTGTGGATTCGCTTCGTCTTTATTTAGCGTGAATCTCGCACCTTTTCCTATAAAGATGAAAACACTACTTTAGTCGAAACCGGATGGAGTAGAGCTGCAATGTCACCAACAAACGGCATCGATTTGACGGAATCATTTTCGACAATGGTTCAATCGCAATCACTATCGGCCGATAAGACACTATAAAATCCGCTTCTCCGAAAGAGGATTGTGCAATGTGTTGCAGTGTTGCTTTTTATATTTAATAAACTGCAACTAAAATTATTGTTAAAAAAGGAAAAACAAATAAATACTAAATATTACCTATAATTATTATCTTATAAATTACTTGTATCATCCAAAACGTGGTGTTTTGCTTGGCCACGAACTACACGTTGTTGATTCTTTGTTAAATCATTCAAATGTTTGCCATGGCGCAGGTAGTGCAGAATTCGCTCGCACTTTTCTTTGTGTTGAAGGATGCTTTTTTTTCTGTTCCTCGGTCAGGTTCACTCGATAAATTCGTTCCAACGGCAGGCTCTTGTTGTGGAACCATAAGGCGCCATTGATTATGGTAATGAAGATCAGGTTACAAATGAGAAAAGTATTCAATATTAACAGACATGGTTTCTCATTAACTATCCATACAATAAATATATAATTTTTGTCATGGACACAGTACGTACTACACTAGCTCACTTTTTCATTTCTTCAATTTTGATGACACCCTCCGTCACAGGTAGGGCGAGATCTTGTTTTTGTCCTAAGCTTTGGACTCTTGGGTAAGGTTAGATGCCCTTTCAGCGCCGACTGGTATATGCAAAGGAGGGTATAATATTAAATCGTGATATGCCAAAAAATGTTTGCGCAATAAAGGAAAAAACCCGGACTCCAGTGGAACGCGATTTCCCGCCAAAATTAGTTATGCACTTTAAATAAGCCGTTTCTGTTTATGTTTTCAATACACTATACTGTAAATGTAATATTTGAGGTAATATTTTGTGAATGTAATTTTGAACTATATTGTAATATTCATGGGTAGCCCAGATATCTGTTTTCACTCAGTCCTCGAGTACATTGTTTATGCGCACAGTCACTGTACTGATTACTGTAACATATAGCTATGAAAGGAAGTTTTAATAAATATTTAGTCCAAATAATTCAAGAATAACAGTTTTCGAACAGTGAAAATGAAAAAACACGCCACGGCGGCGACGCAAATTTTTTTTCCGTAGACAGTCGGACCCCTCTTAGATAGTCGGACTCCTCTTTCACTTGCGCCCATAAGCATATCGCACAGCGGCTACCCAAAATAACTTACAAAAAATTAAAATTTGCTTTTGCGCGCGAGTATGCAAACATGGCAGTGAACAAGGAAAATATCGAAGTAGTTTCGAATCCTAATGGAGGTGATTCTTCGCTCAAGTCATGCAGGATAACAGGATATCACGCATTTTATAAAACAGTTGCGGTGAGTATTCAGATTGCTCATTTATTTAACCTGTATTCATTGAGAGTTTATAGATGATTAGATATATTATTTTAGGCGGTTTACTCTCAGTTTATATTAAAATAGTTATATGATATATACAGTCTTTAGTTATTTTACACATATTGCTGCTCTATTGGCTTGTGGAAGCGAGAAAGTTTCGTTAAATTCAATACACTTTCAAAATACGCAGGAAGAATATTTTACTAGATTGTAGTACCATTATTAATACCAATCATATGTGCCACGTGTTTGAAATTCAGTTTTCACGCAGAATGAAATAGAAATGAACTTAATTTTCAATTGTTGAACGTTATAATTTATTCTTGACTTGGACTTCGTCTTCGGGCATGCTGGTGGTATGATACTGTTGAAAAGAATATTTAATCACAAATATGCACTATTTTGGGCACCAGCTGGCATGGGTTGATTACATTGTCTGGTGTGTCCCAAATCCCAAGTGATTGATTGCAAGTGAAGTATAGGCAGACAATTATTCCAAGTAGAGCAGTTTGCAATCTTAACAAAACCATATCATATTTTTCTTAATAATACGGCTTTGATAAATTTGAAAAGCAAGTAGTTTTACTCATACCATATCTGTTAAATATCTGATTTGTAGGGTCAAATCAAAGATGAAGCTCCTGATGCAGATTTAGCTATGATGAGCAAAACAGCTTCACACATGTGGAAAAAATGCTCTTCCAATGTCCAACAAGTAAGTAATTTAACAGCTAGCCCTGTTAGCACTTAAAAACCTCTTGGGTGATTGGATTATATGGGATGCCCAAGGGTTGCATCTCATGCACTTGGTGAGAGCAAGTGCATGTTGTAATTAAATACAAAGGTAAAAAGTATCAAATATGATTACCAAGCTGCACCAGTTGAGGAGCCGTTGAACGGCGAAACATGCATGACTGCAGATTGTAATGAGATAACATTTCCATGTCTTTCAATAATAGGACTGGAAAAGGGAAGCACAAAAAATCAGAGAGGATGTAGATTGTGGGTTAGTGGAAAACATCTGCAAGAAGTGTGCGAAGACATTTCCTCGAGCGAAAGATGCTATTTACCATGAAAACCATTGCGGTGAATGTTCATGCAATACCTGTGGAAAAGTATTTCAAAATAAGTTGTCTCTGAGGAGACATAGCAAAATACACGAAGAAAAATACAAATGTGAATTATGCAATAAAGCATTTGCCAGTCAAAACTCATTGGAACGACATTTGAAAACACACAGTAACACACGTGAAAAAAAATTTAATTGTTCTAGGTGTGCCGCAAAATTTTCCACCATGTTTAACTTAAAGAGGCATTCTAAAAACTGTTTGTAAACTTTTGTAAACCTTAAAGATCATTACATTTAGTGCACTTGCTAATCCTTATCTGTACACAAAGAATAGTAATAAATGGTCATTCAGGAGTGACCTATACTCCCCTACTTAGGAAATGACAAATGGATATCTGTATATAGTTACACCTCCCTCCCCAACCTTTCCCCTCCCAAGACTTTTGAAAGTTTTTTTCTCTATGTTTGAGGTGTGGACCTTATTTGGAATACCTTAATGTTCATATACCCTTGTTTTAGTGGCCATGTTTCTTCCAGCTTTTTTTGCCACTGGTTCATTTTGCCGCACATTCTCAGCAAACTTGTGTGCACGTTTGGTGCGACCAGCTTGTTTTACAAATGGGTTGTTTTTTGCCAGTTGACCTTTGTTTTGTTGTCTTCTCGATCCAGTTATATTCCTTCGCCGCTTCACTGCTTCAGGTTGCACATGGATCTTACCACGTTTCCGTTTTTTCACAACAGAAGTTGTTGTGAGATGCGTGTTATATACACCTCTTGCACCAAAAGAATGAAAAGAGGTTGCCAGCTTAGACATTGGCATACTTTTGACTCTGTCAGTGAATTTTAGGACACCTTTTAGAAAGTTTTGGTCAGCTCCATCCAACTTCTCTTTTAAGATATCCAAAGTTGTGGTCAAAGCTTCAGAGCACTCGTCAACTGAAATTGTGTCATGAGGGAGATTCCTTCTAGGTAGACCTGCAAAATAAAACGACACTTACATTTAGCACTGTATATAGACCCCTAAACTTTGGTTACGTTTTTTGGCAGGCAAATAAACATTCATGTGCAATTTTGGACAATAGAAATTAATGTTTTCTGTATAATTTTTATTGTCCAAAACAAAGTTAAGGGATCTATATGCAGTGTGTTTCAGAAAAAAATGTTACTATTTGTAATTCAAATTAGTCGTAATAAAGCGATTTGATTGTTCTAAAATTAGTAAAATACGAATTCAATGCAATATGTCAATTTTTGAATTACAAAGAGTATCGTTTTTTCTGAAACACACTGTATTTCACTTCAATTAAATAAATATCATTATCATTCAGAGGGTGTGGGGGGCATGCTTACTTGTTTTTGCAATATCTCTCTCATCTGTAAAATTATGAACATCTGGAAAGTGCTCAACTGGATCAGGAAGGGTCAAAACGTGATCATGCAGGCCTTCATAGTATTGCAATGGCAATGACATCCCAATTGCAATCTGGGCATATAACTGCCTCTGTGTTTTACTGAAAACTGGCAGAAAATTAACTGCATCTGCCAACTTGTGTGCCCAAAGAATGTACTGATGTTTGCAAGGTGATCCATTTTTACCAATTTTGCACTGGCAGATACCAGTGTTCATATCTACGAGGTACTGTATTCCTTCTGTGGTGAGACTCGGTACAAGGAATATCTTGTCACCAACTTTAATGGTTTTTGTGACCACTAACTTCTGCTCTTCATCGTTTGGGATTTGGAAGCCAATTCCACCAGTATCTTTTTTTCCCTTAGCTCGACCTTGAAATCGTCTGCTGTAAATACCATCATATTTGCCTATAGCAAGTTTGAAACAAGTGAATAATTAATATTTTCAAGTAAATAAGGTGCTAATGAAATTACTGTCAACCTGATGACATGTATAATTACCTGATGATACTGACAACACCTTGTCACAGTAATGTTGGTCAAGGTCGGTTATAAACTTATCAACAAGACCGACTACATTAACTTCCTTCTGCCTATTAAGAATCCCATCTTTAATGACCAGAAATTGAGCTTCACATAGGTTGTTGGTGTTGTTGCCTTTTATAGGTAAGTCCTTTCTGTAGCAAAGTGCCCAAGCTTCACGATCTTCAAAGACATTGGTTATATACTTTATGAAATTGGGATACTTTGATGCCAAATCACTTGATATGAGATCATCAAATGAGTCCTGGAGATCAACCTCACTCTCAGCATAGAGACCATGTTTGAATAGCAATAACAATGAAGGTCTATCTTCCATCGAGATTCCATTCTTTTTTTCATGCAACCAACGCCAAACTTGTTGAAGAACATGGAATATGCACAACAACAACACAGAATTAGGCCAGGCTTCTTTTAGAGCTTCCCGCAATTCAGAACAATTGTCCGTCATGATCACTCCTGGCCCTCCTGCACCATAAAATGCTGAATCACTGTCAAAGCATGATTTCATCAACTCCAATGCATCTTTAAGCGTCTGCTCTGTCTCATCGCTGGTTATGAAGATGCCAAGGGGCAAAGCACCACAAACACTGTGTGTAACCATAACAAATACACGGAGGTTGTACTCCTCCATATTGGAGGAGGAATCCAAGAATCCCAAGTCTTTACTATGTGGCACCTAAAAATTAAAACCAACAAACATGCCTTATGCAAGCATTATTTTTACACAAGTACGTCCAAAATTGTTCAAGTAGGATTACCAATTAATGAGCTTGGGGATAGACTAATATACTTCTTAGACCTCCTGTTGATTTGAATCATAAAAGATACAGTCTGATGGGACACATATGTGAAAGAACAATATCCCACCAACAAAGAAAATTTCCAGGAGGGGTGGGATTTTGACTAAAACAAGTTAATGCCAGATCTCACCAAGGCAACGAAGCCACACTTGTAATGTATGTACTTACCAACTTATGAACTCGTTTCATCAGTGGGGTTACAATAGCCAGAATAAATGGCTGATTTATTTCTTCATCAAATTTCTGGTATTTTAACGAGTACTCTAGGTTTTTCTGTTGAAGACATTGAATTCTTTTCTCAAGAGCTGAAAACATATCAGACATGCTTCCAGTCCCAAATCGTTCCTTCTTAAACTTCGAGTATATATCATTGAAATCTTTCCTCCGAGGAGCTTCTGATCGATCTGCAAGTCTCTGATGATACTCCATGTCATCTTGGCATTCACTTCTTAGTTGACGAAGAAACTCTCGATGTGCTGCCCCAGGCAACAAACCACTTGCAAACATTTGCTTAATGTCATTTTTTACTGAAGCTGGTATATCTTTAAAACTAAGTGAATGTAAGGACTGAACAGGGTGATTGTGGTTCCACTCTATGTCAATAGTAGAGCCAAATTCTTGAGCATCCGGCTTCTTACTTATTCTCACCACAAGAGAAAATGGGCAGTTGGTATTCTTAAATCGTGCACTTGGACACGATGACAAGATCTCACTCGGACGTTTTGTGCCCTCATACCGTGTGTTATGATGACATCGGAAATATTTCGTCAATATACTTTCTTGGTTTGAACAACCTTTTCTTGTTTTAGTAATCCTTAGAGTTTCATTGTTCTTTTGCCCGTAATTCTGAATGAAATTTGTTATATCCGCTTCGCTTTGCAGATTGGCTTTGATGTTAGCTTTGAATCTTCGAGCAATTCCTTGGACGTTTATAATTTTGTAATACCCTTCTTTGATGGGCAAAACATTTCTTACAGATTCATATAATGTTTCGGTATTCTCCTCGCCAGAGAATATATTTGTAATGTCGTGTATCGATTCGCGAATAAGGTCACTATGAGTGCTTTTTTCTTTGTCGGACATGTTTTGTTTGCATACTCGCGCGCAAAAGCAAATTTTAATTTTTTTGTAAGTTATTTTGGGTAGCCGCTGTGCGATATGCTTATGGGCGCAAGTGAAAGAGGAGTCCGACTATCTAAGAGGGGTCCGACTGTCTACGGAAAAAAAATTTGCGGCGGCGACGCTGCCGCTGTAAACGGGCGCTGATTAATCTGACATGTCCGGTGTGTCTTGGCCTTTGAAAAATTTCCATAAGCGCACTAAAAATATTAATATAATAATATAAGAACAAAACATAGTGTCATTGTTACAATTAATTAATTAATTCTGTATAGCCTGCGCCAAGATTAAACATTTTTTTTTTAAATATCTTGAATAGTTCGGATGTATATATAACTACATAACATGCACGGACACTATACTTTTGCTTTGTTATTCGAAATTATTTTATTTCCTTTCTGGTGGTAGTAATTATATATAGCATATTATATCTCAAAAGTAACAAAATAATGAATGATCTTCGGTTGAACGTTCCTGAGTGTTTTCGTTTGCTTTATTTGAGGCGTTAAAAACCATATCGATAGGAAACACCAATGCCTTTACTGACCCATTCCAAGTTCTGTCTAGCTTTAATCTTTACACATTTGTGGACTCCAATTTTGTGGATTCGCTTCGTCTTTGTTTAGCGTGAATCTCGCACCTTTTCCTATAAAGATGAAAACACTACTTTAGTCGAAACCGGATGGAGTAGAGCTGCAATGTCACCAACAAACGGCATCGATTTGACGGAATCATTTTCGACAATGGTTCAATCGCAATCACTATCGGCGGATAAGACACTATAAAATCCGCTTCTCCGAAAGAGGATTGTGCAATGTGTTGCAGTGTTTCTTTTTATATTTAATAAACTGCAACTAAAATTATTGTTAAAAAAGGAAAAACAAATAAATACTAAATATTACCTATACTTATTATCTTATAAATTACTTGTATCATCCAAAACGTGGTGTTTTGCTTGTCCACGAACTACACGTTGTTGATTCTTTGTCAAACCATGTTTGCCATGGCGCAGGTAGTGCAGAATTCGCTCACACTTTTCTTTGTGTTGAAGCATGCGTTTTTTTCTGTTCCTCGGTCAGGTTCACTCGATAAATTCGTTCCAACGGCAGGCTCTTGTTGTGGAACCATTTTTCTTCTTTAATACCAAGCAATTTAGTAAGATTTTCGAACGCGTGTGAGAATTGTGCTCTGTTTGACAGCCAGCGAGAGAAAGGGGATAACTCGGACCACGAGGAAATGTTGTTATGCAAAACCGCTGACTCACGCATGCGCATAATATGCGCATTGTGATAGAGGATGGCTCAGACCGGGGGAGCAATAAGACCGCCACACCGGCACTGATGTTGTCACGGATGGATTGATTCACATCAAGGCTGCAGCGGCTGGCTGAAAACCAAATTAGTAAGGAACATGATTAGCGACTATGGAGACCATCTGAACGAGTAGATGCCCGCTGATCCAATAAAATCTAGGTAAAGCAACTATACTTATCAAAATTAAAACGAAGACAGAATTGCTCAACTTCCGCGAAGCCAGTTGGAAAGATTTAACACATCACGGAAACCTTCGGAGTCTTTTTGAATGTATTTTAAATACTAACCTTCAGTTTTATCGGTTCATCGATCCAGCTCAAAATATGCGTTGATAGCGACGCCAGTAAAATAGTCGGAGTTTCATCAATTCTGGCTTCGATTCATCATTATAGGATGCTAATGTGGAACTTACATCGTTCTCGTCATCCATTAACTTTCTTAGTACGCTCTGCTGCAGCCTTGTCAACACCGGGACATCTACCAGAACATATCCAAGGGCCTGTAGCAGCTGGTGGAGCTCGGGCTGCTCGCCAGCACTGATGTTGATCTGAACGTAATAATAAAATGTTCATAGATTACAACTATACTTATCGTCACTCGTCAGCTACACCGCTGGATACTAACCACTATCCTGACGAGCAGTAATTTCGCCAATCTTTTGTCTCGGATTTCCCGAGCTCCCAAATACTGGCGGAGGATGGCTTCCATTCTTTTGGCCCCTTCAGATGTTATACGGGGCCACACTCTTGCAAAGCCCATTCCCCAGGCTAGAAGCAGGCCCTAAGAAACACAAAAACAGCTATAGCTTTTCCATATAATCAAGAACTATAAGTCTATAGACGATTGCAATTACTGATAGCTACCCTAATAAGTTATAACCATGTGCTTTTTGTGTGGTTTCACACCTATACTTTTGCTCATATGAAATGAACAGTAATATACCTTGTGGTCTTTGACAAATTGAATAAGTTCCAGTTCTCCATCATTTTTGTGCTGTTGATCTTTAACGAACTGGAACTTCAACACATCATCATCCAGCCTCTGCCCGATGTCGACGTTGCGGCCAGCCATGAGGAGTCTAACCCTGGTGGTTACGCTGCTGCCCACTAACCCGCCTGCCTGTGCGCCTAAAAATAGACATAAATTACACCCTTGCTGCAAGGTGCAGAGTAAAGACAGGACTTCCGAACTCGGCGAGTTCATGCAAACCTTGCTGTGCATGGGTGAGCAAGGGGAGTGTTAACAAAAGCGTACGTGACATGTTTAACGCCCTTGAAAAAAAAAGAGTTAGTTTCAAACTTTCAGCATCGTTCCTTGATTTTCCTCAACGGCAAAAAGTTCTCACTTGTTGCCCGCCAGCGACATTATATTAAGAATCGACCAGTCGCAATATAATTCAGCATTAGCTATAAAACAATGAAGAATACTCACGTAAATTCGTTACGAGCGTGCTGGTAACAGTCGGGTCATCTAACAGCAGCACCATTGATGTTAAAGTAAATTTTCTCAACATCGACCTCGGCGTCATCGATGTGGTAATCCACTAGCGAAGATTACCACATGTGCCTCTTCAGACGGAAATCCCTGCAGAAGTGCGAAAATTCTCAAAGCTAGAGACTTTCCGCACTTGCGCTCGCCAGAGTTGATGAGACCAATGCTATTCTCTATTAAGATAATGAACACGCATATCGTGTGTTAGCGTCAGTTTGGAGACATAATAAGTCGTGACAATCAACAGTATTTCGCAAGAGGTGGGGATTGGCTTATAGGACAGCCTCAACCGCCATCCGAATTTATATTACATGCTTTACTGAAAACCAATTATACAGCTGATAAAAGGATGTATATCATTTTTGTTCTTCACTTTGCCAACCTGCATGCGCTTTCTGGAAAAAAAACGGATTAACACTTACGCCAGGACGCTTCATTTGCTGACTGGATGATCCGGAATGCCACGAAGGCCATCGCCTGATGAAAACTGGTTTTGTTTTTGCCGATATGATCAATATGATGGAGTAGACTATAAAATAAAATTATAAGACGATGATGATATTATAAACAAAGAATACCGGATAACTAGCTTACATTCCCATTTAAGGAGAAAAATTTTAATTTCTTCAGTGAACACATTATTTTAAAAGCAGTTAGTAGCAAAGTTAGTTTCAAAGTTTCAGCATCGTTCCTTGATTTCCTGGACGGCAAAATATTCTCACTTGTTGCCCGCCAGCGACATTACATTGTGAATCGACCAATCGCAATATAATTCAGCATTAGCTGTAAAACAATGAAGAATACTCACGTAAATTCGTTACGAGCGTGCTGGTAACAGTCGGGTCATCTAACAGCAGCACCATTGATGTTAAAGTAAATTTTCTCAACATCGACCTCGGCGTCATCGTCAGATCACCACCAGCGAAGATTACCACATGTGCCTCTTCAGACGGAAATCCCTGCAGAAGTGCGAAAATTTACAAAGCTAGACACTTTCCGCATTTGCGCTCACCAGAGTTGATGAGACCAATGCTATCCTCTACTAAAATAATAATTAATATCCTGATACAGTCTTGTATGGATGATTTGCCCTAGTCGTTTTTCTACCTACAGTCGTTAACTTCTACCCAGACTCGTCAATATCCACTTTAGTTGCTAATGTTAAAGCTTCATTATACCACATATCATGATATGTGTCAACAGAATTTCTCATTATAATAATTAATATGTCCTTGACACAAAAGTGAGCTATTGACTTTATATTGTTGTTTAATCGGTTAATATTAATATCAGTAATTTACATTTCTTTTAAGTTTGTGCAGGCCTGATCACTTTCTTTCTTTTTCAAACATGCGTGATAATCTGACGTTATTCCTGAGACGTTTTCATGATATAGTTGTTGAACATCGTTATAAAAGCATTTAGGTCGTAAACCAAGCTTCTGTAAAGAAAAGCACCGTATTGTGAAGATAATGGCGATTGCTAATGTTAAAGCTTCGTTATACAACATATCATGATATGTGTCAACAGAATTCCTCATTATAATGATATTATTCTTTAAACTGTTAATCATGTAAATGCCATCCATTATATCAATGCTTTTCCCTTGCAAAAGCTGTTTGACAGAAAGTGTTGCATCAAGAACATGTCTGTTTATAACTAATGCAGCAACAAAATCAAACTTTGAAATGAGTGTACATGTTAAAAATGAGGATTCTTCACTTGAAAGAGAAGGATTAAACTTGTTATCTAAATTATTCGTCATGTCTTTCAGAGTTTGGAATAATGGCACAAAAAGCTCCTGGAATGTATCCAAAGCCCTTAACACGTTCAACCCACCGGGTTCTGCAAACATCACCCAATTTGGTCTTTCTACTTTCAGTAACTAAACTATAGGTTTTAATACTATCTTCAAAAGGAGTATTTCGTGTTTGAGAAATATTAATAAAATGAGATACCTCAATAAGATATTTAAGCATGTTCTTTGCCTCAAGTATAGCTAGAGAGTCACATACAGACAAATTAAGTCTATGGCTATAGCAATGGGTGTAGAGTGCTTTTGGTTTTGCCTTAAAATATGGGCAGCCAAACCATTGATGTACCCAGCAACTGCACCTGCCCCATCATAGCCCTGCCCCCTGCAGTCATCTATTGTCAAAAATAAGTCATTCAATGCATTTAAATAAGTTTTGCAAGTTAGGGCACCACTTAACCCCAATTCACAGTTTAAAAATAAAATAAACTTTGCTCTGATAGTCATATCTGAATCAACAAACCGTAAAACAAGGGAGAGTTGCTCCTTATGGGAAGAATCTGCAGCCTCATCTGCAATAATGGAAAAAAACATCACTGATAACTTGACCACAACAGCTGATAATCTTATTTTGACTCGTCTTCGAAATGTAACTTCTATTTTTTCCACAAGTCTTCAAATGATCCTCTGAAATTTTTAATTTAACCTTTGCTGATGTTGTACCTTGAAGCTGCTCGTCCTCTTACATCCGAAAATGCAGGTAACCGATGTCTTGCGATGCCAAGTTTCTTATCACCATGCATTGGTATACAAATGTGCAGTCTCGTCTCGTCTGGACATGAAATTGGGTTTGGCAAACTCCAGTCGACAATAGCTCTTTGCATTAATACGTCATTATTTGTCCTCCATCCTTCTTATGAGCACCAACTGTAAAATATTTCCACGACCGCTTCGCATCCCCCTGCAGCCAACGCAACATCAAGTGCTAAACACATTTCTTGTCCAAGGGAGTTGTAAATGGATTGATTTTTGTAAAATTCTGCGGTAATATGCTTCTTGCATAACTGTGTCTTTACCGATTTCCCAGAGGCAAAAAACTCAAACCAGCTATTTAAGGCGTTTCATCAAGTATGGGCGACAAAGCAATCAAGTTACTCAGTTCGAACAGAATCGTTTTCCCATCCTTGTCAAGGAACAAGGCATCTGTACAGTTCCCCAGCTGTTGCCAAAGCATTTTCTGTATTGTTAACTTTATCAGCAGATATTATCATTCCATATTTTGACAGCACGGTAATGAATGTTATCTGGCCTGTAGCGGTTTCATAACTTGGAATGTCCAAGTTGTGGTTATTTCTAGTTTGGTGGTTATGGAGGTCGGACCGCTTTGTAATAAATTTCTTTGTAAGATAGCTTGGTGCAAGGTTGTTAAGGCATTTATAGCCCACCACCACCGCGTGTTTATAAACGAGTAAGTCATCGAAGTTAACCATTTAAGTTGTTGAAAACCTGGTGTCACGTGATCAATTATTTTAACAGTCGTAATAATTCGCAAAGTTTTAAACTAATAACCCTCACTGAAGAACAGTATAGCAACTTGTTGATTCGTAGTGCTTTAATAAGTAAGGATAACGTTTCTCCATCAAAGCTCCTTTTCAGGAGGAGATCATTACCGCATTATGATCGCTTCAGCCAACGGGTGGAACCTGATCTGTTTTTATACCAAGATGTTCCAAATTAATAAGGCACCAATCTAAGATAGAATCGTTACTTGTAGGAAAATAAGAAGAGTAATACCCGTAAATAGGCGAGGGTACTATTAATCAGTTACGATTTTGTTACAATTCATTCGATGGTTCAATTCTTGCTGGGGGACCACAACTTCTCACTGTTTCGTCTTAAATTTTGCCATAAAAAAATCCGTTTAGTGGAAACAGACTGGATTTATTTCTTTAATAGTACTAAACTAAATATTCACAGGACGAGTTTTTTCCTGAGCATTTTTACCCCGAGGTTAACAACGAAAATGAAATTTTGTACTTTCTTGGAAAAAGTCTAGTTGAGTGTTCTTTTACTTGTGCGATCTTTTTTCTGTAATGCGGAAAACTTGTGAAAGAATCCATGTTACATTAACAAGGGGGAATTTCGTTTTAGTCCAATCAGCAAGTTTGTTTACATTTTCAGTAACCCAATCAGAATGCATAAATTTCATTAAAAGTACAATATATATCATTTTACATGCCTGAAAATGTAAACTAGTATGGCGATTAGTTCAAAACGAAATTCCTCCTTTCTTGTTACGTTGAAAATAACATAAGTCACATGTTTATTTGTTTGTCGTGACGTAAATAATATGATAATTGTTGTTTATGAATGAATAGTTTTCTTTAAAATGCATTCAAATGTTGGTTCCGATCAATTGCAAGTCGAAGCAAAAACGTCTCTGAATCTTCACCTTGTGTAATAAATTTTGTTGTTGTTGTTTCATTTGTGTACGCGTATGTGTGTGTGTCTAGCTTGTTAAAAAACTGTCCTTGTGTTTATATGTTTTCGTCATTTTTCCATTTTGTTTCTCATTCCTGGACACGAAATATTTTTTAATGTGACATTGCCATGTGTGACTATTCAGTTGAGTTGCTATAATCTGTTCCAATAAAATCTCATGGAAAAACAGTGAATTGTTCAGCTGCGATACTCAAGACATGCAATTTTACCAAAATTGTGTACTCAACGATTTTGCCATTTCCTGAGAGATGAGATTTCACGATGTTGAAAGAAAGACGTTAATGGATTGATTATTCTATAGATGAAGAAATAACGCTGAACTGTAATGGCAAGTGTAGCCACAAGAATATTAGGGTGGGCTTGTCTCGATTAATGTAAACTGTTGTATTGTTATATTTGTCAATAAAATAATGGTCTTTGAAAAAGATTCTTTGTGTTTCAATTGTTTTTGGCGTCGGCAATGAATACTCTTGGTTTCAAATTACGCCGTTATTAATTCGTGAAAACGTTTCTCGTATCTAGGCACTTTAAGCTAACTATATGCGTTACTTACTTATTATATCTAATTGATTCCTTAACTTGATTACACCTTGATTTACATCATTGATTAACATACATGATTGATGATAGCATGAACAGTATGTCGGTTCCAATTACAAGTATCAAAACGCATGTACGGTAGATTTGTCTTTAGCCGTTAGTCAGAGAGTGATATAGCGAGGACCTATATCAGCAATTGTTTGAATTCAGAGACAGCTGTAGAGATCCACTCTTCAAGTAAATAGCGATTACATATAGCTTTAGCCGATCGAGGACAAGAGAATGGGGGAACCAGGAGTCGGGAAAAGGGGAATTCCTCTGTTGCTCTGTTCCGTAGTTTCTAGCTGCTACCCAGCTCCCCCATTTTCCTGTTCTACTACTCCCCAGTTCCTCCAAAGTAACAAAACTGTAAATACTACAATTTCTATATATTCAATTTTTATTTCTATTATTCTGATCACAATTATACATGTGTATATTGTATTATATAAAACATATTAGAAAGTAAAATGAAAATTATATACACAGAACAGTTTTTAAAATTGAGCAATGTTATTCCCATATAACATATCTATAGTAAATTATATATCCTAGGAAAATTTTTTTTTTATTGCACTCTAACACCGAAGCGCCAAAATTAAATTCCTCTTCATTTGGTTTATTATAAAACCGTTGAAATGTCTGTTCATTCGACCATCCTGCGGATAACACAATATCCGGAAAGTTACAGTTGTTCGACGCTACTCGTTTTGCTGCTCGAACACTATGACTTTTAAATTTGCTAAAATCTGAACCAACAACTACCAAAACAGACTTTAGTCATCGAGATAATTATAGTAACTTTGGAAACCGTCCATACGGTTTCACATAACTCAGTAGCAATTGCTTTCTACCATGGCTATTTTCATCAGTTCTCTTGATATACTCTAAGAGATGAGTAACGACGCAAAGCTGAGGCTCAATAGGGTTTGACATGAGTTCCGACACGTGTCTGTTTGACTTTCTCCATAACGTGCAAAGTCCACTTGTCCGCAAGGAGAATCGTGTTATCGACAGTGAGAAGATGAATAGTTTGACAGCGTTGTCCACTGAGTAAGGTCAATTCAAAGTCAGCGCGGAAGGTATAGGCTGCATTCGAAAAAACTATAAGACCTTGCTAACATCCCATGTTGTCTGGTAACGCGGTAGGGCCGGGCGCAGTTCGAATACACCTTTCATAAAGTGCTAAACAATAGGTAGCTGTCCGAAAGTGACTTCACTATCACTTAACTGCAAAATTTAAGATAAAGCAAACTTCGCCGAGTTGATTAAGCGCTAGGACAAACCTGAGTCAAACAGCGATGACAGAAATTCTAACGTCCGTGGTAAGGGAGGGGAGATGATATCACAGTGCCTCTTCCTACAAAATTTTAACCATTTCTGCAGATGCACTGAGATTTAGTGCTGTCTCTCCAAGATTCAATTATACTAATGGTTTTAACGAGTAGCCACGTTGTTGTAGTTGTTGCCGCAGACATGACGAACCAAAAAGGCAAAGAGGATGAGTTATTTCCGATGATTTCCGACCATGGTTCAGACTGGGTTGTAGGACCACATGTAGGAGGTGGGACATGAAGAGAGGCTAGCAAAGGATACCAAGGCTGCGTGGCAGTCGGGAACAACTAAAATTCCCTTGGTATGCTCCTGAATTATTTTCTTTGCAGATTGTAACAGAAACCTAAACGGGGGGAAACAATAAAATTTCAGTTCAGTCCACGAGAAAGCATCAACGAACACTGCTTCAGGATCTGGCGGATGAGAACAATATGTTGGGAACTGTTTAGTTAAGCGTGATGCAAAAAGATCGATCTAAGGGTGAAAATTCAAGGTACTGAGCGCATTTTGTAATGACAATGGTTTAGTTTCCATTCTCTATCCGGATTACGAAAATGACGAGATTCTCATCCCATAGAGCGGCAAAGACGGCTATGACAAGAACCCAGCTACCGCTGTGGTGTTATCTATCATGAGTTTCACATAATAAGAGTGGTTCAGAACAGTTTAAAGGCAAAAGATGCAACCAAAAGTTCAATGTAGTTCATGTGATGGGTGTATTCGGCTGGCGACCATCTTCCCCCTGACGATGTATCACCAATGATCACCTAGCACAGCTCCCCATCTTTCTAGGGGTGCATCAGAGTATATAGTTATATCAATAGGAGGAATCAAAAGATATCTAAAACTCTCTTCAAAATGAGTCACCCACCATCGTAACTCTATCAAGCCATCCTCAGAGACAGTCATAGAGGAATCAAAATTACCTCTAGCATTTTTTGGAGCATCTTTTTTATGCATTTAAAGGTACCTATAATGAAGAGCCGCATACTGAACCCCAGCTAAGGAGGAGACTAGCTAACCAATAATCTAGGCTACCTGCTGGATAGGAATGTCTGCTGGACATTCCATTACATTATTATATTATTATGCTGGACATTCCATTACTACATTATTATTACATTATGTAATAAGGTTGATATTATTAATAACAGGGTTAATATTTAATAAGTTGTTTAAAGGGTTGTGATTGATAAGTGGGTGTGAAGGACAGAGACTTGAAGTGAAAAGACTGTAATTTCGTTGACTGAGTTTAGGAAATAAATATATAAATATGCGTATATGATACAAAGAGAATACATTTTAAACACTGGATATTCAATAACACGAAACAAAATTTTTTAAATTTTTTCCTTTTTTCTCACTTGTAACTTGGATAGTCATTGAGACATAAAGTTAATGACAAATCCTAGGATAATTACCTCTTGAGAAGGGGAAGTGGTGGGCTTATCATGATGGATAACTAGATCTAGGCAGTCAAATGTTTCAACTGTGTCAAGAGCATTTTGTAGCACACTTAGCATATGTATCACCCTGCAGATAGAAGCCATCAATATACCCACTAATAAAATAATTCATAGCTCTAAGCTTAGCCAGGGGTGGTTTTAGTTTATTATGTTAAGAATCTGATCATTTATTACAATTAAGTGCAAAGAAAGTTTGCACTATATCATATCATAGGAAATATGATTCGTACGCTTTTAAATGTCATTAAAAGCCTATTGTCCATGTTGCCAAATGTCAAAACATATTATTTAAATTTTTTAAATATAAGTTACACTTGTCTCTTTTACAACAGAAACAGGGACACTTTAATAGGACGTAATTGAGCAAAGTCTCACAAATTATATAAACCATGCTGCATGTATTGTTTGCTTTAGTTAACTCAAAGTTGCACTGTATTTCAGACAAGTAGCTATTTACTGTGTTTTATGCAGGAAGTGTTTGTTCATACTAAATCTCATTAAAGGTAAGTGATACTCCTTTCTCTTACGAGAACAACAGGGCCCTTGGGATGGGATACCAGATATGGATGACACTCATCGTCATCTTTACAACAGAAGGTAAGAGTCTCCAGCTCCCCTCTTGCTTCACGGTAGCGCAGAATGAAATAGGAATCCTTTTTCCTAATCCAGGTTAAAACCAATATTTTACAAATTTTGTAGTGAAATGCGACGCTTTGTACCTCATGATTTTCTGGGACTTTTATTGTTGTCTTCAGATTTCCTTCCTTGGTGTATATATGAACCGCTGTATGATCGTGTGTTGGTATCATGATTTCATTCCGCTGGGAAATACTCAATGAAAATTCCGCACTCAAGTCGCGTTTAAACTTGTATTTCAATCGACACGTCTTGTCACAAACATACACATGAGGGTCTTTGTGTTGGATGAAGATAATATCATCGTCTTTGCATATCGCGATTTTAATATCACAAACACCTTTGTCCTCCAGAAAATCCAATGAATGATTTGCATTTACATTGTAATTCGCATCCAATATCATCAACATGAATACTTCACCCGAACTGTCTCTCACCACGTAAACATTGTTATTGATATCAACAGCTAGCGCCAGTAAGAAACTATCTGCAAATTCAGGTAATTCAACACGTTTGATTTTTCCTCCCTCGTGGATAATCATGATGTAGTCAGGAGACCCAGTATCAGGGACAGTAAGAACATCCCCCTGACTGTTCACAACAGATAAGTCGGGTATTATTTTTTCATAAAGGAACTGTTCGTTTGGAGGATGAGGCAATTCCTCTGCCATAGATTTTCTTGTTGAAATTTTGTTCCAATTTATTATTGCGTGAAAACTACGATCAGGAAGTTCAATCGTTGGCATGCAGGCGGACACTTCATATGGACACTTGCTGCTGAATTTCAAAACATATTGAAACAACACATAGTTGATTAACATAACCGACTTGACGTTCTCCACTCGTTGGGTTTTATTCAACAACGATTTGACTCCACCGTTCAAATACACCGAGAATATCTCTTGAATGGCTGGTAAGCTATGCAGCTTCTTTAAAAACGACAAACACCCAGTGATTGCGGTCTCAGGACTATCGAGATGTTCCAGTATTTCCGAAACTATTCGTAGCTTCGCGGCAAAAATTCGATCTTCGATACTAAATGCCTCATTCCTGAAAGCAGTGGTTGCTGTCTCACGCGCTTTCTTGAATCTTTCCCTCGCAGTTTCAAACTCTCTGTCCGAGTTGATTTTAAGCTTTTCCATGGCGCGAGGAAGCTCTATTGCTTGGTTTAAGATACCAGACTGAATAACGCTCGAAGGTTCACCTGGTTCATCCTGAGTTTCGTTCGCTTTCTGCTCGGGATTTGATTTATCAAGAGAAACACTGAGTAACTCAACTCCTTCTTCTAGAAAATCGTAACTGGCGAGTAAAGTTGATCTAGAAAAGCCATCGATTTTAGACTTGATATCATTTAACTCGCGTACGACAATCTTACGAATTTCGGCATCGGTGACATCGCCGTCTTTGCATTTGTCTGCCGTCGAGTCTCGGACCTTATTCCATAATAAACCAAGTGTTGAACTGAGAACACTTGTCACAATTGAAGACATACCGAGTTTTTTTACTGAAACCAAAAATTAAGGCTAAATTTTGACTTAACACTGGTGAATAAGCTCAAACACATTCAAATCATATGATTCGTGAGGATGTTTGTATTTACGTTCTTCCGGTAACTTCGTCACATGAGAAACAGGCGAGATATGAAGGTTATTCAAGTTTACAGTATCGAATTACCTTGTTTACATCGTCTACAATATATCTGGGAGCGATCTCGTATATAAATATCCCAGCTGTATTTCACTTTGGTCTTATATGTCACTACACGAGCCGAGTTTTAAGTTAAAGTTATAGACACGAGCGAGATGAAATCATTGCGTGTTGGTAGTTGAACAAAACATTGTTTCAACAGAACTAAGTTAGGGCTATGGGTATTTACAAAAGTACATAAATTAGGCAAATAAAAATTTTATATAGCTACTTGACCTTGCATCACCGAATTCATAAATTAGTCATGACACCAACAACGGCATTTGTGAAAAAATCTTGCAAGATATTCGGACTAACAAACCGAAATCGCTTCTCTCGCCAGTACGCTTTTTTTCTCTTTGAAATTTCTTTGTTTAACCTCACCGTAGGCAATTTAAACTCTTAAAATGCACATGGGAGGGCAGAAAGCATAATCGGTTATATGCGCCTTAAGGCTGTACGATAATCTTTATTTATCGCTGAACTATCGCACAAAACTAAAGATTAATAAAGAAATAGGATAGAAATCACTGCAATTATTCCTAAAATCAAACCTGGGGCCGGTTGTATCAAGCCCGTTTAGCTTAAACGGTGGATAAGTAAAAATTAAATAACATTCTTACATCTCTCTTAAATGAGTCAACTTGTATATTATGGACTGAATATGTAGTTGTAACCAGTATCTTTGTATTAAGGTTAAAAAAATTTAGTTTGCTTGTTGAATAAAACGATAGACTGGCTTTCTATTTTGAACTTAACCACCGTTTAAGCTAAACGGGCTCGATATACAACCGGCTCCTGGGGCCGGTTGTTCGAAAGGCGTTTAACTTAAACGGTGGATAAGTTAAAAATGGAAACAAAATGATCTATTTATTGAACAACTGCATGAGCTAAAATATTTCGATGTAAATAGTTTAATTGTCAATGGAAGTACATAATAAATGCATAAGATGCAGGTTCAGTCATGGCTTAACTTTGGCTTATCCGCCGTTTAAGCTAAACGCCTTTCGAACAACAACCGGTGTCCCAGAAAATTTGGCCCCCCCGGGCCATATTTCCTAGGAAATTTGCCCCCCCTTTCGGAAATCTGGCTCCCTCGAAAACATACACTTTATTGCCATGAGTTCGAGAATCGCGAAGCTTCTTCTAAAAACAAGATCGTAAATGTTTGTTTGTATTCATACTTAGTTTGCTTCATTTATTTCAAAAGCTTTTCATCTCGGCGAAGAGCAAAGACGAATATTGTTAATGTGCACGTGGCTAACTTCTAGGATTATCATAACATTACTAGGGGCTTTAATCGAAAAATAAATAAATAAGTGGTAATTTCCTAAAACAAACTTAAAACTTTTATACACTTAACGGTTCTCTAGCTCTAAAATGGTAAGCAAATGGTAAACTAAGCTTTTTAGAGGGGGGCCAAATTTCCGAAGGGGGGGCCAAATTTCCTAGGATATTTGGCCCGGGGGGGCCATATCTTCTAAGAAATTTGGCCCGGGGGGGCCAAATTTTCGGGGGGGTCAAATTTCCTGTGACACCGGCCCCTGGGCGATAAATCAAGAAAGAATAGGCATAAATAAATGTGCTAGGAGAGCTTGTTGCGCATGTCCGTGACTGAATTATAACAGAATATGATCTCTGTAAATTAGATTTAATGAGAAAGACTAATAGAAATAGCTTTCATTCACGGTAACTAAAGCACATTTGAAGTTTAACAGGAAAGTTTGCGCAACAAGCTGATAACCCGCACCTGCCCGACTCCTTCCCTTCCGCCTGCAAAGCTTATTACCACGCAATGGCAAGGCGTTTGCTTCTTGGGAAAAATCAATTATTTATATCGCATACTGTATAAATAAGGTAAACGATGTTACTTTGGAGGAACTGGGGAGTAGGAGAACAGGGGAATGGAGGAGCTGGGTAACAGCTAGGAGAACTGGGGAACAGCTAGAGCCACAGCGGAACTCCCATTTCTCCCCATCCCTCGTTTCTACGTTCTGCCGGTTGCCTGGTGCCTTCTCCTGCTCTTGGTTCTCTAGACTTGCTGCAAGTCGACTCTTTAAAACCACACGCGAGCTTGAGCGACCGAGGGTAGCGAGGTCGCGAAAGCGAGGGAAGGGAACGCGCGGAAGAGTCTCGCGGAAGACTCTTCCGCGCGTTCCCTTCCCTCGCTTTCGCGACCTCGCTACGCTCGGTCGCTCAAGCTCGCGTATGGGTTTAAAGAGTCGACTTGTAGCAAGTCTGCAAGTCTATTGGTTTTCCTGCTCTCCATTTCTCCTGCTCCCCAGTTGCTCCATCCCCCTACTCTCCATTCCGCCGCTACCCAGTTCTCCCACTCCGCTGTTCCTCCATTCCTCTGCTCCCCAGTTCTCCCGCTCCCGAGTTCCTCCATAGGAATCGCCCCCATTCCTCGATTCCCCTGTTCCCCGATTCCCACATTTCCCGATTCCCCATTTCCCGATTCTCCGTTCCCCCTTTTTAAGATAGCCCACGAAATTAAATCTTAAGAAAATGCTAGTTAGGGCTGGCTAGTGAGGGCTAGTTATAATAATTTTGTTTTGTGGTTAACAACAGCATTAATTGATTCGCAATGCCTGATGAACGGAGTAATAGCAATACTTTACTTTGATTACATAATGTTAACTAATGTAAACAAGTTAATTAATTAGCGGATATCCATATAGGATCTAATCGGTATTGCAATAATAGCGACACTCATTGATAATACTCGCCAACATGATCAAGTTGATTGATTGACGTATATCTGTGATCTGATTGGTCGCTGTATAATAGCAATACTTATGCCAATGTTGCAGCAAACTCAAATTATAACTTCAGTTCTAATTACAATGCATGACTTCGATGCTCATTAAAATACATAATATCATTTTGAGAAATTTTATTTGAACATTTGGAGTCAAAAGGACTTGAATTTGGAACGCAACCTGCATTAAAGTTCAAGAGGCTGGTCAAGCCGTCGGAAGAGGGAGAGGGAGTTTGCTATTGAAGGTAAACATCGGTAAAATTATTCAAGCCAATGTCAATGTCAAAAGATTTTTTGCGTGCACAGTTTCTCTTTCGTGTCAAAATTAATGAAGAAAAATTACAGTTTTGTTACACTGTAGGCTCACTTGAAGGTTTCTAAATTCCCTGTTCAATTTCAACCAAAACTTGAAGAAAGAATATCTCGGCAACATACATATACCGACCCTGCAGCTGCTCTATTTTTAATCTTTAATCAAAATTTTTTATACAGCAACTAGCCAAAATATTTACAACATTGGTTTTCAAGACGTCGTACATGTTGCTACGGTGTACCAAATAATCGTATTTATATAATTCAACAATAGTTTATTATTGCAAGCCTGTGTCATCTGCATAGTGTATCAATAAAGAGACCTTTAGAAAACAATCATATTGTTGATTTAAATGCCTTTTCAATTGCGCCTTTGCTAAACTGTTCATCAACATTTCACGCACTGCGGTTCAGGCGTTCATGGCGTTTATTAATTTGACACAGCACTCAAAATAATATCTCTATACACCCGTATAACGTGATGGGATATAAGGATCGATGTCCCAAAAAATATTGTAATCAAATTCGAACAGGCTGTCAGACATGCATATCATTACATGTCCCGCTTAGCCGAGATTCAACGAAGCGTAAGATGAGTTTGAGCTACTGAAAGAGCATACACATGATTCTATCAGTCGCGCATGTATTCACCCTGACAATAACATGACATGTGCATGTTTGGTAAAATTAAGACTTATTTCAATACCTCAAAGTCATCCTTTATTTGTTGACACGGGTAACTGGGATCATGTAAACAGCCCCTTAATTACCTAGTATAAAAGGATGCAACTAAATCAAAATCAATAACGCGTTAGCGCCTATATGTTCATATATTAAAGTTCTCCACGATCAATTTTGTTTGAAATTCAATTTTGACAACTGTATGGGTTGAAGTCAGCCTTGCCTAAAACTTAGCATGCGAGCAAGTTACTGATTACATACAGCCGGCTGTTTCAAGAATCAAGATTAATTTGTTACTCCTCCGCAAGCATCTCTTATGTATTTGTATTAGTTATATTAGTTGACCTGCATCTAAGAACGAAAGCGGACTAATATTCATTTATGCAACGTTCTTTCGTCAAAATCCCGAGATCTTATTCGCTATATATGTCAGTGCATATGCTAATGCGACCTATAAAACAACTTTTGTATGCAGATTGTTTCCTATGAACTTATGATATGATGCTAATTAGCAGCCATTCCTTTGGTTGTCATCTGCATGACTGCAAATTTCCCCCATTATTTCTCGAAAGACGTTTTTAGTCAAATTGTACAGGGTGTATAAAAAAAAAGAGACCTTTAGAAATCAAGCTATTGTTAAAATTTGAATGCCTTTTCAATTGCATTTGCACATATGCTGAACCGATAAATAGTGATGGCATGCATGCATACATTAGAAAATGAATTGACGTTTGTACACAAGATTGTCTGCTCCTGGGAATTTGAAAATAACTTTAATAGCATAAGGAAAAATAACGACCCAAAAATATTCAAATGACTAAGCACACTACCAGAGCAAAAATGGTTCAACTGACTTCGGAGCAAAGAGTTTTTGTAGTCTTAACTTATACCCAGCCTGCCGTCATCAGAAAAGCAGTTCGCGATATGCACAAGCGTACGGTAGTTTGTGTTGAGAGAAATGGAGGCCACGTTGGAGGTCATGGTCCATGACATTCAGTTCTTTTGAGGTTCAATTTATCAGTAATTTTCAATCCGGATCGAAATGTCAAGTGAATCTGTGTCAGATCAAGTTGTAATTCATTCCTGACTCATGTAAACATTTTAATAGGCAGAGTTTGTAAAATGGGATGCTGAGCCATTCCGGATTCAAAGTCAATTCTAACTCATGTGAACAGCCCTAATACTCGCACGCAGTGTTAAAAATTAATGAACAAATGATTTGTTCATGTTTTGAAGGAACAGCTAAAGCAATTTATCACGCATACTGTTATCGCTTTTGTGCTTAGTCGTTTGTGCTTAGTCATTTGAATATTTTTGGGTCGTTATTTTTCCTTATGCTATTAAAGTTATTTTCAAGTTCCCAGGAGCAGAAAATCTTGTGTACAAACGTCAATTCATTTTCTAAAGGTCTCCTTTTTCTAATGTATGCATACATGCCATCAATATTTCACGCACTACGGTTTAGCATATTTGCAAATGCAATTGAAAAAGCATTCAAATTTTAACAATAGCTTGATTTCTAAAGGTCTCCTTTTTTTTGATACACCCTGTATTATTGCCAGCTAGTCAACAAATATTCCATCGTTATTATGCCTTTGGGACTTTTAATATGAACAGTATTATGCAATGACATTTGTCATTTGGATAGCTATACAGTCTTTCATCATACCGAACACAATATTCATAACACAATATACGAACATTAAAAAGCGGTAAAGTAGCGGTAGGTATGTAGATGGTAAACAAAACTTGAAATATATTGTTTAAGTTCACATATAGGACATTTAAATCAACAATTTCGTTCTCCATGGTCACTTTCACACTTGTTGTTTGTTGTATGGGCAGTGAAGCAATTCTTAAATGCAAATGATTTTAATTCGTGGCGTAGTCAGCCTGACAATTTAGTCCCATTATGCTGATATTTTGGTGTTGACAGTGAAAACAATGAATTTCTAAAGAAATGAATAATGTTAATAAAATTTCCATAGCAGGACTAAATCGCCAGTCTGGCTACGCCACTGATTTTCATAGATGAAATTCAGTAAATTATTGATCTAAAGAATACTCCTGATTTGCGGTATGTGCTTTCTCCCTTGTGGCTGTGACCAGATTATTGATCGAGGTCTGTAAAACATCGACTAATAAACTCTATATATTATACATTTACGAGGTCATTCATTCACACTACATTCTATATCTATCTGAAAAGAGCGTAAGGGGAACGCATCTTCTATTCCAATCTTGCCAAGATAAATATTTGCGTATTTCTTCCCTACCATATAAATGCATTTATCTAGCTATCAGTTTGAAAGACCCGTTTTGACTTGATCCGTACAAAAGACATGCATATATCGACATTGAATTATTTAGGATTTCGTCCCCTTTCGTCACAACCAATAACACACATGCATTTTCCCTAAACATGCAAATTTAAAAGCAGCAACCAGTAGGAAGCAGCGGTTTTGCTTAGGCTTACGTCTTGGTAATGATATTAATGAGCCTATAAGTCCCCTTTCGTTCTTAGATGCAGGTCAACTAATAATTGCATTGAGGCTACTTAACACGACCTGTAACTATAAAATTCAATTGAGTTTACGAATCGACGACTTCGGTAAAATACTCAGGGTTCTATATATAATATTATTCAACTTAGTTATTCCTCAGTTTGGGATGTTACCATTACAGTTCATCAATCATCGTCATCTTGTTGCATGCCCCCTGTTGTAACCGTATAATATAGACGATATCACAACACAAAATTACCTGACCAAAATATGCATGCTATGGCTTAAAGTTTACAAACAAATATGATAATAAACTTGTTTTAGCCAATAGAAACCATCTATTTGAACGATTGTGAACCGTACTCTCGTTCAGTTAATGAGGCTACTCGTTCGTTCTCGTTCTACGGTGCAGGTTAACTATTAGGCGGCATGAAAAAATATATCTAATATAAATACGGAGGAAATGCCTGCGGATGAGGCTAATTTGTTCCCACAAACGCAATTCTTCACAGCTATAGTGATAAAAGGGTCCATATATTCTTCAAGAGAATCGAGGATACAACTGATCTCTGGGGCAAGTATAGGACCTACTGAGATAAACGCCCTTGCAGTTACATAACTAATTAAAAAACGCTGTGAAATACAGTCATGCACTTGTTAAAACATTTTCGTTTAAAATGTTTGCAATTTTATCGTCACTATTAATGTTTAAAGAGCAAGTCGATCGACAGAATTAAATTGTGATACGTGTTATTGGGAATGCATGATTACCCGGCTGAGCTAACATTCATTGGAGACTTAGTGTAACAGATCATGTTCTAGATAATAAATAATCCCAAGTTTTTAACTTGTATCAGGCAGCCCGGTCAATGCGGGTACCGCATACTATCTTATCAATTTATAATGAATAATGACTTTTCCACGTAACGGCCCATATTCATATATTCATGTTAACACATTGTAAGTCTGCAAAGACAATCGATTTAAAAAGAAATTAATCATGCATAAAATGATTATATAAATATACAGGGTGTCTAAAAAAAAACGCACCCACTTAATATTCTAAAATTCATATTGTTTATAAGCTCAATAGATTTTATGCCCCTGGGATTTTAAAATGGCTTCTAATCGTACAGTTTAACTGCTAATAGTCAAATCAGTTAACTAATAATGGTGCAGCTAACAACCGAACAACGAGTTTTTATTGTCAACCTTATAAAATAAGTTGTAAGTAGAATTTTACTCGTTAAATACTTTCAATTCAGCTCGTTGGTTTACGAACCCGACTTTGTTTACCGACGATTGTGCCGCTAGAATATGATTACAAGCTTTCTTGCATTCCAGGGGCCAAACGTCTTTTGTGTTGTAGAACAAAGAGGATATTCATGAATATTAAGTGGTTGCGTTTTTTTTGATACACCCTGTAGACCCCCCCCCAATAATTATCGTGCTAGTTACGCCACTGTTTCCACAAAATGACTTTGCATTCGATTTTTTAGATTCAAGTTTCGCCATGACGTTACAGGTAAACCATACCAACGCTACTCAAATTGTAAATGAAACAGGGACGCCTTGGATTACGGACAGTGAGTTGGAAAAATTGACAACAACTATGGGTAGGCTTCTTTCGTACGCAAAAATTCCACTTACCTTCATAACTATCATCACAATTCTGGGAAATATTTTTGTTTTGGTCGCGACCTACAGAGAAAGAAGTCTGCATCAACCAAATAAATATTTTATCGCCTGCCTGGCTGTCGCTGATCTTCTGGTTGGTTCACTTTTAGTACCACTTAAGCTGTATAAGCTTGATATGGATAATTCGCAACGTACAATGTCAGTGGATTATCTTTGCCGTTTTATGATTTGGTTAGACACTTTCGCGTTAGCAACATCCATTTACATACTGACCATGATCAGTTTCGACCGATATCTGAAAATCAGCAAACCTCTTCAATACAAATCACGAATGACAACCTCCAGAACTCGAAAAATAATAATAATTATTCTTTTTATTTCAACATCTCTCGCCATATACTCGGCTACCCCGAATTCAGGGAGTTTGGGAATTTTGAAAACTGGAGGCGGACGTTGTCCTATTCACACGGACGAAAATAAAGTGAAACCATTTTACGCCTTTATTATGGTTAGCACATTTTTTCTACCCGTGACTGTCATACTTATTATGTACTTCCTTATTTTCCTTGTCGCCCATAAACGACAAAAGATGATTTTGAACGGGAGTCTGGGTCAAACATTCACTGTCCAAAGTCAACGACGTGCATTACGTCGAGATATGAAAGTGATCAAAATGCTGTTGGTCGTCGTTGGAGTTTTCATATTTTCTTGGGGTCCTTGGTTTTGTTGGAGTTTTCTGAGGTTTTACTACCCAAAAGTAGTTGAAGATATGAATACCAATTCACTTGGCTACAGCAGGTATCGGGTTAACATAATTGAATTCGCCGCAGCCACACTGCCATTATTTAACAGCATGTGCAATCCAATTATTTACGCCTGCCTTGACCAAACATACAGAGAAGCATTCAAGAATTTGTTTCGGCGAATGGCATCTCGGACTGACTCGAGAAGACAACAACCATCAATAGAGTCACGTTCACGGAGAACTTGATGAAAAATGTAAACCATTTAGGAATTCTTTTTGGACAGCAACGGAGAAATTCATTTTCACCTAAAAAGCGCATTTGTTGACATTTTTGGTTCCAGTGCACTGAGTACAGGCGTATATTCTCAAGAAATTCGTATGAAATTTAGTTTCAGTAAACAGGCGTATTCACAAGAAATTCGTATGTAGAAATGAACCCAAGGGTACCGTTTAAGTTCTAGATGTATAATGGTGCGTCGCTAGTCATAACCGGGGGAAACAAAGGATGTTTACTTTACCGCGGAGCCTCAATTTGCTCCATCGCTCCTCTGTTGCAAAGCCGGTTCCTTTTTCCATTTCCACATGTTAGCAGCCGGGATTCATTTCAGTCTAGGAATAGTGCGCTTTCCTTCATGCGGTAAAAACGCGGCCAGACCTGTCCTGATGAATTTCAGTAGAAACAATTACATTTGCCAGCACGGAAGGTGCAGTTTCATCGTATATTCCTAACGAAATATTCAATTTTTCTGAATTCAAAATATGAATTTGACCATTTTGGGCGCTTAAAAGAAATATGCCCTGGTTCTTTTTTATCGCTTGCGATGAATTGTCGGGGCGAATAAAGAGGAAAATTCAGAATACAATATATTCAGATAAATCCATGATAGTCAGTGGTCACCGGCAATGCCCCGCGCCGATAATTGCAACGTGGTTTATAAGGACTGCAGGCGTTAGAGTCTGGTTACCGTTTGATTTGGTAGCGGAAATTTGCACTGCATGTAAATTTTTATAAAGATGAAAAGGAGGAAACCAACATCCTAAAGCCCTTCAAGCGAGCTCAACTAGCCATTTCTCCGCTTGGTTGGTGGGCGAAATATCATCAAAGATGACAGGCATCAAACCTTGAAAGATTACATTAATTTTACTTCTACTATTAGTATCGATACAAAACAGAATTCCTTTTTTCAAATGAAACCTTGTTTTATTTTTAACTGACTTTTGCATAATAGACCACCTTTTGCTTTAGGGGACAAAAAGGGAATTTCCGAAAAGAGCATACTAAAATTAGTAAAATTAAGCGTTAAGTATACAAAATTGCTAACTTCGCATTACCATGTTATTTTCCGTACTACGCGACATTTTGCATGCTCTTTTTAGTTGTGGTGCTTTATTTCCTTCTTGTTACCTAAATCATAAATTGCTCTATTATGCAAAAGGTCCATTATGTTGTAACTAGTAACATTTCTTATCTTTCCAAAAAAGTGCATATAGCGCGAACAGAGTTCCATGGTTTTGGGAGATGTCTTCTCTAGCTGGTAATACTAACTTCATTAAGAGCAAATAAATTAGAGGTTAGATTCGTGGGATTTTCCAACCCTGGTTTCGTAAATAGTCCTTTATGTCTTTCATGGAAAACGGATGAAAGTATGTTGCAATCTTTCGTCTTGACCACCATTTGCCGTCACGGGCTTCTGGACTGCCAAACTTTGTGAACTCATAAAGATAATGTTCCGCACGGATATATCTTTAAGGGGAAACAGAAAAAAAATATTAGATAAGTAGATAGATTGACGGATTATTGGAAAGAAAGTCGCAGCTAAGAGCTGGATTGCGCGCTAAAATTACAGAAATGTAATATATATATATATATATATATATATATATATATATATATATATTTCATACGTACAATCTTTTTTTGAAGAAATCATTATATACTAACACATAAACATGAAGAAAAATACCTTGGTGGAGGACCATTTTTAAATGGGTTGTGTGAAATTAGTGAAGTAGCATCAGGATCATTTACAAGAAGCTTGGCGGAAAGGTGAATAAGCCATGGATTGTTTTGGTAATTCTGAAAAAATAACAGGTCTTTTTATCGATATAGTCATCATGTGCTCTGCATGCTCTTGGTACAGTAAGTAGGGCGTTCACAATAGGTGCAGAAACAAGAGGTGTTCAAGATTTTCTTTGCGAAGTGAAAGTTTAAGGAAGTGATCTTTCTTCGGGAATTGCAAAACGAACGGTTGCTTGTTATAATAATTAAATCGTCACAATTGCAATAGCTCTGGACGTACTTTACCTGAAACGCAGCAAACCACATCAACCAGTCAAGACGATAATGATACGGTGATATAACACATGGACGTTTTCTCACATTTCCAGGTTTACATTTGAACTCATATTCCTCCCATACAACATTGTCGCCATAACTTGTCTTATTTCTTGTTCCTTGAATGATGATTTCTGTTCTTTCTTTAGTAATACTAGGAAATGGATAATAAACGAAGTGCATGATGAGACATTTCCTATATCGATGATTTTCATGATCTCAATCGATATTCTTCTTTGACATATGACGTCATCATTGGGCGTCATCTTGGTTGGGTTTAAAATTTTCTATAAAGATTAGTTTTAATTAATTTCCTCTTAGTTATTTTGTAACCGCTAAGTATGATTATCATCCTTATTGGGGTGATAAAAAATACAGTAATGTATTTCATAATGCAACAAAAGCGATTCCATCAAGACGGTCGGCGTTGCAAACTACATATACACAACCAATGATTCAACAGTAGGTCACTCCACACAGGATCACTAGAATAGACCTCATAAAAATATGAACTTCAAGTATACGTATTTGACGTAAGCGCCTCGTTTTCAATGTTAAAAATACAAGGCTATTGGCTCACGTTTCATGAGAACGAGGCCCCAATCTAAACTCGTGCAATTTAAAAATTCCTTTTGTGACACAAAAATAAGGCTCTAGCTCTGGCTCTAGTTTTAAGAAGTGATAGAATGCATGATTCCACTTTCAATATTCTGCGTAGAACACACGGATGAAAACTCGCCGATGGCTATGTATATGAGAAGAATTTGGTTTTTAGACGACGAAAAGTTGGTTTCAGAATTCAAGTGACAGCCAAGTTTCACATCATTTTCTCTTCATGCGATGCTTACCTTCCAAAAGCACCATAAGTGTTAACAATACGAAGAGAATCAAAAGATGTGTTCATTATTTGTCTTGATGAGAATAGATTCTGTACAACTGATATGCTGAGATACGCCAAAAGTAGACCAAGAAATACGTCCATAATCCAACGTATTCGGAGACCTACAAAGTAGATTTAGAAACGTGTTTATTACGTCAGCACAATGATCATATCTCGCATGTGGCCAGGGACACCAGAGTAGTGCGAAGGAGGTGAGTGCGAACAGAAAGGGTTACTGATGAACCACTGCAGTACTCGGGGGTGTAGCGCTTCTACGCTCATTCCATTAGGAATATTCGAAAAGTTCTTTCTAACTCCATTCAAAATTTCGGTTTTCTGCCAAATGATTATTTTTAATGCGATGGCTGCATTCCTACCGGTGTTAACGAATAGGCGCAAAGCCAACCTTTAAATTGAAACCCTCCCTATTATAGTAATCCCTATTATAATAATCCCTATTGTGCGAAAAAACCTCACTAAATTTATGATGCACTGTCCTATATCAGCTTTCTTTTCCTGGCTCGAAAATTTGCCAGATATGTCATCAGTTATAACTCGGTAACATTTGAACCCCTTAAAAACTCGCTTTAGGAATTAAATGGCTCTAAACGCTCTAAACGTGTTTCTTGAATATCTACGTTTTTTATTGTAATACCAGTTATTTTAGAGATGCTTGGCTTGTTAGAAGATCCTTTTTCGCACAGATGCCTTAATTTCGTACCTTTTGAAGGCCTCCGTGAATTTCCATCAAGATGTAACTTCTGTAGTTTGCACACTTGTCTTCGTGCATGCGATGAGACTGGGAAACACCAGGCGAGTGCTTTGTCATCAAAGCACATTATACTGGGAAGGATTGTCAGCCAGTTGAGGAAACTAAGATTACCGCTGAATATGAGTACGACCTACAACAAAATAAGAGAATCAATCAATCTACGGCTTCTGCGCATTGCCATTGTAATAATTTCCTGGATTTCTGACCAAAAGAAACAGCTACTGTAACAGCTACAGTTCAATAATTGTAAAAAAAACAATTGAAAAGTGACCAATGCTTCCACAACGCTATATATTAACATTTGCCTACTAAGAACACCCAGTGTTAATTGTTATTCGTATTGTTTACAACAGCGGCGGCCGTGTTGTATTGAATATACATTTGTACATTTATTTATACTGTACTTGTGAAATGATTTTGTAATAAATAAGATTTGAATAGATATGCAAATCAGTTACAAACACTAGTGGTTGTATTTTCCCGATATATTTTTCTGGTTCGGTATATCTAGGGAAACAGACGAACTCGATTCAGTTACATGCATATATAGCCCGCCGTATTTGACGAGATTATTCGCATATATACATGACTCATTATTCGCATACATGGTATATAATTGTTTTATGACAGCTTTATAATAATAGAAAAGTGTGCAAATGCAATCGTTTTTAAATTCATAGTCACATTACAAATTCCCACCCTAAAATGGCTGTTTTCACTACTTAATGTAAAATTATGGAAGGATATGTAAAGATAGTGTAACAGTAGCTATATTGCAATTATATTTATACTTAGCGTTTGAGGCTTTGACTTTAAATAACATCCGAACTAAGCATTATTTATTCATATACACTAAATTCTAGGTCAGGTGGAGCACGACCTCACGACTTTTGGTCTGCTGTTTTAAACTTTGGTACCAATGGCATATTCGTTTCAAAATACATCAAAGGCAATGCATTTTATCTTGCGCAGTCTCCATTCATGCACAGTGGCACGTCTTATAAAATGCTACGTCATTACAGGCTAGCATATCTTATTTTCCCTCTTAGCAGATTATAACAAAGTCTAAACTCTATTCGCTATAACGTGTTGCGTTGAAAGATGGTTTTGAGAATCAGAAATAGATTGAAATTTCCGTTGAATATCCGTTATAAGAAGATTACCAAAGGAAATATCCAGGAAATGTTTACATAACCTCACATCATTGGAATTATTTACATATAAATCTGTTTTTTTAATGCGTCAAACAAGATTGGTGACTAGAAGTTGTTATATCCTATATAATCCTTCAATTAGTTAAACGCGAATTACCTGGAAAATAATTTGAAGAAAGCCACAAACGACTGTAAGCCGACCAGGAAGCAACAGGAACCAAGGAACAACGAGCTCAATGAAATGATTGCTGAGGGTTTCAAATTTGTGAAAGACTTCAGGCGATTGATGGAAATAATAACTGAGCGGATTAGGAACTGGTTGAGTCTAGTTTG
The DNA here is from genome assembly GCF_004324835.1 of Dendronephthya gigantea. Taxonomy (NCBI): domain Eukaryota; kingdom Metazoa; phylum Cnidaria; class Anthozoa; order Malacalcyonacea; family Nephtheidae; genus Dendronephthya; species Dendronephthya gigantea. Next base: position 209,168 of record NW_021163157.1, on the reverse strand, counting down.
TCGGAAGAAACGAACGTTAGTATTATTAGGCTGGATTTCCACTTGCAGAGAAATGGTTCGCTAGCGAAATTTGCCTATTTTCTTTTGAAATTAAACTAGTCAAGCTAAACTCATTCATTTATTCTGTCAAAATTCAATTGAAAATATGCAAATATTTCGCTAGCGAACTTTTTATCTGCAAGTGAAAATCCACCCTTGGGGAACATAGAGAAATAGAGGTAAAAGAAGGAAAGGGTACTACTGCATGGTGTTGAAAAACTTGAGGAGGAATATGAGAGAAGGTAATATAACAACACTTCCCTCAGTGTTGTTTGACGTAGTATAGTTTGCACAGTAACTCCCCCCCCCCCTCCCCTCATTTTAGCCCCAATACAGCGTCTGCAGCGAAATATTGTATTTTTCCCTTATCAAGTCTTCTTTCATACTCCTCCTTGACCTAGAGTTTCAGACGACGCAAAGTAGGAGATGAGATTAGTTAACTTTCAGACGACCTTTCTGTCTATACCTGCTGATGTCAGAGAAAAGCTCGTGAAATTCTGTCTTTATATGGAATACTGTTCCGATTAGAATTGTTTTTTCTTACAACAATAAGATCAATCAAGTTTGTAAAAAATTCAACCAATGCATAAAAAACGGTCAAATATTCAGTCTTAATTTTTTTTATGACACGTGCAATGATAAATCGCCCATGAAATATGAGCAGTTATCTCAGCTAGGCCAGGTGAAAACTGCAAATAATGAAAGACTAATCAGGTTGAGCCTTTGATGTGATGCGCTTTTTACCTCGCCTAGCCGTGGGATAACTGCTTCATGTAAACAGGCCCTTAAGCGATGAAAAAGGCAATACATCTAGCTATTTTTAGGAATTGCACTTACATCTAAAGTTTCTGAACTCTCAACGATAACTTTCTCGAATCTCACTATTCATATTATCATATACAGCATGACATGCATGTTAAAATGTAAATCAACTACAATTATTTACCTGATAATGGTAATTCATACAAGTCAAATCTCGCCAGCACTGATCGCCACGGATTTTTATCATTCCCTAAAAAAACGTTAATTGCTGTTATTGATTGCTGTGATGAATAATGAGGAAAGAAAGACTGTAGGGAGCCTTATTTTTTAGACATGAAGAAATTCGGGAGATGCATGAACTTTGTTTGGGGGGCAAAAAAATCGCCCGAAATTTTGAATTATACAATCTGCCCGAATTTTAACTTTTACGAGATTTGTAACAATAAACTTGGGAAAGCGCCAGATGTGCTTAGAAGAAAGTGTGGGAAAATGATTTTCTTTTAATAATAAGCAGAGAGTTTTGGCGTCCGTGTTTTCTGAGTACTCGGTACAGTCCAAATCTTAACCTATATCCATCGTCCCACTTGAAATTATCCATCAATGACCATGCCGCGTATCCCCAAAAATGGGCAAGTAGAATACACATATGTGATATATATTACAAAATTTAGTTTCAAAATTTTAAGCTGTGTAACTTTTTTTCAGTTTGCCCGAATTTTCCGGCTCAACTTTGCCCGAATGTCTTGATTCTGGAAATTTTTTGGAGGCAAGTGCCCCTGCCCCCTTCTCCCGTACGCCGATGAGAAAATGGTTGTCAAACGTATTTCGTATTAGGGCTAGCGTCCACTGTCGCGTTTTTTGCACGTACGTGTACATGCACATGTATAATCACCTCTCCCTTGACAATGTTGGGTTTAATCTGTATAGAGCCAATACGACGGGATATTCAACATTGGTTGGAAGGAAAGTGGGGCCGGGAAAATTCGCAAACAAATCCAATTTTTTGAAATTTTGAATAAAGTTTTATCACTGAGGTTCATATATAACTGGCACAATGGAAATTTTATTTCAGTTGATCAGTCTATTGCACACATGAAAGGATTGAACGTTTGGAACAGACAAAAAACACACGTAATACTCACAGCACCAAACATGATCCTAAATATAAGCCATCTGTAGCCAAAGATTACTACCCACGAGGTCGGCGTCTGTTCAGGGATTTGACGGAGTTTCAAAATAGGACATAAGAATATGGCCAGAAATCCTGTCTCTAATAATTGCGACTCCCAACCTGTAACATACATGAACAATTTTTAACAATGAGTTACAATTACCTATTTATTGATACATATTATAGTCTTGGGAGGAAAATTATCTAGGGATCTGAATATACGCAAGTAAACATACGGATTGATGACAGTGCATGTGAATATTACAAGGAAAAATCAACAAGACAGGTTTGAAGGTTTTGAATTGATAACAGTCAAGTTGAAGTATATTATTCACACCGTCAGTTAAAATTCAAAAGAAAATATGCAAATATTTCGCTAGCGAACTATTTCTCTGTTGGTGCAAATCCAGCCTAAGAGTATGGGGTGTATGAGTATGGGGCATTCAAGGTCTAGCCTCTGAGAAATCTTAGTTGGGGGAGGGGGGGGTGGTGGTTTGTCCGTCCCACCAACAAAATATTAAAATTAATAACTTAGCTAAATCGCAAATATGCTCATATAATTTTTTTTTACAGTATTAGCATGTTAGGTGTCAAAGTAGTAGAAAGATTTTCCTAAAGTTATCCGGACGATATAATTAAACTTTTATTTCCTAATGTGTTTAGATTGTGAGAGGATCATTATCATTTGAACCAATTTTTGTTACCGAGGTATAATAAGATATTATGCATGTAATCTAATTCTGAACTATGACGTTTGGATCCTCATGCTGACGAAAACTCTACATCTATTATGGCTAATGTTCTCCAATATTCGAGAGATATGTAAAGTTCTAAAATAATTTTAGTAATAGTTTTCCTGTATAATTTCCAGGTAAAAATTTAAATCTTTGCCCTTCTCGTTTTTGCGCATGGGCAGATGTTACGCGCAGTGTGCTGAATTGTCTGTTGCTCTCACGAAAAATCAACATATTTTCAACATGTGAATCCATTGCAATCCTGAAAATATTTTACCCTAAAGCTCTTTTTATGTCGGGGAAATCAAGTTTTGGCTTTCATGTAATTTGTTCTTAGCAAATTTAGAAGCATTGGCGACGTGTAGCAGGTGAGCAGGTCACAAAGTCAAGACGCTTATAAGCTCGAGGGCTCTTTGTAGCTCGAGGGCTCTTTGTAATGGCTGACGAAAGGCAACCAGGTACCAAACTTTCATTAACTTAATCTTCCCAAATACAAAAAAAATATAGTTCATGTCTGTAGTTGTGTTCAAGAGCATATGTATTAATTAAAACCGGTACTTGATATCCTTGGTACAATTAAGCCTTTCAGAAATCGAGCAAATTGTTAATGAATGACGACGTGGAATAAAAAGCAATCTTTGTTGCTGCTAGTCCGTAGTGCGCTTGGGCATGCTTTGCATATTGAGCTACAGTAAAGCGGTCATGTTGAATGAAATTTCAGAACTAATTTTGTTGCTGCTTTGATAAATTTGCTTAAACTGAAAGTAAAACTATCATTTTTACCTAGAGAGTTGCAACATATTTGAAATGCACAACATATTTGAAATCAAATGAAAAAAAACTTGACTATATTTACATGAATCAAAAGAACAAAATCTTTATCATACCAAAAGAATACCTAGATAAAAGAATAAAAAAGGGAAAATGTGAATGAAATTGATGACCATAAAGTCTACACAAAAATACATTTCAAGTACAACTATAATGTTGCAATTAGGCTACAGAAGTATATTAATTATGCATAATATATAATTCACTATTGTGATTTGATTGATGTATGCAAGTTGCATTTAAGGAAGGGTTTTCATGGTTTTCACCATGTAAAGGAAGTGTTTTCACCATTGTTTTCAAAACTAGAGAAATTGTTTGCAAATTAGAACCCTAACAATGCATTTACACACTTTGGAGATTGAAGATTTGTCTAATCATCATTTTGAGTGTTTACTGTCATCTTCAGGAATTAAAAGTTCAACTCAATAAACATACATAGTTCAAATGTAGAATTTTTCAAAAAAGCTTTGGAATGTTCATTGGTTTGAACATGCTAGCATACTAGCTCAGACTAACTATTAACTATCTTTTTCATAACACATTGGCTTTTTCAGAATCATCCAGTTCATGATGTTATCAGTGGATGATTTAATGTTATAGTCAAAATAAATTAATCAGTCCCACATGATTTCAAAATACCAGAATAACACAGCTGTTGGTTTTGAATTTCCACTCGAAACTATATATACTATGAAACTTAGAATTATAATTTAAAAAGCAATTTAAAATGTTCTTATCTCCAAATGTGCTGACCTGTTGTAATTTATTTTGATTTAGCTTAGTCTGCACTAGCTGAAAGGTTATAATAGAAAATGTCTTACCACAGTTGTCCAACATTGACCAATGAATGATACAGTATCCATAATGTAAGCATAATAACCATATTACAGCAACCAGTATAGAATACAAACAATGACAATAATGCTCCACAGTATGCAATCATATCCAAATATTGGTTAATATTTGCTGGGTTTACAGCCCATAGCAATGATGGTACTGCTTGGAATGTTGATAATCCAAATGTTCCTCCAAAGTAATTTCTGACTTTGTTAAGAAAATTGGGTACTGGTAGAAGTCCATCATCTCCGAGTAATTGTTTGTTTTGGTTTAAGGCCACAAGGAATGCAAAAACTAAGAGGAAGATTTAATTATAAAAATGATTCATGTTGTGTGGCAGGCATATTCTACACACACAGAAATTCTGTGTAAACAAAGGTTTACTAAGCTTTAGGCTTGTGTGCAGGTAAAATTTTTTGTAGGTTTCACAACCTGCACTAGGTAGGTTCAACACATTTATATAATTTGCACTTTGAATAGAACTGCTGTCTTGCAGCAGCCTTTCCGCAAGTTATTTGCATATGACTGTCCTCTTAGGGGGATGGCAATGATAAAAGAGAGAAACAAAGAACTTTTGAAAAGAATACATAAAATATTATATTAAAACAGACCCCTCCCTCCCTTGTGGTTGCCAATTGCAAGGAAATTTCCTTGCATTGTGGAAGCCCTGTCTTGCAGCACCATTGACCACATGATTGCAAAGATCATCAACTGCTGGTTTAATAAAATTTAATCCTTTTTTAGTTGTGTGAGAGAAATCATTAATTGCCGCATGTTGTCTTGTAATTTTCACCCTATTTGCAGGCATGCATGCACTTTGTGAAATGTAAATGCTGACTCTAGATGCCTAGGCAGCCTACTACAGGAGGGTTTCAATAATTGCCAGTTGCTATTATTCGGATACTTGTTCATTTGATAAAACCCTCTACTTGAATTAGTGGCAAGGATAAAATACAAAGTTTGAACACTTGTTTTTTTGAACATGCAGGCATTGCATGCACTTTGTGAAATGTAAATACTGACTCTAGATGCCTAGGCAGCCTACTACAGGAGGCTTTCAATAATTGCCAGTTGCTATTATTGGGATACTTGTTCATTTGATAAAAATCTTTACTCGAATTAGTGGCAAGGATAAAATACAAAGTTTGAACACTTGTTTGCTTGAACATTCATGTTTATGATAGAAACAAATTAATGTATCATCACAAGACTTCAGATAAAAAACAACAACTGGAAAATCAGTTGTGAAAATCAGTTGTGATATACAACTTTATAGTGAAGCCAAGTCATTGTCTTTGGAATTATACCGCTGTACATTGATGATTGATGATGAATTGATGATCAATCTTAATAAGATCAGAGAAACGAAGGGGTTTTAGCAGTATTTCAAATCGGTTGGATTACCAAAGATACATAGTGTAACCCGGGTTTAAAGCAAGGTAGAAGAATACGAAGTCTATAAACCATAAGCAAACTCACAATAAACAAAGGCCAGCGAGCGGAGAAAGACAATCCTCGTGAGCCAGTATGTGCCAGATGAAACGCTATTTTCTCGATGATCTGATCGTGTTTCACTTGTATTGAATGTTCTCTTTGGCACCGATTCAACTTCCCCTGGTGTTGAGTGCGTATTTTCAATATTTTTACGACAACGAATAGTACTATTATCATTTCTATTGCTCGCCATGCTAAACACATACTTATCCACGCGTGATGCGTGGATTGTGCGTGACATTTGAACATCGCCCGTTCCTAGTGAACCAAGGGCCGGTTGTATAAACTCTTTAACTACATTTTGCATAGTTAAATCATAGTTAACTCAGAATTATACGAATCTGATTGGCCATTTATGTCCTTAACTACAGTTATAGACTTATAGGTTAACTAGTCTTTTATACAACTGACCCCAGGGCTCCAAGCCTTATCCTGAAGAATCAAGCTATGAGGGGGATACAAAGGAGGAAGAGCAGCTTGCTTCCTGGACAAAAGTTTGGAATAATTAGTGGTAGTTTGCACTGTAGTCAGGATAACACTCCCATCCCAAAGTCTCTACGTCTCTTGCGATTTCTAAGCTTTAAATTGGAATCTGGAAACTCGTCACCACCCATGATTGCGCGCCATGACTTGGGCCAAGTCAAATGTTTATCTGAGTCTAACTAGTCTTCCAACGCCCCCCCCCCCCCTTCCATAAAAAGGCCAGTACCCTTAAAATGCAACTTACACTGTTGACAGTTGTAAACTACCATTGCTAATGAAACCCTATAGCTAAACCCTAGAGCTATCAACATAACGGTTTCAGAAGAGCCACTTCAAAGAATAAGGAAACACACTGACTCATGCACTCGTCCGTTGACACAGCGAAGCTGAGGAGATATAGTCACTTACACACCGCCGTGAATGATAAAAAACAAATGTTTTAACAACAGTACGCAACAATAAAAGTGAGTTTTAGCCTTGTTTTTTTTAAATATTGCTGCATTGGAAGCAGCTCTCCCCAAAATTATCCAATGACAAATTATCGTATTATTTCCATTGGATGAGAAAAATACTCATCTAGAAATGAATTTAGAGTCTAAATATACTGTGCACTATTGTAATTACTTTTTTAAATCAGTTTTCAATTGTAAAAATCACCTTGCAGTTAAACAAACTCATTTTAAAGCCGCCCAGACAAAATCTCCTAAGCATAAAATATCCCCAAATATAATCAATTTAATTTCGAAGATATTTGGAAAATATTTGTTTTGTCTTGTTTACGCTCAGTTGTCATTTCATTTCCGGATCACACCGATGTGTGCTTTTGGAAAATTAAAATTACAATTTCAAACATTAGGTTTGATTAAAATGCAGCTACTCCAATAAATAATTTACTGAACTTGTCAGTACATTTAAAGAAGAGCCCCAAAGTATAATTGCATTTACGCGGCATGCTTTACAGTTGTGCGTGAAGTCGAACGAGCAAGATGATGACACCATATGTCGACGGTAACCACACTGACGAAAACGTTCAAGTGGTGGCAACAACATTTTCCAATTCGCTAATCATTTCAATCGTGTATGGAATTATTGAAGTGTTTGGTCTGTGTGGTAACATTCTTGTTATATTGACGGTTTGCAGTGGGACGCATCGTCTCCAAACAAACTATTATCGTCTTGTATTCCATCTTGCTGTCTGTAGCATAATTTTGCTGTTGTTTGGCAATGTTTTGTTCACAATAGGACCTTGGTTGGGAACACGCTACTGGTCTAGTCCTCTTTGGGAGTTATCCTGCACTGTCATTCAACCCATTGTCAGTTTTATCTTTACTACTGAACTAGGCCTCCTAGTTATAATCGCAATTCTTCGCCACAGGGCTATCGCACAGCCATTTCAGCCGAATGTAACCGTCAAGAAGCTGAAATATACCATAACATTAATTTACATTGCACCTTTTCTTATCAATATCCCAACGTTCTTGTCGAAACAAACTGTAGGTCGGGAATGTACAAACAAATGGAAAAAGAACATATACTATTACATATTTGATTGGGTTTTGAGTCTCGTTTGTACTTTAATACCCATGATATTTCTTACTGTTCTGTATACGAAGATGTGTTATCATGGCTCGTCATCAGAGAAATCTACGCCGACTATTTGCTCCAGAAGTGACAAACTCTACTAACATTAGCGGAAAGTCAGTAGCCAACAAACATTACCATTTGCGTTTGAAGAACAATTTCAAAATGGTTATTGTGAGTATGATTGTTCTAGCGCAGTTCTTCATTGCTGTAATACCAATATCTGTGTTGGGTAAACTCGTAGCTCATGGAAGAGAAGAAGACAAATTTCACATGATATGGGCGTTGCCAATGTATCTGCTAGTATCTTGTTCATTCAATCCGATCGTGTATGGAATTGGGGACAAAACAATTCGTGCAGGATATAAAACTGCTTTAAGAAAATTAATTTCTTGCAAATAGCCGTGTAGTATTAGCTATATAATTATATGATCAGTTCTCCCTATTACTATAGTAATAATATGTATATTGCTATATTGAAAAATAACGTAGAGTAATAACCAAGCTGAATAAATAAAACAAGTGGAAACGGGTTCTATAAGTGATAGCTTCGAATCTTAATGAAAACAGCGTAATAATATACATTTTCAGTTCAGCATGAGAATTTAGCTCAACTATGCTATTTTTAAGTTCTTAATTCCCGAGCGGCCACAGCTTTCCTCACAGTCACTGATCTCTATTTTTGCAATTGCAAGCGACTGGGGACGAGGCCGAATAAACACCACAAAGTATTACAGATAATTAAGTCGTCGGGTGGTTACGCTACATGCATGCATGAATGTAAACTCGGTGTTCAATTGAACCGCTGTATGTGATCTAACTTTAAACTCTCGGCGTTCGGTTTTCGTATATTTTTATCATATAACACTAAATCCTTCAGTTTAATTCCAAAATACGCCGTACCAGCCTTGCTCGGGCAATTGACGGTGTTTTAATCGGTTGTTTTTAAGTTTGAGCGATTGTTTCCTTGGTCGCGAACGCTTTTTGATGTGCGTCGGCGAGAAAAATTTTCCTACCTGGGGTCTGGGGAGAATCACATCCAGTGGATAGTGATAGTTAATTTCAACCATGGTAAAAATGCAGGAAAATCAATAAAATTAGAACCTTTGGAGCCGTGAACATTTTTTACAGAGATTTCCCTTTTATATATGTATGAATACTATAGCAAGGTTTAATCAAAGTTTTTTAATCAATTCAAACACTTTAAAACAGCTCTTTTGAAACTTTGTATTCACAATACAGTCAATCTAAATACATAAAAAACTTTTGAAAGAAACTACTGCACTAATAAACTCAAGACAATAATCAGTGGTGTTAAGTTACCAGCTCTTCAAAAGTTAACGACTAATAGTTTCTGTCTTCATAACACCATGCGCAGTCAGTCGTCGAGATGAATAATTTACAACATACTTTCACACGTGGATCAGGATTCTCAGTTCAACACCTGTGGTATATTTTTCAAATACCGCTTTTCAACTTCGTAGCACAACTGAGATCGGAAACACAGTTCACCATAACACATGTGGCCCATGCATGGAAGCTTGGGGCGAATCGCGGGCGAGGACTGGTAATCACCGCTTGAAATCACCTCTGATGATTCTTTCGAATAAAAACTGTCCATTGGATAGTTTCGTAGAATTTGAGCTGTGTTTTGCGGTATTGTTTTATCGTGCCAATAAGATTTTGCGATGCATTTTGTTGAGCAAGCGAAGGCCTCACGATAGCAGAACCAAGGGTGGATTTTTTTCAAGCATTGGTGATATGGTTTACGACATTTGTAACAGCATTCGAGAATTGGTCGATACATAAACCATGTTTGATCCTGGTTTATCATACTTGTGTAGATACACTCGACTGGCCAACGTGGCTTGGTCTAGGCAAATATGAATGGACGGAAATTAAGGAAAGGTCTACAATTATTCAATATTGATAAATTTTACCATGAACTTATTCACTACTATATATTATACCGACGACATCCTGAATGATTATATGCATTATTATAAAGTTATAAAAGGTAACTCATTTGGGACCGATTACTTCAATTGTTTTGAGGGCAAAATGATCAAGGTGTAACGGTGAATTTGGTGTTAATGAGGTTTCATCTTTTGACGGCTCTTCACAAATGATACACATCTGGGGCCGTTGTATGAAAGACTATATAGTTAACTTTTAACTGTAGTTCACGGGCCGGTTGTATCAAGCCCGTTTAGCATAAACGGTGGATAAGTTCAAAATAGAAAGCAAGTCTATCGTTTTATTCAACAAGCGAACTAATTTTTTTTTACCTTAATTAACTATGCTTAACTTTTATTCAACCGACCCCTGACAACTGTGAAATGGCCATTCTGAGGCTTATATATAAAGTGTATTTATTTTTACATAGCTATATCGTGTTTGAACCTTTCCAATTTAACCTCACAGAACACAGGTTACCAAAAAGAGTTAAGGTTAATAAATTCACTTCAAATTCATTTCAATATGCAACGGTTTTTCCGCTTAGCGTGGAAACTTTCAGCAAATTTTCAAGCGAGATATCGTCGTATTGACAATTAATATTATTGAGATTTTTGCTTGATAAAGGGGAGATCTGGGCAAGCGGGAGAATATTTTCCTGATATGAACGAAATTCGCCCGCTTACGGGTGTGATTTTCTGTCTAGTCAGCAACTTTTCAAATTTTTAATAATTTGTCTTAACTTACGCAAACCAGGAATACCTCACAGCTGAAAACCTTACCCGGTATGCGGGGGGAATGCTTGATAAATTTTTCCCATATTAACAGAACAAAATAATTTGGTTGGTCGCAAACATTTGCCCATACATGAACAGACCCTAAGTTCATATTTTCGTTGCAGTGGCGTATCCAGCACGATAATTGAGAGCCCACATTCATATATTCGTGTTACGCAGGATTAATCTCTTTTCAAATCAATTGTCTTTACAGTCTACTAACATGAATATATATGAATAATGCCCCCCCCCCCCATTTTCGATGCTGGCTATGCCACTGTTTCGTGGGTGGCGCGACGATAAAAAGCAATCGATTTGACAATTATAATGCTGAGTACTAGAAGCAATTTAGAAAGTCCGAACCTTATTTGGTGGCTTATAATTTTTGGGTATGTCGACATTGCCTAAATGACTGCAAGAATCAAGATATATATCTTACAGCTATCTCAGTAAAATACTGTATCGGGATCAGGATATATTTAGTAAGAAAGTCGACAAAAAGTCAAAAACGCTTGCCATCGCCGGTTAAACCTTTTGCAATTAAAATTACTGCCTTAACGAATACACGTGATATAGAAAACTAAATTATTTTATCTCGTCTGTTAATTACTTAATGCATGCGTGAAATTTATAACGATGGTATACAGCGTGTCCCCAAAAATCTATCCACTGTATTTGATCAGGGTTGCCAGATTGCTGAAAAAGAACCCAAACATTGTTGTAGTCAGCCCTGATTTCTTTGTTGTAATATATGGCTAATTTATTCAGTAATCTGGCAACCCTGTATTTGATTATCTAAACAAGTGTCATTCAGCATATATTCACATACCATATTAGTAGGACAAGGACCTATTCTTAAAAATCCATTATAGATAATGTTTTGTTCATGTCTTCATATTTCATTCACCGTGATACGGATTGAAGGCTTTAATTTCGATGGCAAAAAAATTTTGCTTTAAATTATAATTGTCTTGGAGATTTGGCCTAATTAGACAACCCTTTCCTCTAACAGGACGATCTCGCGCGAACGAATTTGTAACTCCCAAAGCCGAAGGGATCATTATGTTGTTATTTTTAAAAATAAAAGTGAAAAGTGTATTTTAATTCAATTATGTTATTTTGAATTAAAGGTAACCCGCCTAATATGGTCTTAAATTTTGTTCAAAATAACACAAACTTGAGTTCAAAAAAACTTAAGATAACACTAAATATCCCAAATGCACGACCACCGGACCACTGATCTGATTGACGAGATTCGTTCGTCACGCCATCTTCGTTTGCTGTTATGGAACAATGGTTACAGATAATGCTTGTTATTTTAATTAATAGATTTGGTATGTTTATTCAGGCGTCGGGCATTAATAAGAATCTTCACTGCTTTTAACATCTACACATTTTGACCTCTTCCGATAACAATATTTCGCTGCAAATGGGGCGTATATCATCCATCAATACATATGCGAAGCCAGAATTAATGAGCTTCCGGAATTGAAGAACATGCAGAGAAAAATACAACCTTACGGGCGCTACTGTCATCATACGAATCTTAGATTGATTCAAAACCTGATCAACGCCATAATCATGAGAAAAACACTTCTTGGGGTTTGCGTGATGTATTTTAATTAACTTTCTATTTGACGTCTCCGGACGTTTATTATTTCTGGCTTCGTTATCGACCGTGTATCATTTATCCTATGAATATTATCAGATCAGTGTTTACGACTCACTTTAATACCAAGGGATTATCTTAGCAAATAAAGAGTTAAAAAAATGGTCTCATAGCTAGCATACTCCAGCTGGTTTTACAATCTTAACCCACATGTCATCACACTTCGCACTGTACTTCGCCGTGTTTCCTGGCAATTCCATTCTCATGACGTCACAGCATTCGCTTCTCACAGTCATAACGTTAGTATATATATGCTTGCATATTAACTTTACAAAGGTCGATTGTGTATACTATGTACGGCTTTATTCTTTTGTATGATTTTGCGCTGAAATGAAGTATCTTAGCCAGGAAAATTGTTGTTTTTCTAAAATTGCGTCGTGCTTAACCACTTTAAAGGCGCATATCCATTCAGTGCAAAATGCCGAGGGGTCGACTTTTTGCGATCGCGTTCTTTTGAAATACAAACAGTTAAGCGGATCCAATCCCATTAGATGAGCTTGAATGAACACATTTCAAAAGAAAGTGATCGCAAAAAATCGATCGCAGGACATTTTGCACTGAATGGAAATCCGCCTTATTAGAGGTATTCTGCATTACATACATGCATGCAGTGAAGATATTGGCTTTAAAACCGCATGCCACGTCAGATATTCAGATTAAAAACCAACCATAATAAACTGTCGCATATTGACGTATACGGAGGTGTATTGAAAATAATCCTTCTGAAATGTTTCTATATTTGGATAATTTGAATGACTGCACACTGGGTGTGGAAACAAACATGATAAAATTGATAAATTTATAAAGGAATAGAAGACGTCATAGCGAAGAATACGCAGTTCACAATAAACTTGAAAGAACAAAAGGTAGACTATTTTTCTAATTAACCATGCATCCACTTTGATGAATAACTAAGGAGCTGTTTTCATGAGCCCGGTTACCCGAGATTCAACGAAGCGAGATGATTTTGAGGTATTGAAATGAGCAGATAATATGTTCCTGGCAGTCGTATAATCATCACAACAATAGCATGTGCTTGTTTGGTGTCATAAAGATTCATTTCAATACCTGAAAGTCTTCTCACGCTTCGTCGAATCTCGGGTAACGGGCTCATGTAAACAGCCTCTAAATATCACACGTTTCGTACATTTGCTGTAACCCTAACCCGTAATTGCCTGTATGGTTATATCCCTATATAAGGACATATCCTTATATTGACCTGGCAATAAGCTGACCGTTGTTTTGAAATTATTGAAATAACAAAAATTTTAGCGGCTGATACATGATTTACCCAAATTCAATATATCAATATATTCAAGCACTTAGACCGTTCAACTATTGGTGAAAAAAGATCAACAGGGGACCGTATTGATGCTTGAAGCGGTTTATGGATAGTTTGTTTTTAAATGCTCCAAAAACTATTCAGCTCCAATGAATAACCTTTTGTTTTAAATTGTTAATGCGACAAAATCATTCTTGATTGTCTGAACAGCTGATATTAATTGATAGCGAATATGAAGATATGTATATATATCCCCCATGGTCAATGACACTAGTCGCGAACGTATCAAATGTACATACAAAGGATAATAGTATAATTGGATTCAACCACAGTCTAAATGATTTGCACGACGAAAAAAATTCGTGGGATTTAACTATTTGAAAAAGCGTGGTCTAAAATAAACCGACTCCCATGAACCTGACCTAGACTCGGCCAAGTTGACGTGTTAAAAATTCTAATGCAACGTATACATCTCTAAAGACAACCGCGACTTCGATTAAATTACAATCTACTAAATATGTTGGTCGTTAGAAATATCAATTATAGGATCTAAAACTGTTTAAAAAATACCGTTTGTTTTAAAATCTTACCGATCTAGAGGAGATTTTGGATTTTCTTTGGAGTTCGTTCATTGCGTCTTCGACTAGATCTGCGATAGACATTCCAGTAAAAAGGAACAAGACCAGCAATATTTTGACCACCAACATTGTCTGAACACGTTGCAGTTTCCGTAAGATACGATTCTAACAGCGCGACGAGCAAGAAAAACGCACGTTGTCCCAGATCCTCAATTATTCTCCCTGCTTTAAATATGACAAACGCAAGTCTATTTATTTTGTTCTCAATGCGAGGAGTACACCCATATAGTGTATATCATCATTGAACTACTTATTAGCTTATCAATTATCAGCTTAGTGGTGCAGTGTTATGATTCACTTATAATATCCTCAAAAATGCATAAATCGAATAAAAAAATATTCAATAAGAGAGACTGAGAGAGCTGACGAGAGAAAAACCGTTAACGTCTTTATTTCAGCTTCTAAGAGGCCCAATGAATTTTGGTATTTGGAGTGCTGGATTTTGCGACCTGTCTCAACCGCAGGGAAATACATAACATTTTACAGTTCAAGTGCGTGGTTGCACATGTGCGTGCCACACTGCACGATTCGTGCAGCGCGCATATAAGCAGACATAATGACATGACAGACATAGTTTAGGGTTAGGATTGTCATCAAATGTGTTTCTAGTTATAGCCTCAAACCTAGTTGCATGCCGTTTAGTTTCTGCTTGTGTTTACCAGCGGCATGCCACAGTTGGGCAAAATATCACGTCTCTCGGTTAAGACCTTTTTTTAGAAATCACCATGCATACAAAGACAAGATTATTTTCGAGCATTTCACTTCCATTATTATTTATTAGTCTAAGTGCAGAATACGACCATTTTGAAACTATAGACTTACCCCGATATCTTGAACCACAAGTTTGCCCGCGACCTTTTTAAAAATTTTAAAGAACGGAAAACGCAAAGGGCCCGCCGATTTTATGAAAGGAGGAATTGTCGTTTGGCATCGATTATCAGGATAAATACACGTGGCAAAAATTTTGCTATGGGCGGGCTAAAGATGAAATCGCGTGTAGATAAGTCTCACGTTTCTGAAGTGTTGATTGTTTTCATTTTTCGTCTGTCTTGGTTTAACCAATCCCGAACTACACGTGTTTAACTTGCATGTATAATAAATATTCCCTGCTTCCAATTACATTACTGTTTTAAATTACATTACTGCGGCGTGGGGCGGTTCAAATTGGAACGGAACCCCGTTTCCTGGCAAGAAATGCTCTTTTCAAATGGAGAACCTTGACACCGCTGGTACTCAAACGTATAATTTCCTATTCTATTCATAAAGAGAATTCAATGTGTGAACGGTTAAAAGCGGGGGGGGGGACTAACGACATTTATATCAGTTTGAATTTGAGCACGTTCTCTGTGCAGAGATTGGGCACCAAAAGCAAGGCAGTATATCCACTTCATAGCACTTTCACAGCATAAAGGCCCTGTTATAAGTTACGTGCACTATATATGCAACTTTTCTTGCAACTTTTAATGCAATTCTACTAATTCTAAAGTTAACAAAAACGAGCATTTCCTATGATCTGCTAAGCTTTTCTTAGCATTTCGAACACTCTTTACTAATTAACATCCGTCAAAATCATAATAGCATTGGAAGTTGCAAGGAAAATTTAATAATATGACATGCAGTCTATAACAGCGCTCAAATTTTGAACTTAATAAAAGGATGTGAAGATTTTTAATCTCTGACAGCTGAATAAATATACCAAATTAGTAAGCACTTTATAATAAACGTTGCTTCATAACGGCAAAAGAAGATGTCGTGACGAGCGGTATATATATAACGTGTAAACACAGCCTTCGGACATTGGACTATATTTAATTATGTGTCATTTGACAGTCATTCTAAGTAAATCTTGTGAAATAATCCGACTTGGGTGTCGCCGTGTCGGTGTCTAAGATGGACCATTAAAGATAAAATTTCACAATCACTTCAAAATCATAATCTCACGATCATCAAGTTTATACTGTTATACCTAAAAGCAGTTTTCAACTAAACTCTAATGCCCTCTTAAGTAGGTTGAAATTGCGTTCAGGGTTTTGCATTGGTTGCTTTCATATGGGCTCGATTTAGTTCAAAACACGCAAAAACATCTGGCGCAAATTTTCTGGTGTCGTTGATGCAGCGTTCAACATCCGACGGCCCTAAAACCCATTCTTTAGAAATTTTGTAAAAATGCGACCAAAAATAAACAAAAAAGGTTCTTGACGTTCAGTTCAACATAAAAATCTTCGTACCTAATATAACGGCACTTGTGTTACAAGTCACTTTTTGCTATATACATCAAAATAAAGCAAGTATGTGTTTTATTATCATTTTATAGCATTTTACATTTTGATTGCTTCTAAAGACTGGTTTTAATTTAGTCGTGATTGTCGTGAAAAGGTCATTTTCAACGATATGAGAAATAGTCCGCTGATGTAATTTTGTTTTTAATTAATTTATGTTATATATAACAGTATTACCCCAATATATGATTCGTCTATTAATAAGTATATTATAGTTTATAATACATAGTATAATCCCTATATATGAGATTTTATCTATAGCGTTTGCTTTGTATACTTTAATGCCTTATGACATTATACCTTAACAACATGTAAGATTTTACGACATATAGTTACGATATTTGCAAAACAGAGGGCAAGCGAGGACCGAGGTTTGACGCTTCATTTCTGAGGCCATTTGTAAAAGACTAGTTAACTTTTAACTGAAGTTAAGGACAGAATTGGCCAATCCGGGTCGTGTGTTTCTGAGTTAACTAGGATTTAACTATGCAAAATGTAGTTAAAGTTTATACAACCGGCCCCTGTTCTGTAGCTATATTTATACAGAGTGCAAAAAACTGCTTCCTTTCATATACTCAGTTTGCTGACCGTCATGACTGGCACATGACGAATATGCATCTCCAATTAAAGCGCCCCTGGGTGTTATATAAAAATTATTAACAAGAAAATGTTTTATTTAAAGCCGTTTTATAACCCGCTCGGATCGTTTTGTCTCCAATTCCATAAACAAGAGGATTGAATGAGCAACATAGAAGAAAATACAACGGCATGATCCATATTAAGTGTTGCTGCGCATCTCGTTCATCATTCCCGTTCATTTTAAGTACTATTCGCAGCGGTAACACTGCTGCAAAGTATTGTATTATAATCATCGCACTGACCGCTATCATCTTAACATTTCTTTCCACGCGTAATTGCCGATGGTGTTTTGGCGACTGCTCGGTCGTATTGTTCATGGGAAATAATTGCCTTTGATTTCTCTGATGACGACACATTGAATAGCACAACTTTGTGTAGAGGACAATTAGGAACATAATGGGGATTATTGTGATAGAAAAGTCCAAGATTATATCGTAGTATGCGGTACCCTGCCATTTGTTAGCACATCGGTTATTCACAACTTTTTGC
This sequence comes from Dendronephthya gigantea, assembly GCF_004324835.1. Lineage (NCBI taxonomy): Eukaryota > Metazoa > Cnidaria > Anthozoa > Malacalcyonacea > Nephtheidae > Dendronephthya > Dendronephthya gigantea. The sequence continues at coordinate 191,508 of NW_021163157.1, read as the reverse complement.
AAAAAAAATCTTGGGCTGAATAACAAGAAGGAAGTGATATAGATTAATGCAATGATATATTTCAGTCTTTTTCCGGACAAATTCGGTTGAAAAGGTTGTGTAACAGCTCTGTGACGAAGTATTGCAATCATCACTAAAAGTGCCATTTCTGCAGTGAAGAAAAAGCCAACCAAGGGTATCACTATAGCGCATGATGCTTTACCCAAGTCACTCGACCAAAACTGCAACCCGTTCCAGGGTCCTATGGTAAGCAGGATATTACCAAACAACAACAAGATTATGTCGCAGACAGCAAGATGAGATACAAGACGATAATAATTGCTTTGGAAACGACGTGGTCCATTGCTGATCGTCAGTATGACCAGAATATTGCCGCATAGACCATACAATTCAATAATTCCATAGCAGATTGCAACAATCAATTTTGAAGATGTTTCCTCCGTTTCAGTTCGGTTCATTTTCCTGCCCGACCATTTAAAGATTATTTCCAGCTTTGCATGTGTCCGTGATTTTTTATGTTTTAATGCATGTATACTCAAGTTGATATTTTTCATGTACAGAGATATTAAAAAGGTGCATGACCATGTGACAGTTAATCAAAATATTGTCATGATTCTTAATTGTGTCATTTACAACTGACGAGGAGCCACAATGAAAATGTAATCATAAAATCATGCAACGATCAATATGTTTGATGGATCAATATTGCATGCATTCAAATTGTAAACAATTCTTTTTTCATTTAAAAATTTATTTACCAGCGCTAGCCATACACAACATGCAGTTTTGTTGATTCTCAGATGGGGCGTATAAATAACATCTTGCATGTAACGATAAGGACGAACTAAGAAGTTGACAAGCCTGGAAAAAGACTCGTTCTAAACTTATATATAATGGAAATACTTATAATTGTAATAATTTTCATACATATATCTTCCAAACATTTTGAATTGATACTAAAATTTGTTGCACACGAGCCCAATGTTATAATATTATTCAGTTTAGTGATATTATTTACAATAGTATTATTTATTATACTAAATGTCGTATCAAGACCCCACAGTAATCCCAAAATGAAGACCCCACAGTAATCCCGAATGAAACCAAAATTTTCATGAATTTAACTACTTTATTATTGAGTCGTCCTGGCAACAGCATTTGCTTGTTTGTTTCATTTACCGACTTATTTCAATGCCTCAAAATCATCTCGCGTTTCGTCGAATCCCGGTTAACCAGGCTCATATGTTATAAAACAACCTTATGCATAAAAACAAAATTGCTTATTCAGTCGAAAATGCGTTGAATTATTAACAGCAAATAAAAGACGTCGACTCTATGTGCGTCTTTTTTATTTAAAGGCTATTCTCCATTACCGTTCGCTTCACCCACGCAGGCGAAGCGGCCTTTGAAATTCTGCCCATGCGACCGTGACGGGTCTAAAAAACAAAGCGCGCTACGGCCCCGTGGGCGTGGCGGACGTAATGGAGAATCGCCTTAAGGCAATATATGTGCACAAGAGCGTCGTTTTCGAGCGTTCTCAAAATCGTTTTTGTCTGTTTTATTGTTTAGTTAAAGAATAAAGGATGAGGATTGTTTAGTTAAATTAGCTTCAACTTCTATTGTAAGTCGATGGTGTTGACACCGTTTTGGCATGAAAACGAATGTGAAAACGCTCGAAAACGTTACCGTGTGCACATGATGCACTATAAGCGCATGCAAGTGTATTTATATTAAAGATATTAAATTTAGTCTCAAGATATTATATTTAGTTTCCTTGTCTTGATGTCTGCTACGGTACAATGAGCTCAATCATAATGAGTGCGTCACTGAATTTAATTTCCCACCAGATATTGGTTTTTATATAAATATTGATATGATGGATTCATTTATTATCTTTGAAAATGATAATTAAAGTTATCCTAGAAAATAATTATTTATATACTTATTAATTAAAACAAGAATTTGCTATAAATGAACAAAAGCAAGGGACGAATTAATTAAATTTATTTATAAAGTAACATGTATATAACGTGTATTCTGATTGGTCGAAGCCTATGTCTGGATCAGGCCATCCAAATACAAAAATTTAAATCATTTAAGAAACTTGGAAGACTACCTTGTTGTTGTTATTTTAAACTGCAATTATTGTACGAAATGCAAAAAATTGAAAATTACATTTCCCTCGTCATTGCCGCAGAGTAAAGAAAACCTATAGTGCAGGCTCAACTGCGGTAACTTAAGTTATCTAAAAGCAGATCACTACATTATTGTAAAGAATGAATATTAATTAACATTTAAAGACATGAAAACCTTTACAATGGACCTTTTCGGTAATTACGTCACAACATTATCGCTTTAAATTTCGAACCACCTCAAATGAGATGGATTTCACGTTTGACTCTCACAAGCTATGTGGAAAGATAAATAAGTATGGACAAATAAGAATGGAAATACGACATAACGCGAGAACGAGGCTCGCAGTCATGGCTCCTGAGCCTGGTTATTGCGTTATGGCTTATTTCCTCATTTATTGGTCAAAACTAAAAAATCTTTTTCATGCATGTGTTGAAGAAGGATGTTTTGCACCTTTGCACGATCCTTGAAATCCATTTCATTTAAGGTGGTTCCAAATTTAAAACGTTGTGACGTTAAAATTTTTTGACGTAATTACCGAAAAGGTCTATTCACAATGCTAGGAATACTGACTACATAAGCTAATCCTAATTAACAAGAAAATATTTTGTCAACTTCTTCGTACTTCGACATTCGTCGTACAGACATTTGAGCAACAGACAAGATGTCTCATAATAAAAGAATTACTCTCTTACTCGATGAAAAATAGTTTTTTACATATAATACACATTAAACATTTTAGATATTATTTTACTATTATTATTGTTTAAAAAGTTGCATTCAGTAATAAGACGTAAATTACAATGCGAAATGACAATTAAATAAGATGAATCAACTACACTTACAAAACCACACTTGATTTTATACTTCACGAACTTATGATCTGCAGCTTATGATCAGGATTATTCAACTATGTGATAATATTTACGCATAAGTTATTTCTTCGACTTTCAACAGTATTAAGATCACACTCCTCTAAAGCCCCGTCATAAGACAGTTTATGTAAGATAATTCGAAGAAGGCGTTTCGGAATCATCAGTTCATCAGTTAAGTTACCATGCCAAATACATGCACCATATTCAAGTGTTGATCTAATGACTGATGTGTTAAAAACTTTTTCATCTTCCATCGGAGAATTATAGCTTTATTTTTTATCTGCATATGGATCATTTATTATTTATATATAGTACTGGTACTTATGGTTCTGGTACTAATACTTTGTACCGTATTGCTATATGCCTATGTTTTTCGCATCGACAGAAATTGGAGAAAAGATTCCTAAATTCGAGAACAAATCAATATTATGTACATAATATATAGCTAAATGCAAGTCTCTTTATTTTATAACGATATTTTATTTCAAGAACCGCTTAGGCTTCAGCAGACAATGCATAAGTCATCGTTACGATTCTTGCAACTGAAAAATGCGTTGATGAGTTTAAAATTTTTATCCAATTTATGGGATTATATGGGATGTCCTTTTCTAAAATAGTGCACGTGTGCTTTTGTAGATAACTTTTTATTTTCCGAAAAAGGAAATATTTTTATGCTCCCCCTCTTTAAAATATCTTGTCAATGAAATCTGAGAAGTAAAATCAGAAATTTGGTGTCATTGATGGTATAATTCTTTATTTTTTATTCCACCTGGCGTATGGAATAAAACAAGCGCTAATACAGAGAAAAACATAAACCTTACACATTAAACAATAATTTATTGCAATTCATTGCATCACTGCATAGCACCTGCGTAATACAAATAACGTTTTTGCATTTGCAATTTTTAACAACATCGGTAATTTTAGTTATAAAGCAGGTGAATGCGGATGAAGTTTTTAGGCCTGATATTAATGCGGGATAGTATTTTTAATGTCACATGCAACATCACTTAATATACGTTTTAGGATAATCGCTTTAATTATTATTACTCTTAAAGTAATGTTCAGTCGGGTTTGCGCGTCATTAGCTCTGTTCATAATAATACAGAAAGGTTTTATTCATTTAGAACGATATCGAACTTAATAGTTTAGGGACAGAAACATAAGCAGCAAAAATATACACAGTAAAAGTCCAATATTTATTCTTTCCAATGAAAATAATTGTCTTTGTATTCTCTGATGACGAGTCATAGAGTATAGCATATCTTTGCGAAGAGAACAATAATTGAACAAAAATTGCTTTGGGAGCCACGTGGACTACTGATCGGCACTCTGACCACAGGTCAAACAATTCAGTAACGGCAGATTGTAATGATCGATGAATTTTGCTAAAAAATTCGAGTTTGCTTCATTGGCAACTGTGAAATTTGGAGACAATTGGGTATTGGTTCATTTTCTTCGTCGTTCACTTTGTCAGCTTCCGCCAAACGCTAAATATATTTTCTCATCAAACTTTTAATAAGTTTAAAGATTTAATAAAAAGTACCAGGGTGACAATTACTCAAGCCTGTCGTGAATCTTGTGTAAATATTTTTTATGTCGAAAATATTGTGTCCTTGGAAAATGAAATTGTCAATGCAGAGAAAGTGCAAGATGATCTAATCATGCTGTTTGTCAGAAAATTTTACGCGGGGGAGGGGGTGTAACAGCTTATAGCGAAAAAATGTGGAAGTTCCTTCTAACAGAGCCCTAGCTCCAACAGTCTTCAAGACTGACATGCCTCATCTACGAATATGTATCTTCTTTAAAACGTCAGCGTGCCATATGCCCCCCCCCCCCTCCTCCTCGTAGCTTTGTGGTAGTAGATCAACAACTGACCACAACAACTAGAAAAGACTAATATGCAGAAGCATTTTAATATTAATTTACAGGTCTCGATAGCTCTGGGCAAGATCTATGCACGCCTTTGCCTTTCCGCTTGATTACTACAGTTAATGACATAAAAATACGTGCTTGCAACTCTGACTACAAATCGAAAATAAGTCCTACTCATGCACAAGGAATTATTTTACTTAGGATCATTTTATAACCTTCTCGGATTGTTTTGTCCCCAATTCCATAAACAAGAGGATTAAATGAACAACATAGAAGGAAATACGAGGACATGATCCATACAATGGATTGTTGTACCTCAGCGTTATGCTCCATTATTTTAAAAACGACACGTACTGGCAAAACAGCAGTGAAGTATTGTAGTATAATCACTACACTAACTACAATCATCTTGACGTTTCTTTCCACGCTTAAATATCGGTAATGTTGTGGTGACCGGTTTATATTGTCCATGATATTTCTTCGTTTCATCGAAAATAATCGCCTTTGTGTCTTATGATGACGAGCCATCGAAAAACACATTTTTGTGTAGAGAACAATAAGGAACATCATTGAGATGACTATGACAGAAAGATCAAGAATCATATCATAAATATAATAATATATGTTGCCTTGCCATCTGTCCATGCATTCGTCACCCACAACACTGAGAGAGAAGAATTTTGGAGTGTATAAAAACAAGGGAATGATATAAACCGACACAATAATACAATTCAGTCGCTTTCTTGTCACATGCGGTTGTAAAGGTTGTGTAATGGCCCTGTGACGAAGTATTGCAATCACGACTAAAAATGCTATTTCTGTAATGAAGATAGAGCCAATAAATGGTGAAAGTATTGAGCAGGAAACATACGCTAACCCACTCAACCAATAATGAGTTTCAATCCAAGGTGGTATTGTTAACATTATATTTCCGGACAACAGTAACACTATGTCACAAACGGCAAGATGAAATACGAGACGATAATAGTTGCTTTGGAAACGGCGTGGTCCACTGCAGCTGATCGTCAGTGTGACCAGAATATTTCCGCATACACCGAACAGTTCAATAATTCCATAGTAGACTGTAATCAAAATTCCTGAAAAATTCGAGTCTGTTTCGTTGGCAACAGTGATGTTAGGAGACATTTTTTTTTTAAGTTGACGCAGCTTCAAAGGACTATACATAATGGAAAATTCATATTGCTCAAACACTTTTCAATATTTTCATGTGCCTATAGAATTTAATAAAGGACCTACGGTGAAATTATTGTAAATTAAGTTTAAATAAATATTAATAAATTTTAAAGAAATTAAAAGGATTAATGGCGCTTCAGTCAATTAATAGCGCTTTCAAAAATATTACACTAAAAATAGGCAAACTGAAAGCTACCGCTTCTGATGAGAATATATACGTCTGACTTCACTTCATGCGCCACATTTATTAAAATTTATCAAATATCCGTTTTCAAGCGTCAGTTCTACCGCTTTTTGTGTAGCGGTTTTATGATGTGGGCAACCGCCAGTGATATAGGGGAGGCATTTGCCCCCCCTCCTCTATAATTTTGTTGTCTCCTTCCACGTTTGCCCTCCCCCGGAACTTTTCACGTGACGTAAGCAGTTAATTTTTTTTGCGATGATAGAAGAAAGAAAAATACACAAAATGTGTCTTAGGGGCTGTTAACATGAGCCCGGTTCCCGAGATTTAACGATGACGCGTAAAATAGACTTTGAGTTATTGACATGAGTAAATAACATGATCCTGGTTATCGTGTATAGCCATCCTAACAATATCATGTGATTGGTTTGATTCAAAAAGACTTACTTCAACACCTGAAAATCCATTTTACGCTTTGTTGGATCCCCGACGGTAACCGGACTCATGTGAACAGCCCCTTAATGTGCAGAAAATATATGTTCGGCTAATTTAGAACAATATAAATTAGGAAAAGATATTAATTTTCTAAGTTTTATCTAAGCGTGAGACATATGCGATGAAAGTAGTGTTGGATTATATTCCTGCTAAAAATGGGATCAATTAAGGCGTAGAAGCACTCGAGTGAAGTGCTACAAAATAATAATTGATTAACCTTCACCTGTTCTCGGCATTACCACCTTAAAATACACACTAACCACGCTTGCTCTTGTCAGCTACCTCTGTAGTTCAGTGGCAAGAGCACTGCACCGACATCACAAAAGCGTAGGTTCGATTCTTGCGTATGATTCCACTCGAGATTTTGACCCCTTTAAGAACGTTTATGCAAAGTGTAGTTAAATAGTTTTATACAACCGCCCCCTAATGGTTTGAAATGGTTTGGTGTGCAAGGAAGTTTCTGTATTCATGCAGCATTTCAAAAAAGATTACGTTTAGCTCCGCTTTAAATTAGGATCATGCAAACTAAAGGAAATATTAGAAACATATTGCAGAGGCAAAGAAAGTCTTTTCACATATTGAGGCTATATTTCACTTTTACAATGAATGCAAAAAACAAATCACGACCTCACGCTGAGCACACACGATTAAAACAGTTTAACTAAACGTGGGGATGAATTTACTTCAAGGCTTATGTTATACGTCGCATTTGGTCCCGTCGAAAATGCATTTTCGACAACTGATTGATTTTCTCAAATAATCACATTTGCAATTAATTAATACTTTACCAAAGGCCCCGTCGACACGGAAGTATTTGAAAACGCCAGAAAATTCTTACGGTTACGCGTACCGTCCACACGTATCCGGCGTTTTCGCCCACTGAAAACGGAAGAACTAAAAACGCTCTCCAGAGTGGAAGAATTTGAAAACGACGCCTGAGCGGATACGTGTGGACAGCTTTGCCGGATAAATTTGAAAACGATGACGTTAATTTGAAAGCGATGATATCAAATCGTTTCCATATTAATGAGGTTTGTTTCAAGTCTTGTGGCTTATGCTCAACTTTATATTGCTATAATATTATTAGCGTCATATGAGTCCTTTCTTTGGTTATTTTCTTAGTGAGTGGAATTTTCGCCAATCTAGCTTTTTACCATTTGGGGAAGTATTTTACGCGAGAAACATGTATGGTTATATTTTTTATACACAACATGCATATTAGACAGTCAACAACAACATTTAGAAGTCGTCTGTCCAAACAAATTTCTCATTCTTGTTTTTTTTTGTTTTGAATTCGACATCCCACCTGTGACACGTGGGTGAAACACATGAAGGTGTACTGCGGAATCAAATAACTTTAGCGTTTTCGAATCGTTTAGAATGCGGATAAATATTTTTGCGTTTTCAAATTCTTCCGGCATCGTATAGACGGGGCCTCATGCTCAATGAATATCCATGAATATAAACCTCAACTTAATTCACCTCAGTGTTTGTTTAGTGTGTGATATATTCACGCACCTTCTGCAAATAATTGTTAAATAACCTGTTGTTGATAAATAGAACTGAAAAAATAATTAATTTGTAAGTACAACAGAAAGCACTTGTACAGACACGGTTTCCCATCGTGTTATCGCTATTATTGTGACATCTATCGAGTCCTTTCCAGCAGTTTTCGACGGGGCAAGCTGATAGTCGTTCAGACGCAACGAAAAGTCCTCAGTTAACGCACCCTGAGGGCAAAACCATATTCCCGCATCCTCTTGGTCGACTTTTACTTCAGCTTTTTGGTTCATCACAACTGAACGATATTGTCTACGTAAGATAACCCCAACGTTGTTCTTTGAGATCTTCAACGTATGTGTCACTTGTTGTCCTGGTTTCATGGATAAAACAGTTCTGTTAAAATAGATGCCAGGTTGATTTTCAAACGCACTTCGAATAGAAAACGTGTGTACGCTTCGAGGAAGAAACTGGGTTCTGTTTATATTGCAGTATTCCACTTTATCTGTAATCATTCCGCCTGATCCTTTTCCACCGTAATATAAAACAACAGTAAAGAGTGAATCTGGTAAAATAGTCTGACTAAAAGACGAAGTAGTAGGCAAAAATTTACGGAAAATGGGTCTTTTTTCACGGTTGGCTTTTCCTTCAAGGTATATTCGAATACCGGTGGTAAACAATATAGGATCAAAGATATGATGACGGTAGCATCGTAAGATTCGAAATCGTTTTTGCCTGTAATAAAAAGGTGCGCCATTAAAAGCTGAGGTCATGTTTTGGTTTGCTTGAAAGTCGTGCACATAATGAAAGAAATCTTCCAGGCCTGTCCCTGAAAATACAGGCGCATTTGCTTCGTCTGTCTCGATTATGATGTCTAACTCATGTGTACTCGCGATCATCTTGTTTCTGAGAAAGAAATTAACGGCAACAACATGACCCCACTGGTTTTCCAGATGAAACATAGTTTTGTGGTGATTAACGTCAAATCCTTGCTGAACCAACTGAGCACCAAAATTAAACGAGGGTGATATTCTAATATCTTTGTAGTAACTTGATAACAAATAGTTGCAGCTTCCAAACCAGCAGGAATTGTAACAGTAATTTTTGCAGACTTCCAGAAAGGCATTTCATAAAACAGGTAAGCAGTCCAGTCAGTTGCTAGCATTTGTGACGCCTTATCGCCACGGGTAGCACATCTTTTCTTCCTAATTCCGGCAGTTAAACTATTAACTTCGCGAATAAAATCCAGTCCAGTGGTGAAAAGTCCAGCCAATGGAATTCCTTTAACTTGAGGTTTTTTTCCATCCCATGTCATTGTTATCAACATTCTCTTCCAATTTTTTGAAATGGTCCCTTTTTTCTTTTGTAAATCATACAGACGGAAGAACATGGATTGAATGACTTTAGCAGTATTTTTAGCGATGTAAATGACAACCTCGCGTCCTGCATGAATGGTTCTACAATTAAGTTGACACTTCAATTTCACTCCTGGTCCATATTTGTCGGGTGAATTTGCCATTTTCGATAAAACTTCCGTCACGCTTTCCAGATGTTTAGTTTTTGGATCCGTTAATTTGTTTGATACAGATTTCTTAAATTCAGGCTTGATTTCCGCCCCATGAACTAGTTTGTTTGCTATTACCGCATAATAGGCTATGATTTTACAGTAAGTACCTTGTCTATGACACTTTATCGATCCATCCCTCTCCACTTTCTCTTTCATTTTTGAGGTTCCTTTCCATTTCACAATAACACGCAGCGACCTCGCGTAAGAAACAGGAAAGGTTATCTGGAAACCATTCATATTGTTTATTCCGTTTGGCCGGATAAATGGCTTCGAGAATGGATAGGTTGTATTTCGTGGAACTACTGGTAATGTGAACATATCTTTCCCATCAATCTATAGAAAATTTAAAAACGCTGCATGAGACAGTAGGTGCTTGTACATGAATGCTTTCTTAGCAGAATAATTATGATATACAGTATACACACGTTGCATGTATATGAAGTACAAATCTATTGTTGACTTGTTCAAACGTAAAAAATCCTGACATTCGAGTCTCCCTTTAATATATTGGGTAAATTATAAATTTGTTTCATATTTATGAAAATATAGATATTTCATCAAAACTTTGCAAAATAACTGTTATGCATTGACGTTTGAAAATGAATGACGCATGCGCATAACGTAGAAGACCGTCTATTATGACGTGAGGTGCAATGGTATAATGGCGGGCGACTTTGATTTCGCACATCGTGGGTGTGTTTATCCGAGCGGAATTAGTACCCTCACGGGGATCATAGTGAAGAAGCATTTTTTTTCAAAATAATTTGTAAATTTATACCTCAAATGTAGTTTTTAGTATATCGAGTTCGGTGAAAAAATAACAGTCGTTCAAATATACCAGGTCCATGATCTTCAAATAAAACAAGACCACCTCCGCCAAATCCCACAGGATTATAGAAATCCCCATTGCGTGCATTGGCATCATAGCTTGTTTGTTCAACGTATGTTCGTCCGAATCGCCGTTTAGAAATCTCGCTAAAGTCAAATTCCCAAGTAAGATTGTTTGACGGATCCCCGTGGAAAATATGAGAGATATCTAAGAAAGCAAAAATAATAAAAACGAATTCAGTGTAACTTTCCGGGTTTATAAGCTTAAGGTGGCTCGATACAGTTTTCAAAAATTCCATGGTTCATCACTTTGACACGTTGAAACAACGTATTTGTATGATTTATTCTAGAGATATTGGGGGTTTTATATTATTTTGATGTCTCTACTTCTGAATCGTATTAGCATAAGTAAGAAATCGTCCGTTGCTATGGCGACACACGTGTACAAAATTCACTCAAAAATGGCCAATTGCTCGGATAGTTGGAAAACATGGTGACCCCCAATTTTTTTCGTGCATAATTCTACTTGGAAGAAAAACTAACAATTAGCAAAATATAAAAAAATTCTATAATGGCAAAAAAAAATTATCGAAAAAAATGTCATTTTTACATTTTTCAAAAATGTGGCATTATAGAATTTTTTTATATTTTTCTAATTGTTAATTCTTCTTCCAAGTAAAATAATGCACGAAAAAAAATTGGGGGTCACCGTGCTTGTTTTCCAACTATCCGAGGCAATTGGCCATTTTGGAGTGAATTTTGTACACGTGTGTCGCCATAGCAACGAACGATCTGTTACTAAAACTAATACGATTCAAAAGTACAGACATCAAAATATATAAAAACTCGAATATCTCTAGAATAAATCACAAAAATGCGTTGTTTCAACGTGTCAAAGTGATGAACAATGGAATTCTTGAAAACTGTATCGAGCCACCTTAATCCTATTTTTGTTGGGGGGCGTGAGGAATCCCCTACGGTCGAATGCTCACATTTCAGAAGAATATTGGACGAAAAATTTCGTTAGTGGAAAAATTCTGCCTAGTTGAAAACCGGCCAAGAGCGTTCCTTTCACCGGTCACAATTGAATTCGTCCCATCGAAAATTTTCGCCTTGTGGTAAACCGCTTTAGACTCGTTTTTGTAAACTGTTCCAGGACGGGGTTTAAAAATTTGAGTTGTGTATATTCATTTCCAGTCGAAACTATGACCCTTAATTTAATCACCGGCAATTGTCTTCTAACACGTTCATTCGTTCATTTATTCTTCCAGAGTTGATTGCAAAATTTAAATTGATTAATTGGTATTTTAATGAGCAATTACCTGTGTCAATAATTTCACCCTTCAACTTTTGTAAAACTTTCAATATTTCTTTGTCCTCGATTCCTACAAAGCACGAATTGTCAAAATTAATGCCGTAATAACCATAGAAAAGGCTGAGAAGCAAGCGGTGTAAAACATTGTAATATAAAATTTCGCTAAAATCTAGTTATCCAGGGAGTTTATGCGATCCACAACGTGCCTGGATAGCTCGACTAGGCTAGTCAAATATTGCTGCTTGAAATAATCTATATGGGAAATTAATTATGCTGCCAGAGCTTTGAAATAACTATATACAAACGTTTCAATTAGCTGATATTGCAGTTTCATATTATGTAAAACAGCTATCACTTTGCAGCTGCTTTCACGTCATCGGGAAGCCGTGAAATTGTTAGATTTATATATCATATAGCAAGCGCGCGTGTTGTGAATCGTGAATCGTGAACTTCCTAATGGCCTAATATTTTAAAACACAATTAAATAAACCATGAGAAACGCGATATGTGATGTTTCCACAGGGCAGGGATTTTTATTATTTAAAAACCTGGAGTATAAGGAGATTTGCCGAAATATTTCCAGAATTGACGATTTTCCCTCAAGGAAATCGACAAATCCCCAGAGCGGAAGGTGTAAATTCGTTGGCAACGTAAAGCGTACGCTAAACATTTCCCTGCTTCTCTCTAGCGACCCACAAATATTGCGTGCTGCGTGGCGGCTTCCACGATTAATCACCTCTCTTGCGGTGAGTACGTAGTGGCCGCTGTTGTAAAGGATTGCAGAAATTAATATACGAGGACGGCGCTGGTCAGGTGAATGTAGTATCCGCTGGTAAATGCGATATAGCTATATACTATGAGTCAAGGACCTGGATATGAGTTTGTATGCGTTTTTATGCGACAGGTAATTCAATTCAACTGTTTTAGGGTCAACATGGTAACCATGGCGGTCAACATGGTAACGCTGCCATAACACAGTGCGAAGATCATAATTATACGTATGTGCATTAGATCATATACATATGTATTTTGCGCTATATAAATTTTAAAAAATATTATTAAACATCTGAAACTGACCCCATCTAAAAACGGCACATTCGCTATAATGCTATCTGCCAAACTAAAAAAGCTTTTGCTATGCAGAGGGGTTTACATGGCTCAGAAACGGTGCTTTTAGGAGTGGTCCTTGGTAAGGTTAAATTGCCTAACACTGATATTTTAAGAGATAATGACCATGCACCACTCATGGCTGCAAATGTCAATTTGTGGGTTACAACTTCAAATAAATAGCAGTTGCCCTACGATATGTTTGCTCCTAAATCTTTCTACTACAATCAAAATTGGCACTTTTCTAAATATATTATTGCTTTTTTGGTGTAAAATAGGTGATATTTTGTGACCAATATAATAATATGAAATTTACCTACATCCTGTAAATTGACGGATTCCGCAAACATATATTAAACATATAGAAAACATGTTGTAGGCCCACTGCTATTTATTTGAAGTTGTAAGCCACAAATTGACATTTGCAGCCATGAGTGGTGCATGGTCATTATCTCTTAAAATCACCAGTGTTAGGCAATTCAACCTTACCAAGGACAACCTCTAAAAGCACCATCTCTGAACCATATAAACACCTCAGCATAGCAAAAGTCTTTTTGGTTTCGCAGATAGCGCTATAGCAAATGTGCAGTTTTTCGGTATGGTCAGTTTGAGATGTTTCGCCCAGTGTTATGGTTCGGGCAGCGTTACCATGTTGACCGCGATGGTCAACATACCCTAAAACAGTTGAGTTTACCTGTCCTAAACGAAACGCATACAAACTCATATTCAGGTCCTTGCACCAATTTCACGGCTTCCCTGTACCTACGTACAATTTTCGCCATTGGTGATTGATGTCGATGAGTTGAATTTTGAGAATGTACTCCATGTTGATATACAATCAAAACAAAGGAAATGGTGCCCAAAACAAGAAGAAAGATCACTTTGTCTCTAAGACTCTAAATTAAAAAGATGAAATGTCACAATGGTTTGATAATTAAAAATAGTACTGATACATATGGTTTGATAGTTATACAGCTAATTCAAAAAAGGTTGTCCTTCAACAGCCTTACACATTTAACTCTAAGCGCGCAAAGAGTAATGGAAATTTCTATTCTCGTAATTATAAATTCATATTTAGTTGTTTATTGCGTATTTTTTGTTTTCAAAGTATTCGATCAGAACTAATGACTTTAAAACAGTGAGATACGCTACGTTTCGCTACGATACGGTTGAAGTGGAAAACGGCCGTAAGAGTTTTGCGGTAATGCAGATTGCAATGGGCAAATATACAAATATTTGTTGCATGTGCAGGGAAATAATTTTGGGTTTAGATATTGCCAAACTCTGTATGAGTGCTGTACGTCGCTCGTCGCCGGAGACGAAGGAAATACACGACAACTTTATACTTAGTGCCAGGTTTTACAATTTTCTATCAAGTTATTTTCTGAGGAAATTTAAACCAGGGAACTTGCATACGGAAATGCATAATTTATTTAAAACAAATCACCATTACGCCAATGAGTTTTTTGTCGATCGAAAGACTGTTATACACTGACACGTGCTGAAGATAGCGTTCATCTACATGCAGGCAGGCTGTCTCAAAACAATCGATTGACTTTTAATATGTTTTGTTTGTGGAAAACAATTCTAATTCTCTGTGGAAAGCAATTCTAATTCCATGCACCGGTGGAAATTGAATGAAGATTATTATTAACCCAGATGTACGCATATAAATTATATAGGTTCATTTTTGCATTCATGCAAACGGATGGGCAGATTTGATTTTGATTGCTATAATTTTTATTCTGAAATCATTCGAAATATAAATTATAAAATATATCATAGGAAAGCTAAATAACTGCTCTTTGATATGCCTATATCAAAAGAATAAATTATTTAATGCGATAAATCTTGCATAAAATTCTTTTAGTTCCCAGGTTGTTTTATTTGTTTGCCTTAAAACGTGGATAATTTTACTGCCGTATCTCATAATATAATTGATATATTGCAGAATACAGCCACTCTCAAATAATGAAATAAATCAAAGTATAAAAATTGACATAAGTAAATTTAGAACCTATTATAGTTACAGCGTCTCATCAAGCGATGCTCATCAGATGGAACAGCATGCAGTTATTTTTGTTGCACTCAAGTTGTTTACTGGTTCAGAAGTCGATTCTTATTTAAACCAGAGGATATTATGTATATTTAAACGAGAGGATATGTCTCAAGTCTCTGCCGCCGAGCCAGTTTTTGCATTGCAAATTGAAGGAAGGGCAGGAAGGTTGATGCTGCAGGACAACAATGTTTAATGTAAGATTTGGTCGCGAAGCCGTTTATATACGAAAACTTGGCGACTTATATTAGCGACTTATTTAACCACGAACAAATGATAGAGCGTTTATACGACTGTTGGTGACTTACTTAAGCCGCGGCTTATTTAGGCATCGAATCATAGGAATTGCACCCGTGCAAACTTTGGTTTGCTAGTCCAGTGCTCTTCCATGCAACTGAGCTATACTATACAGGGTGTATAAAAAAAGGTAATCGAACTTTGGTGCGCTATTATACGTGAACTACTCATTCTATTAACGATTTTTTTCACATTCGGAAAGGCTAGGCTTTTAACTATCGAATGACATGTTTTTTATACCAAATAGTGAAAAAATGAGGAAATAGGAGGCTGATAAAAAGTGTTAGTCAAAATCGCATATTTTCACGTCTAAGAGTTGGGACTGAAACCATTGAAAATTAACTCCCTTTGGGACTTAATTGAAGAATTTTGCTTCGGAATAAACGGTTAGGTGGAAAACGCGGGCATGCGGACACGCGGACATGCGGACAAAAATCCTAAAAAATCATTATACTCGCATTCGAATTAGAATATACAATTTCAGCGATTTCCGCAAAAATAAGAAACGTGAAAAACAAGAAACCCTTTCCTTCCCCACTCCTCAATTCCTCAATTAAGCTCGTCGCTCCAAAAAATATAGACAGTCTTGGAGTAAGCCGTCAAGTCATCATAAAAATTAACTTCGGCTCGTACAATTTTTTTAAAACTTGTATACTTTACGCGTATCAAGATTACAGGAAGGTGAGTGAGTGAAGTTTTAAAAAAAATACAAAAGGAAACATGAGAAAATACATTTATCTTTATGCATGTGATGTCACAAAAATCAGGATCTCAATTTTCTAGCATGTATTCGTTGGAACCACTGCTGTATATAAACATTGCTAAAATACACAAGAATAGGACTTCATTTTTATTGATTTTATTATAACTGTATTTGCATGTGTTAAATCATTACGCTGTAATTTGAACGGTATCTTTAAAATGCGTGCAATCATTGCAAAAATTTGATTAATACTGCCTGAGGATTAAGGTTGGCAACTTTATCACGAATATTTAATAATATATTAATACACACATATCAAACTTCGCTTGAATCTAAAAAAGTTCCTCAAAATACTGCAAAATAACTAAATATAAATGACTTGGATATATTTTCTAAATATTTTGAAAAACATTAATTTATCGGGATTTGTTTTGTTGATAGGCGGGATCCCATTTGCTTGACTTGACGGCTTACTCCAAGACTGTCTATATTTTTTGGAGCGACGAGCTTAATTGAGGAATGGGGAAGGAAAGGATTTCTTGTTTTTCACGTTTCTTATTTTTGTGGAAATCGCTGAGATTGTATATTCTAATTCGAATGTGAGTATAATGATTTTTTAGGATTTTTGTCCGCATGTCCGCTCGTCCGCATGTTCGCTTGTCCGCATGTTCGCGTGTCCGCATGCCCGCGTTTTCCACCCAACCGGAATAAACTACCGGCATGTGCATATTAAGTAGGAATAAATCACATCATAGAACATTCCGGGCAATGCGGCGTAAAACCAGTGCAAGCTGTGACATGTTCGTGATTAATTGTTTTTGTCTTTTGTTATCCACTGCTTTAATTAGGCTCAAAGGTGAAAATATGCGATTGCGGCTAACATTTTCTATCAGCCTCGTATGTGTTCAATTTTTCACCATTTGGTAATAAAAACATGTCATTCGATAGCTAAAAGCCTGATCTTTCCGAATGCGAAAAAAATTCGTTCATAGACTGAGTAGTTCACGTACAAAAGCGTGTTGAAGTTGGATTACCTTTTTTTTATACACCCTGTATAAGTCAAGAAAGTTTGAATAGGTGATATTTCGAAACTAACGAACTAGTCATTCAGATGTCCAGAGAAGCATTGAGGCCGAATAGGTAAATTAAATTCACTTATTTATGTCGATATTCGCTTTGAGCGCGAAAACCGTCTAGCGATGACATGCAATAGTTGAGATTAAATTAAAATTAAACACGGAACTTCGGTCTTCAGAGTATTTTTAACTATTTGTATATAGACAGTTCACTGATATAAACTAACAGTAGCTACAAACCTACCGAGTTTCCAAGGTATTGGAGTAGTTTCAAGTAACCACTTATGTTACGTCGACTATGTTGTATTTTAGTTGGTTGAAACGATACCATGTCTTCGCTAGATTGATGAATAACTGTCCGGTACAAACTTTCATCAAGCATATATACATTTGCCTCTACAGGGTGAATAAAAAAAAACTGACACCTTTGAAATTCAAATTAGCCGCATAGCGGCTGTAATGTGACAGAAGTTGCCTAAAATATTTCATTGGTATACGAAGCATATCATATTAATTAAACTAAAACATAAAGTTTGTTTCCTTTGGGAGTTAAAATGCATTCTAAGCTCTGTAAGTACAAAAGAACAGTTTTATCAAATTGTTTTTGTTTGATTGTACATGGGAATTGTAATATTCCAGCCATAAGTTCGTAGCTAATTTGAATTTCAAAGGTGTCAGGTTTTTTTTACTCACCCTGTATACAGGGTGTCTCAAAAAAAACGCAACCACTTAATATTCTAAAATTCATATTGTTTATAAGCTCAATAGATTTTATGCCCCTGGGATTTTAAAATGGCTTCTAATCGCACAGTTCAACTGCTAGTAGTCAAATCAGCTAAACTAATAATGGTGCAGCTAACAACCGAACAACGAGTTTTTATTGTCGTGCATGATAACTTGAATGCTAACTGTCGACCTTGTAAAATAAATTGTAAATAAAATTTTACTCGTTAAATACTTTCAATTCAGCTCGTTGGTTTACGCACCCGACTTTGTTTACCGATGATTGTGCCGCTAGAATATGATTACAAGCTTTCTCGCATTCCAGGGGCCAAACGTCTTTTGTGTTGTAGAACAAAGAGGATATTCATGAATATTAAGTGGTTGCGTTTTTTTTGATACACCATGTATAACCATTGTTCCTTAAGGCAAACGATGATTTCGTGCAAGCGAATTTTTACACCTCATTATAGCTATTAATTTTTAGCGTTATTGAAAATAAAAAAAGAAATTTCAAAAGAAATGAATACTAATCGCAATAATTTAATGAATAAAAATTTCGCGAGGGCGATTCGCACATATATTCACTACCATAAACAATAATAACGTCGAGCTTTCTTACTTCTACGTCTAAAAAAAAAAAGCTATTGAAATCACTCATTGTTAAAGTTTGAATGCCGTGTTCATGAATTTTAGCCCGTGGGAATTTAATGCATATTTAATTTGTGACAGCACTGATAAAGTAAAGCAATGAACGTTCAATAGCATAAAATGCTGGCCATAGAAATCTAGAGATTAGACATCATACTCAAAAATCATTCTTTCTGATCAAATCGTTATTAATTAAAAGGAGATTAATAAAGTGAATGTATGTAATCATCGCAATGATGTTAATAAAATACCATTTGTGTGATCTTTTTAACATTAATAGAATTCATATCAAATTCATTTAACATATCTTTTCAAGTAAAAGCACTACAAAATATACAAAGATGTAAGTGGTGGAGAATTTTATTCAGTAGAGGCGTGCAAGGAATCCGTGCTTTGTTTAAACAGTATGTACCACAGGTAGTCAAATTACCGGCGTTAAAAAACCCTTGTAATTCTTTTATTTTTTCTCAGGCCGTAGCAAACGTTATTTTAGTAAAAAAAAACTTGCCAACCTTGTCATAATATTAGTAGATTTCGCCCATAAATGTAGCAGTTATTCATGTATATAGCAGGATTAATATTTGAAATATTGTGTCAATGATTGGGACAGAACTTTACATGCAGGACGAATACACTGAGCACTGAATTATAAAATTATCAATAAACTAAGATTCATTACGACCGTCCAACCCAAAGCCAAAAATATCCAAAAAACTTTAGATCAACTTGTAAGTATAACAGAAAGTACTTGTACAGATATTGTTTCCCATCGCGTTATCGCTGTTATAGTGACATCTATTGACTCTTTTCCAACGGTTTTGGACGGGGGGAGTTGATAATCATTCAGATGTAATGAAAAGTCTTTCGTTACCGCACCCTGAGGACAAAACCATATTCCTGCGTCCTCGTGGTCGACTTTTACTTCAGCTTTTTGGTTCAGGACAATTGAACAATATTCTCTGCGTAAGATCACACCAACGTTGTTCCTTGAGATGTTAAATGTATGTGTGACTTGCTGCCCTGGTTTCATCGATAAAACTATTTTGTTGAAATAGATTCCAGCTTGATTTTCAAACATACTTCGAATGGCAAATACATTCACGTTTGGAGGGATAAACTGAGCCAGATCTAATTTTGCATATTGTACTTTATCAGTTATTATTCCCCCTGATCCTTTCCCCCCGTAGTATAAGACAACAGTTAAAAGTGAATTCTCTGAGTTGGTTGGACTAAAAGACGAACTGGGGGATAAAAAATTACGAAAAGCGGGTTTATTCCAGCGATATAAATTTGATTCAAGATATATTAAAATACCAGTTGTAAACAGTATTGGGTCGAAAATCATATGACGGTAACATCGATAGATTCGGAAACTTCCTTTTCTCTTGACAAAGGGAATGCCATTAAATATTGTGGACGTGTTTTCAAGGCCGTGAAAGTCGTGCACATAATGAAAGAAATCTTCAAGACCTGTTCCTGAAAATACTGGCGAATTGGCCATATCTGTCTCAATAACAAAGTCAAGCTCCTGAGGACCAAGGACCTTTCTATTTCTTAAAAAAAAATTGATCCCAACCACATGACCCCATTGGTTTTTGAGATCAAGAATAGGTTTATGATGCTCAGTATCGAATTCTTGCTGAAGTAATTGAGCACTAAAATACCCAGTTAAACGAGGATTATATTTGTCAAAATCCAATTCCTTCGTAGAAACTTGGGTGCAAATAATACCGGTTTCCAAATGAGTAGGAATTCTTACAACAATCTTTGCAGACTTCCAGAAAGGCATTTCATAGAACAGATAAGCAGTCCAATCAGTTGATGACATATTGGACGCACAATCACCATGGGTACGACATGTCATATTTCTCATCCCAGCAGTTAAACTGTTAACTTCGCCAATCGAATCCATTCCAGTCGTAAAAATTCCAGCTAATGGGATTTCCTTAATATGAGGATCCTTTCCATCCCATGACATTGTTATCAATATTCTCTTCCAATTAT
Source organism: Dendronephthya gigantea (assembly GCF_004324835.1). Lineage (NCBI taxonomy): Eukaryota > Metazoa > Cnidaria > Anthozoa > Malacalcyonacea > Nephtheidae > Dendronephthya > Dendronephthya gigantea. Next base: position 170,931 of record NW_021163157.1, on the reverse strand, counting down.
TTGCGATGGTCACTTTTTCATTTTTTAAATCATACAGACGGATAAACATGAATTGAATGACTTTAGCAGTATTTTCAGCGGTGTAAATGACAACCTCGCGTCCTGCATGAACGGTTTGACAAGAAATGTTACAATCTGACCTTAATCCAGGCGCATATTTCTCCGGGGAGTTCGCCATCTTTGATAAAACTCTTCTTGTGTTTTCCATATGTTCAGTTTCCAACATTGTTGATTCTTTTAAAACAAATTTTACAAAATCACTCTTTGGTTTCGAGCCATAAACCAGTTTGTATGCAATTACCGCGTAATATGCTATTTCTTTACATTTTTTGAACAGTTCATGGCATTTCATTGATTTATATCTTTCAAATGTTTCATTCAGCTCTGCGCTTCCTTTCCATTTCATGACAATACGCAGTGATTTTGTATAGGAAACAGGAGAGAAGATGAAAAAACCACGCTTATTGATCATATTGTTTGGCCGCATGAATGGCAGTAGAAATGGATAAGTTGTATCTGCCGTGGGAACGCATGGAACTGTGAACAGGTGCTTTCCGTCAACCTGAAAAGGAAACAATTTTAATTATTGTAATTATTTATATAGAAATTTATGTTCTCCTACAGTATTTCATTCATTTTACATTCATCTGATATTGCGGCGAAAAACGTCTTTTTAAGAATAATTGTGCCAAGTTTCATTCCGATCAAACAAGTAATGCTAGAGCCTTAGGGTTTTTTAAAGAGCGTCACCCCCTAACAACAACAACAACAACAACAAGATTAGCAGCGGTTAGGGACCAGTTCCTGGTCCAAAAACAAGTCTTCGCCATTTTGAAAAATTCGCCTAGGTGATTATCGCGCAATAATCCAAAGTCGATCGACAAATCACAGGTCATAATTTTGTAATCACCTTTTTTAATTGCTTGTGATGCGAAGCATAGCAAGCTTTAAAATGGGCATTTTTTATTTCTATTTTTTTTTTATTTTTGGTCGGGTTCTAGATAGTAGACCTTCGCGCGGCCAGCGTATTAATTACTAGTGACTCATTATTACTCAGTAACTCATCATGCATTATTATTCAGCAATTCATTCTTATACGAGCGACTCGCTGTTATTCACTAGCGATTGTGTCCCCCGGATTTGCTGGGAGATTCCCCCTTGGTTTATTGATATTAATTCAAGCCTGTCATCAAGCCTGATATTAATTCAAGCCTGTCAGCCTATCTCTCCCTACTCCCCAGAAAAATATTTGTTTTCTACAATATTTCTGCGAAAGCTATCAGAAGTTGTATCTATTTACTCAAATATCCGTTCGCGCTATCTCTGTAACGCCGAGAATCTACCTGGAGCATTCAAATCTCAATGTTTTCAAATTTCAACCATAGTAACAACCTGCGACCTCGGTCTCTAATTTCTATGCGTGCAGAATTGAAAATTCTTTAGAATATTAATTTAGGGTTCAAAAACGAATAATCAGTTCAAATTTGGCAGACGACATTTATAATCTTTCTGAATTACCCTATACGTACCCTACCCATGAAGTCGTACTAAAACTTATACCTCAAATGTAACGTAATCCATGTCTTTTGTAAAATCATTAACATGAATCCATAACAGTCGTTCAAATATGCCAGCCCCATGATCTTCAAATATAACAAGGCCACCTGCATCAAATCTAACTGGGTTAAAAAAATCTCCATCACGACCGTTGGCATCGTAGCTCGTTTGTTCAACAAAGGTTCTTCCTAAACGCCGTTTAGAAATCTGACTGAAGTCAAATTCCCAGGTAAGATCGTTGGACAGATTCCCGTGGAAAATATAAGTGATATCTAGAGGAAATGGGGACGTTTATTAAATGAAAAGATAAAATGGAATAAAGGGGTAATTCGGGAAGTGGAATATAGAAAAAGGAACGGGACTGATAAAGGAAGTCCTTTTATTAATATAGCAAATGTATTAATACGAATATAGGAATTCCCCCCCCCCCCAATTAATCTTCTAACTACAGCCCTGATTGTTCACGACAATTACGACTAGCTAAATGTAAAGCAAACAGTCGCGCCAGCCTCACAATGAGAATTTTGCTTCTCTTCACTTCTTTTTGTAGTACTTTGAGTGGGAATGCTACAAGACTCCAATTCAAGTCAGAACAGTTGTAAAAATGTGTCAACTCTCGGCAGAAAGATACACATTACCACGCTCGCTCTTGTCAGCGACCTCTGCAGCTCAGTTGCAAGAGCACTGCACCTGGTCCAGGCTACCAGCAACGCAAAAGTGCAGGCTTGATTTGTGAAAAGTTGCATGGCTTTTTCACAGTGCTTCAATTCTTGTAACAGTGGCGTAGCCCGAAGCATTTGGCCTGCTATGTAATATTTCCGAGTTATCATAATTATTTCTTATTAACTTGCACAGCTTTTAATTAGACTAAGTTAATAATAACGTTAGCGAAGCAATACCTGAATCAATCATTTCTTTTTTCAATGTTTGTAAAACCTTCATAATCGCGGCGGCATCTTCATCTCCTGTGAATTGTAAAATTTAAGAGGGATGCTCATTCACCATTCCTTCCTAATAGATTATGAACTTTTTGAACTTTTTTGTTTTACAGACAATTAGTTAGTTCGGCATGCATGGACTAAATGCAGGGACGCCAGATATCGATAATTGGGGGGGGGGGCATATTCATATATTCAAGTTCACACACCGTTAAAAAAATAGATTTCAAAAGAAATCAATAATGCAGAACACGAATAAATGAATATATGCCTCCCCCCCCCAAATCATCGATATTGCGGCGTGCCTGACTAAACGTCACTTGTCTCTCAGTTAGTTTTTACCCCGAAAATGTTCGTGAATGAAAGAGCGCTACAGAATAAAATTGGGACATCGCTCAGGCACGCCGGAACATCAATAATTATAGGGGGGGGGGCATATTTCATATATTCGACTTCTGCATTATTTGTTTCTTTTGAAATCGATTGTTTTTACGGTCTGCGATCTTGAATATATGAATATATGTCCCCCCAATCATCGATCTTCAGGCGTCCCTGACCCGCCACTAAAACACACCTTCAAATTAATGCTATGGTAAAGAGTTGGTTTTTGACACTTCAAATCTTCAATTCTTTTAAACTTGCATTTTGTCGATAGTTAGCATTAATGATACATACATTACCTGAATCAATCATTTCTTTTAATGTTTGTAAAACTTTCCGGAACCGTTTTGCTGCATCTTCATCTCCTGTTAATTGTAAATATTTAAGAGGGATGTGAAGGGAATGATTCCTTCCTTGTTAATTATGCATATTTTCGCCGCAGTGTTTAAGTGTTTAATGTATATTTGCGGTTCTAAACAAACAACGAAAAGCAAATGGTTCAAAACAGGTCCAAAATCTTGATATCAGGGGCGGATCTAGGATTTTTTTTACGTTAGTCAAAATTTTCGTAGGCCAATTTTCGTCGCCAATCGTCCTCCCCCCACCAGATTTATGAAATTTGTGAGGCTTTCCAAGCTTAATGCCAGGTTATAGTCTGCTAAATTCCTAGGGCACAGCTATTGAATGCCACAAAACATTGTGTAGGCACTGAAATGGAAGGTTTAAAAAGGGACGTTTTGTGGGTATAAAATGCATGTTTTTATAGCAATAGTCAAATCTCAATAATGGTAGAAATTTACCCCTTCGAACAGACCTCTCAAGAAATTTTCAGCTCAAAATGTTATTGTCTAGTGAAATGTAAGAACACAGGTTTATTACATTATCATTGAATTTGGTCAAAGCGAAATTGCTTTATATTTATATATTATAATGATTTCGCAAATATCCATAGCTTTCTAAATCTTTCGAACTGCAAAGTACAGATTATTACACTAGCTCACAATCTATACAATGCCAGCAAGAAGAATCTGGGTAATGCGAATAATCAATACAACAAATGAGAATATGAATAGGCTCGAAATTCTAAATCGATTTGACGGGCGAATGCAAATATATGCTAATAACAGCAGCCTCAAAGCCTAGGTAAAATATATAAGCTAACAATAACATAGTTAAATTATCGGACCATTGTTTACATGAACTTATAGTATTATCAGAGTATAGTTTACATAAACATCAACATTGGATAATTTACCTTATAACAGTACACTTCTCAATTCGTCGAACACATGCGAGTATATTTAATACGAAAACATCAATCTCTCGACAACATGTTATTTAATAGTGTCATGAATATAGCGCCCGCATAACTGCTCTATACCGGTTTTTCTTTTGAATTCCCTTGCAAAGAACTATACATTCGACTGCAAAACACGGGCTCTGATCGGTCATGATCGGTGATATCACTCACGGTCAAAAATAAATGCATAATATAAATACATAAGAGATGCCTGCGGAGGAGGCTAGTCTGACTTCTGATCGCGATCGTCGTGATCGGTCAGGAATTAAACAGCCAATAAGAAATGAAGATCAGACCAACCTCCAAAACGATCACACTTTGTGTCGCCATGGAAACTATCGATCTGACCAATCAGATTGATGAAAAACGCCCATAACCAACCTCTAAAACGATCAGACCACACCTCCAAAACGATCACCATTTTTGTCTCCTTGGAAACCACCGAATGGGCCAATCAGATTGACCAGAAACGATCAGGCCAAACCTCCAGAACGATCACGATTGTGCAGTTTGAAATTTGAATTCAGAGCGGGGATATCAAGAGAGATCAGTGTTAATTTAATTCATTCGGCCAGAAAATTAATTATGCCGCTGCAAATTTACAACTGGACTGCGTTCGGAAAAATAGATATTATTTCACTTTCATTGAATTAAATTAGTGCGGAATTTTTACGTTAGTCGCGTGATTGGTGTGACTACCCCTACATCCGCCCCTGCTTGATATGAAGACTGAGATATAGGTTTCTAGTCAATTCGTTCTCGTGTAGCCGTATACGTTTTTTCGTGAGCTATTGCTTCATCAGGATTAAACGTCATTTCAAAGCATGAAAAAAAGCATTTGTTACTCTATTAATAGCCGGTGTCATCGTGTTCCGTCCTGTACATGCTTAATTTAATTAAGGTGACTATTGATCAGCTCGATCAAAAGCGTAGAACGCCGCTATCATATATATAAGAATACGCTATTTCCTAAATGCATGCCTCTTGGGATATATACTTTTTATTAATCACACCTGCTCCTTCTTTGCTAAGAAATGTCGAACCTCAATCTGTTTGTGCAAGCCTTGCTTAACGGAGTGGTTTGTACAATTTAAAGGTTGGATATTTTCCGTTGTGAACTAGCGCCCGCCTTAGTGAGTGACAAGTTTAATGTCGATAGCTAGCGTTAATGAAACAATACCAGAGTCAACTGTATCTTCTTTTGATGCTTCAAAAACTTTCCTTTTTGTGGTATCTTCATTTCCTGTAAATTGTAAATATTTTTTAAGTGAAATGTAGACATTCCTTCTTCATAGATTGTTAATTATGCATATTCAGTTTGCCTTCACAGGCGAGTCCTGGAGTCAAGCTTTATTAATGAAACAAACGAATAAAAAAATTAATTAGAAATTAAAATATTGAATTTGAGGAAACAATACGAGATGATTAATTCAACATTGTTGACAAATGTATAGTAACCTGTGAGGTAATCGCTGCAGTGTTTCTCAACATGGAAAAGCAAAACGGCATGTTTAAAATCTTGACGTAAAGAGAAGATTTTTACCGTAAATTCGTTCACGTGTAGCCGTATACCTTTTTCATAAGCAAATTGCCTAATCGGGACTTCATTTGCAAAACGAACAGGGTTTCAGCTCTGCAATTAAACTTATATAGCTGCGAATAATACATCATTACGTGCGACCTTATATAGTACTTACCAGTCTGAAACATACTTGGAAAATGTTGAACATATGATATACGTTGATGTACGAACACAAATATAACAAATGAAATGAACATGAGAGCGAAAAGAAGTTGTATCCGGCTCCGAGCGCTCTAAATATACAGAGAATTTAACTTAGATACGTGAGTCAGAATTTCTACCTATACCTTTTTAATTCTTTTTCTGCCCTTTCCTCTCCTTCTCCCACTCAACACTTGTTCTGTTTCTTTCTCTTCTCTGAGCTCTCCCACTTTCTCTCTCACCAAAATGGCGTTCAGAGTTCCCGCAGTTGGATTATTATGAAAATAATTATCGTTTTTCGTTTATCGTTTTAGTTTAGTTCTTAAAGTTTTTTACCGAGTTTGATTTTTTTTTAGGCATCAAAAGTTGAATTTTAATTTTACGAGTTGCTCAAGAGGTCGCAGCTGTAAGCTTAATATTTATATACTCGTCCTGTTCCGGGAAGATTGTTTTTAAAGCGATTCATGCACTATTAGGATATGAATGTGCGCTCCCCCTACTCATGCATAAAATCCTGCGTTTTAGCCGGTGAGCATGCGGTGTTTGGCGGCAAAATTATGTTTCGTTCCGAGAAATAGATCGATAATTTCAAGGGTTCAAGGTACTCGTTTGCAATGTTGTTTCTAAAGGTCGACACACACAGCCTCGTAACCAGGCGCTTTAAATAACTTTAAATTTAGGCACACTAGATTTAGACTTAGGCACGCTGAGTGTGCGCGACACAGCCCGGACGCAATCCGCAAGCCCAAGCTGTGAGTTTAAACAAGCGACACTATCTAGACGAACTTATGTAGACGAATATATCTAACGAAACAGAAACCCGCAGAAAATGCACGGGATTTGGGAAGTTATTTAGGTGGTAAAAATAGTGCACAAGAGCCGTTTTGTGATGAATTTTTCGTAGTTCGTCCCCACCCTGTTTTTATACTAACAGACGAACGATGCATCAAGCTAGACGAACAACCATTCAAACTAGCTATTCAGATAATTAGTGTTGACGGATGATCCGTCTGTTTGCCCGTGTTTACACAAAATAGAAGACGAACCATCTTTTGCTTGCCCAGTTCCTCTAAACGGATGATCCGTCACTAATATATATCGTGCTATTGAATTTAATGAGTTCACGGCAACCAGAGTAGCGATAATTACGATGGATTATATACCTGGTTTTAATGAAAGTAATCACCACACAAAGATTAACTTTCACAACCCAACGTTTCGACACTCCGGTCTAGTGTCTTCAAGTAAAATAAATCGTATTGAGACAAAAGGATAACACACGATTATATCCTCCACAGGTAACGATGTTCTTTGTGATAAAGAAACATCTTCTGTGAGTCTTTTTTCAGCAACTTTGATGACAAGATTGTCTAAAATCCCCTGTCGCGACTAAATGCAACCCCTCAGAGGGTGACTCCTCAAAAACAGGCTTTGCTATAGTTCTATACATTCAGGGAATTGCAGAACAAATCAGGAGGATCCTGAATAATTGTGGTATAAAGGTTGCCTTAAAAAACCCTTTCAGACACAATAATAGTGGTATAAAGGTTGCCTTAAAAAACCCTTTCAGACACTAGGACATATTTTCGCAAAACCCAAGGATTGCGTAGCGACTAAACAGAAAACTCATGCTGTATACTCTATACCATGTGGCGATTGCGAGAAAGAATATCTAGTTAAAACAAAACGCCAGTTCGGCACACGTTTAAAAGAACATCAAAAAGCCGTTTGGAACTTAGACAGTTCAAATTTGATAGGTGACGTCATTTTGAGAGTATATAAGGAACCGAGTTCCATCATTAGACAACCCCTGATAAAGACACTACACCGGAGTGTCGAAACGTTGGGTCGTGAAAGTTAATCCTTGTGTGGTGATTACTTTTATTTATAAAAACCAGAGTAGCGATAATTACGATGTATCGTGCTATTGTTGGTAGCTAATAAAACTGGTCTGGTACCGATATCTCGCAAAATTTCCTTTCAGAATTGAATTTTTTTCAAAACATAGTTTTAAATCAATGAATTTATTTTCCACTACATTTTGCACGTAAAAACTACGTGGAAACTTAGCAAATATATCCAAGTTCCTTTATATTAAGTTATTTTGCAGTATTTTAGGGTAATTTTTTAGTTTCAAGTGAAGTTTGATGTGCATGCATGTGTTTATATATTATTGAATATTCGTAAAGTTGCCAACCTTAAGATATTTATATATTAGTAAGTAGCACGCGCCACAATTTTTACGTTACCTATGGAACAAGTAAATAAAAAACCCACCATGTTAATCATCCACAGATACGCAGAAGTACAACTTAAAATATTACGATAGTGTTGTGTTTAACTGCTTTTCTCGATGCCAATAACTTCTTTAGAGTAAAACGACTGTTTTTCTGCCAGCGATCCACTTGTCCTCCACTTGTTTCTGCCAGCGATCCACTTAATCAGGGACCCAAAAATCCAAATCTATAAAACTATAGTATATAAGTATTTTTTTCTAACCGTTTTTCCAGCCAGGTTTCAGTCGCGTCTGCGCACATGCGTTCTTTGTTTACATTATTATTATCTTAATCCATTTCATTGAAATTCTAATCTATATTACCTCTGGGATTTTACAAGGGTTGAGATTTATATTTCGGATTAACCGAGCTCGAGGTCTTTACCGAGAAACATCGGACAGAGGTATTTTTGAACAGACCAAGCTCGGAGAGCGAGTTTATCATATGGCATAAGGTATGTATTTGCACTTGAAACAAACAAGAAATGCATGAATTAGTATAAGTAGCCTGTCACGCATTGACAAAAACAAAAACAAGACGTCTTATTAATTTCAAAAGCAGTTAAAATCTCTCTTGAGCATTTATTTGTGCGTTTTTCATTCAGAATTTCTCTGTTTTTCATCTCGTCCTCTGTTTTTCATCTCCGGTAACGCCGGTTACGGGAAAGTGCTGGTCCAATACGGGAAAGTAATGGACCGCTCAAAATTCTTCTCAACCAATTACTGAACTCCATTTCACCGAAAGTGACGCTTGCCATATAATAGAAATAATTATTTATTATTATTCAATTATTATTTTGTAATTAAAATATTATTATTATTATTATTATTATTTGTAAAACCTCGAAATTTATACTAAAACAATTAGTCGCCTCAGTCTCGGTGATTACAAGCGTTACATTGACTTGTAATCACCTCGCCTTCGGCGACTACAGTGAGCTTATTTCAAGTAAAATTGGATCTGGCTGACTTTCATAATGTGTTATTGCAGGATTCAGAATTATACTCTAATTAAAACCTGTAATGTGAGCAAGACAATCATGTTGCAATGAAGGGGCTAGATATAGAATTTAGCAAAGAGGACAAATAATGAATTTCCAGGTGGAGCCATCAGCCAGAACCAGAACTGAAGTGTAATAAATGGCACCTGTTGCATGGTTATATTGCAATGTCCAATGCTTAAAACGTATTTTTACACCCTCCCTTGCTTGCTACTAAAACTTGTATAAAACTCGTAACTACATTAAAAGTAGTTAAATCTTATGGTTAGCTCGAGAATACACGATTCTGATTGGCCAATCCTGCTACTAACTATAGTTAAAAGTTAACTACCTTTTTATACAACCGGCTCCATTAATGGAGTAAGTCTTATAGGAGTATTTTATTTCATATTAAGGAGCAAGCCATAAAATCCATATATCAGATATTCAAATGTATATCAACACAACAATGGACGACTTGCGCTTTAGAAAAATTTTTGATCGAAGTAATAAAAAGAAAATAAATCAATTTAGTGCAACTGCAAATATAGGGAAAATATAGCCATGCGAAGTTGGCATGTTTTGGCATATCTTGAGGGTACTAATTCCGCCCGGAGATTAGGAATTACACCCGGAACCCGGGAGAACATAGCGGAATTCAAGGTTGCATGTCCTGTCATGGACGGTGGACAGTCGACGTTCGACCGTTTTGTTATTTACGCGCACGCGTGAGTTACGACTGGTAATCAACGATGCTCTGATTGGCTATGACAGAAAGCTTGCATGTATTTTAACAAAGAATATTTTAAGAATTCCTTCTCAATAATATAGTAAGTTACCTCACTAGTTGTATAGTCAAATGGCCGACGCATTTGTCTGGGCTTCCTATGGGGAGACGTGTCGATGCCAAATTACGATCCTAGCAAAGATTAGCCAACTCCATTTTCAACTGCAACCGGTAGTTTGACTCAAAGGGAGCTTTTTATATTAAAAGCGCCTTTATCGTTGAATTATTTTAACTTTTTCCTTGTTTTATTGCATTTTTCCGATATTTTAGATGAAAATACTGTCAATTTTTGTAAATACGAGTCCACAGTCTTGTTCAAAATCAATAATAGCGGTCAATAATTTCGAAATACTTCATGCTATTTCTCTGTTTAACAACCCCACGCAAACTCCACGCAAGTTAACTACGTGGTTAGTTAATCATCCGACTAACTACGTTTTGTGCAACGCAGTTAAGTCGTGTAGTTAACTAATCATAGTTAAGGATTTAACTACAGTGATTAGCGCTAATCATAGTTAAAGTTAACTAAGTTTTTATACAACCGGCCCCAGCTGTCTTTACGACCGATCACAAATGACGGAAACATTAGCTATAATATACTCGATAATATATAACATCGACCGATTTGGGTTGTGTGTCATTTCATAATATAAGTTTAGGTCAGCTAAGGTTAGTTCAGGAAATTGTCCACTTGGTTTGAAATAGCGAGGGGTTGCTGCAGCATGCATGTATTTCTAGTATACTTTTGTAATACGCGCGGAAATGTGTAACTAATTTTGTTACAAATTTCCGGCCGTAATACAAAAGTCTACAAAATTCGACAATTTCGCACGACTATATATTTTTCGTAATTTTCAACAATTCGCTGCCAAAATTACACATAGCAGCTGTGAACCTGAATTGCGTGCAAAAAGGATAAAAATATATAAGCTACAATATAATATAAGAAGTCTTGAAGTAGGAAACGATTTACACTACGTAGCTAATTAGCTAGTTTAATGCAGAGCTACTTCACAATTTGCTGCATTAAAAACTCTAACCGACGACGGAATAAAAGTATTTGAAAATCTATTTGTCTTTGCTCAGTTGTAGTCAGTGAAAGGGCGAATTTACCTCAGATCGTACTTTATTTCCTGCTTGGGAGGCAAAAGATTCGTCAACTTATGATTACGAATTACAATTTCATTTGACTAAATTTTTGGCTGGCTACGCCACTGGCAAAAGTTCGCGCGGGAAGTGGCAAAAATCGTGACTTTCTAAAGCCATAAAAAGCCAATTTTGATCCTGTTTTCAGAAATGAAATCAGGAAAGTGGGGATTTTAAATTGAGCCAATAAAAACGGGGTCGGAAATTTCGTTGATGTAGTACTTCAATCAATATGAAGCCTTTAGCACTTCAAAGCAGCGGGCGGAAAAATAACAATTAAAAAAGACACTTTAAAGTCATTTGACACTCGCGATCTAATCATTAATTTTCGCTTGTCTTCACTGTTCAATTCTATACCTATATTAAATGTATAACGCCTATGGCTAGTTCGGAAAAGAGGTGTTCGTATTATCGAAATTTTGGTATAAGCGAGGCGGTCTCAAGGCGTGAATGAACATTCCATATGAGGATTATCATAATGAGATCTTATTCCAAAAAAAACAGATTGATTGTATACAGGTTTTCCTTTCAACCAGTCTGCATACATTAATTCAAAGATCAGTTAGTAGCTATTCTCCTGCTATACTTTTGCACGATTTAATATAAACTGTTGCGGAGGCAGGCCGAAACTAGGACGATAATTGGGGAGTGGTTATTCATAATTATTTTAGTTCTTTTGTACGCTATTGCACTTACAAAAAAAATCCGTCGGGCAGAAATGGATATATGAATAAACACCCCACAATTATCGCTTTAGTTCGACCCTGTGTGGATGAGGTCGAATTTTGACATTTTCAGGAATTTTCGCGGCTATATTGTATAACTCGCATGATAACTGCCGAATGCCATTATCACACTCATATCATACAATATCTCCATTAGCAACTATATATAATAGCTGTATACCATATAATTTATATAGCTAATAACCTATTGAGTAGGATGAAAGAATGTCTTACACGAAATTTACTTACGGGACATTTTAAAAATCTATAAAGCAAATATTTCGAATATCTATACAAACCTAAATATAGCTATATATATATATATATATATATATATATATATATATATATATATATATATATATATATATATATATATATATATACACCCATTTGCAAAAACGTTGGCCGCAGATAGATAGATAGATAGATACTCGAAGTCTAATTAGAATTGCATATGATTACATTTGCATGGGATTTCAATCATATTACACAGCATATGCAATTCTAATTAGATTTCGAGTATCTATCTATCTATCTATCTGCGGCCAACGTTTTTGCAAACGAGTGTTATATAATATATATATATATTATATATATATATATATATATATATATATATATATATATATATAACGAACAACTAACGAACAGCTAGGCCTAAATACTGCAAAAGCTGGGCAGAATTCCACCAGTGTGATACGGCAAATTCTGAAAGAATACTAGCGAATACGCCATTATCTCTGGAAATATGCGGAAGTATATAACCTTACTTCCTAATTTCGAACCAAAATATTTAGTAGCAAACATACACTACTAACCTTTATGTTTTTTGACGATTGTTTGATGTTGGAAGTAACAATAAACCGAGTAAAATGTAATGAATTATCAGACAACGTGACTTGCAAGTCTCAACTAAAAACAACATGCGTTCGCAAAGCACGTTGGGATGTATAAAATAACTGTTCTACGGGTTAATGACATTATCGGCCTTATCGCTAAGGGTGAGACTCGCTGTGGCGCGCTAGATAGAAGCCACTTTGGACCTCTCTCGAGCAATATGTCGCTAGTGAAAGTTAAAATTATTTACGACTATTTTGTTACGAAGAAAGTAACGCTAATTTTTATGGTGGAAAAAGATCCAATGAGTTTAACTTACGATGAATTCAAAATTCGTCTTACAACGGAGGTTCTCCACTTGGAGTACATTGGTCCATCTTTGCGATTTATAATTTTGGAGGATAATTTGGAAGTTGATTTCAATTTTCAAATAAAGGGATTGTTAAAGAAGGAGTAAAATATTCCCCCCTCCATGTCTTGGTTGCAGGCTTTCAGTCTCTCAGTATTGGCGCCATAATTTTTATACTGTCGCATTAGAAATTTCAAATTTATTCGCAACATTAGCGAAACTCCCCAAAAAAGCACCTGTATCTTTATTGCCTTTCCTGAATACGATATCGTTAGGCGAAAGGGCATTTCCGTTTTGAAAACAACGACCTTTCTGTTTACTCGCCACACTTTGTATAAATTCAACTACCGTACGTCCGTTATTTGACCGTAGAAACAGTTTTGGCTTTGAGGATCATAATATCATAATATCCCCCATGGCAATGTCGCCGGGTTATCTCAGACATAAAAAACAAAGCAGGTTGGTTCATACGAGATGCAAATCGCATAAGTTCACATTCACAACTTTAAGAGTGCCACATGATATGACATTGATCGATCGCATATGATATACAGGGTGTCCCAAAAAAAAGTCCCCCCTATTGAAATGAAGCCTTTGTTGATTTGAATGCATGATCAACGCAGTAGTGTGTAAATAGCATAGTTATTAGGTTGAGGCATTCAAATAAAGCGTCTTGCTTTCAATTGGGTTTATCATAATATTAAGGCAATCAGATTCTAACAAAGGCTTGATTTCAATAGAGGGGACTTTTTTTGGGACACCCTGTATACATGCATGCAAAGTCCCCTCGCCTGAAGCACAGTTAATAGAATATACATGGTTTTGAGACTAAATAAAAGTACAATACAACTCATTAACTGTGTTATTTTCCACGTCTATGCAAAAAAATGGTTCCTTTCTCGTCACGTGTCTATTGTATTTTAGCCAAACGTACCAATGGCATTCGTCTTGCTAAGCTCATCAACCTTGACTTGAAAAATATGTTCATTATAAGATTGCTATTGGTTTATCTGTGCAAAATACAATAGACATGTGATGAGAAAGGAACAATTTTTTGCATAAATGTGCCTCAACATAGTTAATGAGTTGTATTGTAGTATTATATGGTCTCAAAACCCCATGTATATTCTATTAACTGTGTCTGAAGCAATATATTTCCATCACTGAAAATCTATAATACTCGTTTCTGCTGAATGATCGAAGTCGTAAAGTAAAATCCTATATCTTGGTACAATTATAAAGTCGACTCTCGAGCTATCAAATTCGACTATAATCATAATCGCGCAATCACGTAAAATTCAGTTATCTGCTAGCAGATAACTGAATTTTGCGTGATTGCGCAATTTATCTGTCAACTATTAGCTAATCAAATTGCTTTTACCACTATAATGTATAATAATACTAATTATTAAGTTGTTTATTACAATGATCACACTAAAACATATACTAATTATTGAGTTACTTTTGAAACACTTTAATGATAGAATCAGAGTTTTTTTTATTAATTGTCAATTTGTTCCAAACCACTGCACCTCTGTACGAAAAATATTTTTTACCAAAATTTGTATTTGGCTTAGCTGGTAAAAGATTATGCTCAGTCTGTCTGGTTTGATAGTCATGCACCGCGTTTGTTTTTGTGAAAAGGTCAATGAGATAGTCAGGAACTAGGCTGTTTTTTACCTAATACATTGAAGTGCATTATTGGTTATTTCTTTTAACACTCAAATATGGTATCTCAAGTTCATTAAGTACGTCTACTGACCTATAGTCATAACCACGCTTTGTAATGATACGGACTGCCTTGTTTTGTAAGCGTTTCAGTTTATTTTGCAACGTAATTCCAAGGCATCCCCATATTTGTGAGCAATAGTCAAAGAGTGGTTGGACCAAGGTTTTATAAGCTGTAACAAGAGTTTTCAAGTCTGAGAACTCTCGAAGCCGTCTCAGAACATAAAAACTCCTCTTCACTTTCTTCGTAATGAGTTTTACTTGAGAATGCCAAGTCAAAGTCTCATTGAGCATCACACCCAGTGATTTAGTGGTGCTAACTCGCTTATAGGCATGTTTTCTTGGCAGTTTACCTAATCCGGCTGCCTTGTTAAGTGACATTGTTGTCAACAATTGAAAGACTTCTAATTCACTTATCTCGCTGAAAGTAAATTCCTGTGTTGATTCTCTGATGTAGGTTTCTGGGAGAAAAAGAGTTCGCGGAATTTTTTCCGATAAAATTCTGCGCAGATCTGTAAAATGATTATTAAAAGCATCAGGAATATCATTTGTGTCAATTGTAGCACCATGTTTATTGCATGCATATTTCACTCACATTACTCTCCTGCCACCGGCATCGAAAAAGCGTAGGTTCGATCCTGCCGGAGGACCTATAGTTGACTCATTTTTCCATCAACTGTTCCTGGCTTGAATTAGAAGTGTGTATAATTCCATGCACACGAAATTAAAACCGTTTGAAACCTTTGCAATTTACCTACATCGAGTGAAGTGCCAAAAATCATTATCGATTTACCTAATTTAAACTAATTAACTATTCTAATTAACATGCATTTTCAATGTGAGAGTTTAAAACTCTTATTCAAATCGAAATAATTCCCCCCCCCAAGTTTCTCCCAAGTTGAATATGCATCGCCTGTTTGGTCAAATTTGTCTCAGTGCCTTTCCAATTTGGTAGAGTCGATCCAGAAAAGGGCCTTACGGATAATTTACCCCCTTTTGCCCTATGAAGACGCCTTGAAGTTATCAGGGTTCTTTTGGCCAAAAATTTATGGTAAGAGAATGTCATTCAATGTTTCGTGTATCGGGTCTACATACTCTTTGAAGGCCTCAATTGTTCGCATAAAGTAGGTAAATTTTGATTTGTATGCTTTCGTAAGGGCAATATAGGCTGCGTGAGGTTGGCTTTGGCCATTTCTGCGATTTATGAGATATCTTGTACCTATCCTTGAATTTTATCTCTACAATACCGATCTTTATATTCTCATTTTGGGTCCTATAACAGCCCCCAAGTGACGTTTTCTATGCATTTGTTGCATCTTCACTATCAGCCAACACTTTTGGTAATTCATTAAGTAACTGTATTTCTTTCCTTCCTTTTCTATGTGCTTGTACCAATTATATAAGTGTGTCAATCTTCCTCCTCGTGCTGAATCGTCAGCCAGCCATACTTGTTATATTTCTGGTACTATTATTAATATTATGAATTTGTTGAGTGCAAATTAGCATGAGAATGTTCAGATGCGCTATAAAATCTTATATACACAACTGAATATAGACTGATATATAAATTACAGGATTAAAATTGAAGTAATTACGGCTCCAATATTAGTTCTAAGAGTAGATAAGAAGGAAACAATAAGAAACGTCAGGTAATGTCATAAGCTATGCAAAATAAATGATTTTTTTAAATTTGGTATGTTCAATCTCAGACTTTAATCGTTATAGCTGTGTTAACTGAGTACCAGGACATAGCTAGAGGGTCACCTTGTGTGGTACCTTCCTGCGCACGACAAAATTTTTAATAGCAAACATGTTTCGACTTAATTATAAGCCATCTTCAGTGCGAATGAATTAGTTATTTACATTATGAAATCTTTGAAGTAGAAATATGATACACGCGAGGTGGTCGATTACTCCGGAAACAAAGAAAGACGCTACGATTGAAGTGGAAAACAGGCCTTAATCCAATATACTAAATACCAACAGCAGGTTCACTTAGAAGTTGAGAGTTAAAAGGTATTTACAGAAGTTTTCTTTTATTTGTTCCCGTATAATTATATAGCAGTGACGATTACATGATGGTATCCCCCCCCCACCCCAAAGTTTTAGTCCTAGGACACTAAATTGTTCGTCCGCTACAGTGTGATCTGAAATATAAGGCACAGCGAGAGTTTCTCTACACGGCGTACGGGGTAGAACAGTGCAGGAGATCCGCAAATTTAATTTATGCGTAGTTTCTCGGTATACCCCAGTTATTGTTATTCTGAAGATAGGCACAAACGATTTGTCCTCGTTAAGGCCCAAAATAGTCGGTTCACGCGCATTGACGACTTGGTTGCTCTATTGCTGGATCAATACAGCGTAAAATTGGTATGCGTCGGCATGATTTCCCCACGAAAAAACAACCCTCGTTTTGAAAAGCAACGTTTAATGCTCAATAATTATCTACAGGTAGTTTTAGAGAAGGTCCCGAGAGTGTTTTTATGGACACACCATGGCTTTATACGACCTTCCGTGACGCCATTTCTACCTGACGGCGTCCATTTTAATCCAATGGGGCAATATAAGTTATACCGAAGTTGTCGGGGGCCATTCTTCAAGCAATAAAAATGTTATAAATTTCTATATAACAAACTGCCCTACGTTACATTTACTTTCTAACCTTGGTAATTTACAAACTTTACTCGCAATAACGTGATTACTTCTGCTATTATCTATTCTATCTTTATCTATTACGAATCCTCACTATTTAATGTTCCGGCGCCTTACGGTGGTTAGTTTTATTTATCCTACAATGACATTTTTTGGGTGCAATCGCTTTACTATCTTTAACTTATCGCGCCATAAGTTTTTTTTAGAATGCCACCCGGGCGTCGTTCCATCAGCAGTTTGCGAGATCTATTCAGAACCAACCAACGACGTCTCGCTGAACTCCCAGCTCACCCAACACTGATTCTGTTGATGCCGCCCCGTCAGCGGCAACGGTGTCGGCGAGTCAAGTGCGTGGCCTTATCCGACGCTGGTTCTTCGGTTGCCGAAGCATTCACGCAAAAGCTTGCTTGTTTCCTATCAATCTGTGCGTCATCCACGCCCACAATGGCGTCTGCCCGAACAGCTTCTACCTCCGGAATCGAAACCTCATTTCCGAGCTTTAATGGAGATTCTCTGGTCAACGACGCACACACGTCCATAGAAGAAAACCTCACAGGTAAGACCACTCCTTTTCCTCTTCCGTGCTCAAGCGCTTCGTGTCCACGAGAATCGTTTCACTCTGTAGCTTTGCCTCTAGATTCGTGGATTTCGGATAGAATAAAGTTGAAAATATGGAATGAGAAGTTTGTCAATCTGAGTATTTTGTCTTGTGGTCCAGACCTTGCCGCTAAATACGAGATTAGTGTGCGTAAATCTGACAGCGCTCAACCAGTTTCCCTTGTCTTTGAGCCGACTGCAAAATCCAAATTTCGCACTCATTTCTCTAGTGCAAAACAGTCGTTTGAAGCAAAACATTTACGGTCTGCTCTTACAACCCAGAAGCGGGTGACTTAAAATTAAAGAAAGAATCGCCTCGCTGGGCCCTTTCACCCTTCACCCTTTCCAAATTTTCGTGTTTCGCCCCTGGGTCTTGTTCCTAAAAAACAACCGGGTGATTTTCGCATGTTGCTGTCCCAACAGCATTATAGCCTCGTTTACACTACACTCAATTTATTGGCACGGCACAGTTAAAATGGGTAACCGTGCCTAATTTTATATTAGTGCTCAGACTTCCAAAACAAAAGGCCAATTTTTTAGGTGCCGGGCACCTTTTTTAGCCGTACCGTGCATATAAATCGAGTGTACGGTGCTATTGTTCAAGCCTTGTTATTTCATCAATCATAACAACATTGTTCCGACAATAGTGAACAACATTGTTCCAACAACTGTTGTTGGGGAGATGCAGCACAACATTGTTCAATCCTGTCCAGAACAATGTTGAACAATTGATTTTTATACGCGTATATGGGTACCTTTATTGCTCGTGGAAAATGAAAAACTATTTAGAATGTTCTTTGACGCAGACGTCTTCCACTTTATCGTCAACAATTAAAAATCGAATACAAAGGATATTTTAAGCTGAAATTTTCCTGCCAGACATAAAATACTACTATTGCCCAAAATAATTTATTATGCATAATAATTATTATTTGTCGCTGTTTATCGTCTTAATTTATAACTCTTTGTGGAGGTCTGTCGAGCTATGATTTCACTCACTCACCATTGCAACGCGTGGTCACTACACGCTCCTTCTGACTCAAAGCATTGAATCAGTTTTCTATACGCGTAAAAACCGCGGGGAGCACTGAGCAGTGTTCTCCCTATTTCAAAGTAAGATTGACATTATGCCCCACCAGCTAACATTTTTTCCTTCTGATTTTTATTGCCTTTTATAATTTTCATAAGTTACCCAAGCTAATTATAATTTATGTTATAGATGCAGACAATTCGAAGGAAATGCAACGGAATCTTAAAGTATTTAGGTAACTTCTAGTTAAATTCCTTTTTGCAATTAGCAGTGCTTCCCAAGAAGTGGAGATCTAGCTACGGGCTTGTCTCCTGGGCTAGCCAGACCTGGATTAGCTATAACATTTACACGCGTTTAAAACATTTCAAAACTTTATATAGATTACAAATCGTTTCTTTTTCGCCCTTTATTCTTGAAGAATAACCCTTTTCGTTTTCAATAAATGATTCCAGATAATTTTCATTGGATCTGTTATTATTAATTTTCCCCCGAAAAAATTATTTAGACTGTCCACCCTAAAGCCAAAAAAGTATAATAAGGTTTAGATCAACTGGTAAGTATAACAGAAAGTACTTGTACAGATATTGTTTCCCATCGCGTTATCGCTGTTATAGTGACATCTATTGACTCTTTTCCTACAGTTTTGGACGGGGGGAGTTGATAATCATTCAGATGTAATGAAAAGTCTTCTGTTACCGCACCCTGAGGGCAAAACCATATTCCCGCGTCCTCGTGGTCAACTTTTACTTCAGCTTTTTGGTTAAGGACAACTGAGCGATATTCTCTGCGTAAGATAACACCAACGTTGTTTCTTGATATCTTAAATGTATGTGTGACTTGCTGCCCTGGTTTCATCGATAAAACTGTTTTGTTGAAATAGATTCCAGCTTGATTTTCAAACATACTTCGAATGTCAAATATATTCACGTTTGGTGGGATAAATTGAGTCGTTTTTAATTTTGCATATTGTACTTTATCAGTTATTATTCCGCCTGATCCTTTCCCACCGTAGTATAGGACCACAGTTAAAAGTGAATTCTCTGAGTTGGTTGGACTAAAAGACGAACTGGGAGATAAAAAATTACGAAAAGCTGGTTTATTCCAACGATATAAATTGGATTCAAGATATATTAAAATACCAGTTGTAAAAAGTATTGGGTCGAAAATCATATGACGGTAACATCGATAGATTCGGAAACCTCCTTTTCTCTTGACAAAGGGAATGCCATTAAATATTGTGGACGTGTTTTGAAGGCCGTGAAAGTCGTGCACATAATGAAAGAAATCTTCCAGACCTGTTCCTGAAAATACTGGCGAATTTGCCATATCAGTCTCAATAACAAAGTCAAGCTCCTGAGGACCAAGAACCTTTCTATTTCTTAAAAAAAAATTGATCCCGACAACATGACTCCACTGGTTTTTCAGATCAAGAATAGGTTTATGATGCTCAGTATCGAATTCTTGCTGAAGTAATTGAGCACTAAAATACCCAGTTAAACGAGGGTTATATTTGTCAAAATCCAATTCCTTTGTAGAAACTTGTGTGCAAATAATTGCATTTTCCAAACCAGTGGGAATTCTCACAACAATTTTTGCAGACTTCCAGAATGGCATTTCATAGAACAGATAAGCAGTCCAATCAGTTGATGACATATTGGACGCACAATCACCATGGGTACGACATGTCATATTTCTCATCCCAGCAGTTAAACTGTTAACTTCACCAATAGAATCCATTCCAGTTGTGAAAATTCCAGCTAATGGGATTTCCTTAGTTTGAGGATCTTTCCCATCCCATGACATTGTTATCAATATTCTCTTCCAATTCTTTGAGATTGTCACTTTTTCATTTTTTAAATCATACAGACGGATAAACATGGATTGAATGACTTTAGCAGTATTTTCAGCGGTGTAAATGACAACCTCACGTCCTGCATGAACAGTTTGACAAGAAATGTTACAATCTGATCTCAATCCAGGCGCATATTTCTCCGGGGAGTTCGCCATTTTCGATAAAACTCTTCTCGTTTTTTCCATATGTTCAGCTTCCGACATTGTTGACTCTTTTAAAACAAATTTTACAAAATCAATCTTTGGTTTCGAGCCATAAACCAGTTTGTATGCAATTACCGCGTAATATGCTATTTCTTTACATTTTTTGAACAGTTCATGGCATTTCATTGATTTATATCTTTCAAATTTTTCATTCAGCTCCGCGCTTCCTTTCCATTTCATGACAATACGCAGTGATTTTGTATAGGAAACAGGAGAGAAGATGAAAAAACCACGCTTATTGATCATATTGTTTGGCCGCATGAATGGCAGCAGAAATGGATACGTTGCATGTATTTGCCGTGGGAACGCATGGTACTGTAAACAGATGCTTTCCGTCAACCTGAAAAGCAAACAATTTTAATTATTGTAATTATTAATATATGGATAATTATATTCTCCCACAATATTGCGCAGAAAAAGTATTTGTGTGAATTATAATGCGACCTCGCATAACTGTTTCCAAACTGTTGCTCTTCCGATCAAGCTTAGGAATTATTCGATGTGATAAATCAGGAGTTTTCGTTACATAATGTTTGCTTAGCCCTTTCGTAAACAGCGAAAGTGGCTATAAAAACCAAGAAGCAACAAAATTGTTTGAAAATTGATATAATAATCCTCAAACGCAGAACAAGTTATATTGTGCAGCATCCAAGGGGGGGCAATCCATCTAAAAATTGAGACGTTTCAAATCAGAAATAAAGATTGCCGAATAATGTTATATTAATTGAATAATGTGATAAGTATTATATTTAAAAAAAAGTTTCATTAAAAGTTTAATCCTAATTTTTTGGTTAAAATCAGACAACTTTCAATTAAGACCTTTCATTAACAAAGGCATATGTTTGCCGAGCAATGCAATGCAAAAATGTTTTTGTAGCCTCAAGTATTTTACCATTTTAAAATTATTATTTAAAAAGAATTGTTTGCTGAAGGTGAGGTGAATTTCGCTGTTTAAAACCGAGACGATTCGGGGTTTTACTCAGCGATATTCACCACACTTGAGGTGAATAATTGCTTTAGTGAAATACATGGGTGTTTCTCTTGAAAAAACAAATGTGTTGTAGAAAATACATGTTTTGCAAACGTAAACAAATCAGTTTTATATCAGTTATAAGACAATGTTTTCCCAAAATAAAGTTATAAGGTGTTTTACAATGTAGTTTTTTACCTTGAAAATTGTTTAAGGCCTTACTTTTTCACTATTTTAGTGCTTTCATAAAATAATATGTGCAGTATTTTCGTTAACATAGCGTATTCCCTCGTCAGTCACTTTGATCGAGAAAAACACTTCGCTGCCATTTTGAAACATTAGGTTATCGCATAATAATTATCCAAGGTAGCTCGGCCAGTCACAGGCCAGAATT
Organism: Dendronephthya gigantea; assembly: GCF_004324835.1. Lineage (NCBI taxonomy): Eukaryota > Metazoa > Cnidaria > Anthozoa > Malacalcyonacea > Nephtheidae > Dendronephthya > Dendronephthya gigantea. The sequence goes on along the minus strand of NW_021163157.1, from coordinate 148,504 downwards.
TTCAATAATCAACGTTGCAATTATACTTAACAAATATAATATTTAATTATTTTATAATATTAGAAGGAATTACAGGGAAACGACAAAATTTAATTATTAGATCAATAATGAAATTCTCTCTACATGTTAGTTAGGATGTTGCTTAGCAACAAAGACAGCTCATTTCGCTTTCAGTAGGTGACTGTACAGAAAGAAATTCAGCCCTCTTCCCGAAATTTTAGCGAAGCTTTCTTCGCCGGCAACAACGCTTTAGTTTTCAGAAGAAGACTATTGCATTTTAGTGTTTCGTGTTCAAATTTATAACTTGTTTTGTGAATTTATGGACCAATCATTTTTCAAGCGTGTATTATGGCCTGACAATGCACAGCCGTTAGCCAACTAAATTGCTCGTTGTGCAACACTTATATTATAATAAACTATTTTCAGTATATCCGGAACTTTTAAGTGACTTCAAAAATTGTAAGAATATATCCTGTTGTAAAACCTATTTAGTAATTTACACAACATTATTATGAACTTACGATTACAACCGTTAGCCAAGTAAGTGAAGCTCGTTTGAGTTACCGGATATCAGATAGAATATTAGATCAACAAGAAAATTCATTAAACAAGTAAATAATTTTATGGAAAGAATCTGGGGCGAGTTAGTCCGAGTCACTTTCTCATGTATGGGAAAGTGCAGGTGCAGTAGTGAAATTTGAAATGTATCGTAAAAGTTGATAAAAAGTCTGATTATATGGATAATAAATTATATAAAAAGGCATCAATTATATCATTATGCATGTATCTAAAAACGGTGGGGTTCTACTCCTAAGAAATGTATTTGGATTTTGAAATATTACTGCAAAACGTATAAAAAGATGCAGGGGCGCCGGAATAATAACGGGGGCAGATATTCATATATTCGTGTTCTGCATTATTAACTTCTTTTGAAATCGATTGTTTTTACGATCTGCGAACCCGAATATATGAATATCTGCCGAATATATGAATATATGAATATCGATATTCCGGCGCCCCTGAAAAGATGTATCTATTTTACCCAAATATTCGTGCTGGCTATTTCAGTGATACTGAGAATCTACCTTCAGGATTCAAATCTCAATGTTTTCAACCATAGTAACACCTTGCAACCTCGGTTTCTAATTTCTATGATATTTCAACGGGCGCATAAGTGAAAATTCTTTAGAGTATTAATTAGGGATTAAAACGAATAATCAGTCAGAACAATCACGACATTTATCTTCGGTCTGAATTACTCTATACGTGCCCTACCCATGAAGTCTCACTAAAATGTTATACCTCAAATGTAACGTAATCCATGTCTTTTGTAAAATCATTAGCATGAATCCATAACAGTCGTTCAAATATGCCAGCGCCATGATCTTCAAATATAACAAGGCCACCTGCATCAAATCTAACTGGGTTAAAAAAATCTCCATCACGACCGTTGGCATCGTAGCTCGTTTGTTCAACAAAGGTTCTTCCTAAACGCCGTTTAGAAATCTGACTGAAGTCAAATTCCCAGGTAAGATTGTTGGACAGATTCCCGTTGAAAATATAAGTGATATCTAGAAGAAATGAGAAAGTTTATTAGAGAAAAAGATAAAATGAATTAAAGGGGTAATTGTTGGTGCATGCACATGTGTATTTAGGATGATAATGCTTGATTGTTTTCAAAAGAAATTAGCCAGTTATAGCAGAATATATGAATATGGCCCCTCTCGAGTAACGTTCCATTTGCGCCAATGGTAGCCAGCCAGACGAATTTTGACCGGTATGTATTCTGAGTTATAACTATACATGCCCTTGGAAATTTTAGTATTGTTTTCACAGTCGATGAATACTACCAAGATGTTTTTTTACATAGCAAGACAAATCGTCTGGCTGGATGCATGCATGGCTGTACGCTACTTCTTATCAACATGCATCCATTGCGTCTAGTCAGGCTAAGTTAAGGTTAGCGAAAGAATACCTGAATCAATCATTTCTTCTTTTAATGTTTGTAAAACTTTTCTTATCGCGGCGGCATCTTCATCTCCTGTGAATTTTAAAAGAGATGCATCATTAATTATGGACATTTTCGCCTGGTAACCTGTAAGGTACTCGCTGCAGTTTTTAATTTCATATCTGCGGTTCTAAACAGCGAAAAGCCAAATGGTTCAGCGCATTTTAAAAAGCTTGATATGAATTATAAAACTGATAGTTTTCTAGTCAATTCGATCTCGTGTAGCCGTATACGTTTTTTCGTGAGCAAATTGCTTCGTCACTTGAAAAAAATGTATTAATAGACCATTGATAGCCGGCGTCGTCGTGTTTAAGATGGTACACCACAAAAAGGTCACTTGCATGATTATAAAATAGAAAATATCGAAATAAGTATGCCAAGTAAGTAAGCTTTAGTCGCTTTAGAGCTTGGTTTTATAGAACACATGCAGGGAGATTTTTTTCCGCAATATACTCAAATTAATTTCGGTACCATTGCAGAAATTTTTTTTTTCGATGTGTATCTAAACACCGAAACGACTGCTGAGGTGAACTTAGCACGTGAATTTCTACTATCTACTTCAACATATTTCAATATTTTCTAATTTTATAAACATACAAATGATCTTTTTGTGGTGTACCGCCTTAAGCAATTTGTACAAAGGTTGAATATTTTCCGTTGGTAAGTCGCGCTCGTTAGCATAAGATTGCAAAAGTAGCGTCGATAGCCAGCGTTAGTGAAACAATGCCAGAATCAATTGCTTCTTCTTTTGATATTTGAAAAACTTTCCTTTTTGCAGTAATTTCATTTCCTGTAAATTGTAATTTTTTTTAAGAGAGATGTAGACATTCCTTCGCATTTGACATTCCTTCTTCATAGATTGTTAATTATATGCATATTCAGTTTGCCTTCGCAGGCGAGTCCTGAGATCAGAACTTTATAATTAACGAAACAAATGAATAAAAAATTAATTAGAAAGAAAAAAAACAATATGAAATTATATTTATTATTAATAATTTTAGAATGTCTACAGTAACATGTAAGGTAATCGTTGAAACGCAAGACAGCATGTTTAAAATATTGATAAAATTATGAAGCCGTATAACCTTTTTATAAGCAAATTGCTTAATCAGGACAGGTTATTTTCAAAAACGAACAGGATTTCAGCACTGCAATTAAACCTATATAGCTTCTAATGCTGAATACAACGTACGACCGTTGAACTGTAAACAAACTGGAACGATAACTCTGGGGGGGGGGAAATTGAAGCCAGTGCTTTTTACTTTTTCTGAGTTTTGAGCTGAAATACTTGACGCCATATGTCAAGCCGTATATGAAATTAAAGCTCTTAAAAAGTTGTATTTCGTGTAGCAATTAAGCTCAAAGGGAAATATCGAAAAAATATTTCAAAATTTTCCGGGTTTTTGTCGTTTGGTAATTGTTCTTGTGTTTTATTTTCTTTGTAGTTCAAGTCTTGAAATTTCTACACCAAATAGAACTTTTCAATAGCTTTAATTTGATACACAGCCCAACGTCTGGCGTCAAGTATTTCGTCTCAAAACTCAGAAAAACTATTTTGGCTTTAAGCTGAATAGGGATGTTTCTTAGGAGTTATCGTTCCAGTTGTATAGAGTTCACTGCGTATACGACTACCAATATATTACTAATTTGTTGTGCACGTTTGATCGAGTTATGGAATATCGCAAATCTCGCTTGCCAACAGTAGATCACCTCAACGTTAAAAAGTACATGAAGTACTTCAGAAAATCCGGAATACAGCAAGTACTTACCAGTCTGAAACACACTTGGAAAATGTAGAACATATGATATACGTTGATATACCAACGAAAATATAACAAATGAAATAATCATAAGAGCAAGAAGAAGCTGTATTCGGCTCCGAGCGCTCTAAATATACAGAGAATTTTACTTAGATTCGTGAGTCAGAATTTCTACCTATAGCTTTTTATATTTTTTTTTCGAATCTCGTCGGCAAATTACAAAGGGACTTTTTCTTTGTCGAGTTGGCTTGATAAATTTTCCGTACTTTCAACAGTCAATGAGAAATTTGCCAACAACATTCGGAACAATACGTATGTCAAGTATATTATTGAATAATATTAATATAATCCAGCTGATCTGAGATCATGACGTCATAAAGCGTTTTGACAAGACTGAGTTATCATGTGCCTGGTGTTACTTGTCCTTTTTTTTCCAGCTAATAGTTTAAAGGGTGAAAAATTTAAATTCTAATATACAGTTTGGAAAAAAATAAACGTGTTTCACATAAATATAAAAAAATTGCTTGATATTTTCGAGTGTCGAAGTCATATGCAATGAAGGGAATGATATAATTCAGTTTTCTCGAAGATCTGGCTTCTGCTTGGTTGATTTTTATATACCCAGCTCAGCTGGATATATTTATTATAATTGAAGACCTTGGACTTTTTATACATTAGTAAGTAGCACGCGCCACAAAGTTTGGTTACTTATGGAACAAGTAAATAAAAAACCCACCATGTTATTAATCCACAGATACAAATTGCAGAAGTATATATCAACATAAAATATTACGATAGTGCTGCGTTTAACTGTTTCCTCGATGCCAATAACTTCTTAAAACGACTGTTTTTTCTGCCGGCAATAGCCGAATCTGTAAAACTATAAAAGTATTTGTTATAAACCGTTATTCCTTAAAATAAATGTTACAAAACAACCTTCAACATCAACTCGCGACGCAACAATAAGCAAAAATCTAAACAACAATCTTGTGTGGAGTAAAAACAGTTCATAAACTTTCAACTTTCTTCCGAAACAATTTCTGTGTTACAAACTAACCCATATATATATATATATAAACGACAAGAGTGCTCAATAGGACCAGCCTAGAGCGTTAATAGAATAGAAGTAAACCAAGACAGTGAAAATTTCAAAACATATAGATTACTGTACAGTTTCGTACGTGAAGCTATACTTACACGCACTCTTTAGATCTAAAATGTCTGAATACACTAAGAACATATTTATACAACAATTATGCTAACAATTATGCATGAAGGCTTAGCTTTTACTTGTCCTCATGCAAGTGAGCCTATTGTCTAAAATAATTATAAATTCTAGTATTAAAAATTATTGAGGTCATTACCAAAAAAATATCACGTTATAAGGTTCCTAAGTACAAATTTGCTAGAATGACGGCATGCAGACACAAGTTCGTTTCGCTTATTTAAAGTTGACAGTTCAGGTTTGTAAATGATAAAGAATTTCTCCCATAGGCATAAATTGCATCTATCGCTTGCTGGGTTATAAGCTCTTGCTCTCTTCAGGATTCTCCAAGTGACATGAAACATCGGATCACATCGGTTTACTTCTATATATATTTCTTACGGTCCGTATTCATATTTTAGCGTTCCCTGTAGTCTGATTGGCTACGCGAGCGGTCCGTATGAGGCCGTATGGACCGCGCGAGATCTAAAAGCACGCACGCACGGGAGGCGGGTATTTAGAAAAAATATCATTTACCAGTTTAGTCGGTCGCTATAGGGAAATATTTCCCTCGGTGTCAAAAACCTGCCTCGGCCTTCGGCCTCTGGCTGGTTCACCTTCATCCTTCATATCTTCAGGAGAACTGCATTTATATGAAGCTACCTTATGTCAACGCGGAGCTTAAACGACGCTCGCTTGCTGCAGTCCGTCGATCAGGTTTAAAAAACGTGAACATCCATTTTCCGAACAGAAAGTCGACACTGCAAAGGTTTGCTCCACGTGAGGAAACCATGGGTTGCTCAAAAAAATGCGAGACTTGCAAATTGGGGAAAATACAGAACCGTTGCCATAACAAGAACGTTGTGTATGAAATTGAATGCCTTTATTGCAAGAAGATTTGCATTGCAGAAACTAGTAAAGGACTATTGGCAAACGAATTAAAGAACATCTAACCATGAGCAAACGATCTACAAACATATTGAATCTCACATGAAAAACGCAGAGGATAGTCCTTCAATACAATGGGGAATTCTACATTTCAACATTAATCACGATGATGAACGCAAATCCATTAAAGCTTTTGAAAACAGGAAAAGATTAGGAAATACAATAAACGGATGTATTGGTAGAACAATAAACATTTAAATTATTATTCTTATGTCATGCTTAAGGCAATAAAGTTTTAGGTCATAATTTGTCATATCTTAATCCGAAGTGTAAATAGCTTAATTTAGTTTAGCTTTGCAGTATATAACATATATATAAGGTTGTCCCAGTGAACTCCATATATATGTATATATATATAATTATATATATATATATATTATATTAATATATATATATAATATACACATTTATATATATATATATATATATATATATATATATATATATATATATATATATATATATATATATATATATATATATATATACGAAGCTTCGTTAATAACTCTGGTATAGCACTGAGGAGTGCAGGCTAGTCCTGTACGAAACAGAACTGTATGCTATAAACCACAGAAAACCGTGTCTTTTACTTGTTTTATTTCGCTCTACTTAACGGTATTGAGCACTCTGGATACGCTAATAGAACTCTTCTATTTATATTTATATATATATATATATATATATATATATAATATATATATATATATATATATATATATACACCCATTTGCAAAAACGTTGGCCGCAGATAGATAGAAAGATAGATACTCGAAATCTAATTAGAATTGCATATGTTGTGTAATATGATTGAAATCCCATGCAAATGTAATCATATGCGATTCTAATTAGACTTCGAGTATCTATCTATCTATCTATCTATCTGCGGCCAACGTTTTTGCAAATGTGTGTATATATATATATAAGGTGTATTTGTTCTTCTGCACAAGTATGACCAACCGGGCAAGCAGAAAATTCTACTTGACCGCGGTGGGAATCGAACCAATCATACTTGTGCAGAAGAACTAATACACCTTACATAAATATCCACAAGTGAACACATGGTTCAATTGAGAGCAAAAACGTACAAATATATCAACATTTGCAGATGTAACTGCATAACGACATGTTAAAGGACGAAACTCCGCATTCACTGTAAAAACTGAATGGTTGAAATGACCAAAAAAAAAGGTTGCAACCATATAAAATGGTTGTTTCAACCAATTAAATTGGTTAAAACCAAATTAAAATGGTAGAAATAACCAATAAAAAATTGGTAAAATGGATATGAAAGCTCATATTGGTAAAAACAACCAAATATATTTAGTAGCAACAAATAAAATTTGGTTAAATTGACCAATTAATCTTTGTGGTCAATGGGGTATATTTGTAGACCTCTGGTTCTATGTTCTATTGAATCCAATAAAATATGCTAGAATGCTATCTATAGCACATTCTAAATCCTATGGCTATAGAATATTCTATAGGACTTCTTATGATCTTATGCTATATAGAATTCCATTGCCGTATTCTATAGAATTTACAAATCCTATAGAATATTAAATCTTAAAGTTAAAATTCTCAGCAAAAATCACTCGTTTTGTAAGGACAAATCACACATATTTCACACTTATCTGTAAACTGTTTTCATAATATACCTGTTCGCAGGTTAGGTGGCGGGCGTTTTGCCCAAAAAGGACCGCAAGGTTATGTGGGACTTGTATAATAACCGACACGCTTTATTTTCAAATTTTGAGCGCGTCTTTGTCTCTTTGACTCTTTGTCATCGGTTCAAGGTTTTTCTTTCGTATTTTAACATAAAATACGCGTTATTTGAATTTGTCAATGAGTAGTCATGCGAAATTGGTGAAACACGCTGGATTAATATGCGAGGAGATCCGGATTATTTGTGAATAGTGACTGTGATCGCGAGGAAGAAGTAATTGTGTCATGGCCATGTGGAATTTCTAAAGTTGATAAGAAAATGATCAAAGGTTCCATTCAACTATCTACAATTTCAACAACAACATGTGTACAGCTAAAGTATTATAATTCAGTGGTGAGTGTGTTTGTATATAGTATATGTTTATATTTAAAATATTGACTATTTTTTCAGATCAGACTTTGTATGGCTGCTGGACACTTTTTCAAAACTTTGTCCAGCTGTCACATGCCTACTAGTATTAATTAAATATGAAATGCCCTCTATATATAACCATGCACTGAGTCATTTAAAAGATTACTTTATTCACTCCATCAAGGCTTCAAGATCACCTTTAAGTGCAAGATTCTTGTGACTAATGCTGAATCAGAAATCCTCAAATTCTGATGCTGAATCAGAAATGGCAAGTATTATTGTATTTATGCTGTCAAAACTCAACAACTGCAAATCCTACTTCTGGTGAATCATATAGATAATATAATATACCTTTTATTTATATCATTATAAATAGGGCCATTACAACTATTTTTCTGTCAATGCTTTTGCAGTACATTTATAAATTCTATAGCTATATCATGGCATCATGCTAAGAATGAATAAGGTGTCAAATGTTTAAATTTCATATTTACTGTTAAAATTTACAGATTTTCTTATATCCAAACATATTAACCAAAGGTCAAAATTTGGTTTATGCAATTATGGGCATGTCGAGGATGCAAGAACAACTTTGCTCTCATTCCATCCCTGGGAAACTTTCAAATGTCTTTAAAGAAAAGGATGCAAAACCCCAACTCGACCCAGAGAAAGTTAAGAGTATATGTGGTAAGTAGTAATTGTTAGTAACTATTTGTGGAAGTTGATATATCTTATATACATATCTTGGTTTAGCTAATTGTTGACTTTTACTTTTTCTGTGTGTAGAGCATCATTTCGATGCACATGTTTAAGATGCCCAAACATTGATTCAAAGAAGCCATCAATGCTGGCTGCTCTGGAAAAGAACAAGAACAAAGATGTCCAACATTATTGGTCTATTAGAGGATTGTCACCCGAACTAGAAAAAGGTATCTACAGATATATATGTATATAATATACAATGTTGAACTATGCAAATCACATTTATTATGTTGCCTGCTGAATCTTGTAATCAAACTTATTTAATAGAAATTGAAAACCATTGCATCTACACTGCCCCGCTGCATCAGTTGAGGCAGAGAAAGACCTGGACAATTTTTTGGGAAATTGTCCCTGTAAATATTAAACTATAGTTCAAGAGTTACTCATAAGAACTAAAAATATGCTCAAGTGGCTGCTTGTTGAAGTGTAGGGTCTTGCTCTTTTGTGTCCCAGGATTTTTCCCATATGTAAATGTTTTATTTCCAAGCTTAGGAATATAAAGTTTTATAATTTTTGAATTTTATTTTAGGATAACAGTGGTGTTGAAATTTAGACCATTGTAAAAAAAAGAACATTCCCGAAGTTGCTATTAACTGGATCTCTTGGTGACATCCATTCACTAGACCTTTTGGCTGAAGGCATGGTAGCAATAAAGTTTAAGCAGTTTTCCATCTTAAATGCTGTTGTGTGTTTGCTGACTGCATTGTATGTATCCAACGCAGAGAACCCTAAAGATGGAGGTGGGTAGACAAAGAATGTGTTCCTTCTTCTGGACCAGATATTACTACAAACAGACGGAAAAACGAACATTCCAATTGGAGTTAAAAACTTTTTACCGCAGCTTTGAGAACCTAGAAATGACTTAAGTATAGATAGATGAATCCTAGTAAGATAAGTGTTTGAATGTAGTAATTTGTATATATGTATGCAAATAACCATTAGGATAATTTATTTATTATATTAGATCTTTTATAATATATATGTGTGTTTTGACAAAATTTGATTTGAAGTGCTCTGAATTTCAGGATAATTTAACCAATCTTTAATTGGTTGAAATAATTGGTCAAAAAAACCATTGCACATTGGTTACATTAACCAAATTGAATATAGGTTACATCAACCTATTAAATATTGGTAGATTCAACCAATATTAATATTGGTAATTTTAACCAAAATGAATTTGGTAAAAAAATAACCAAATTTTAATTGGTTGTCCTGGTTGCATCCAGGAGAACCTTTTTTTTTTGGTTGTTTCAACCATTCATTTTTTACAGTGTTGTCAATAACAACTTAAGCAAAATCACAGTCGTTCCCAACTTGGCCTTGTAGCTCAGACGGTAGAGCATCGTTTTAGAAATGCGAAGGTCGCGGGTTCGATTCCCACCGCGGTCAAGTAGAATTTTCTGCTTGCCCGGTTGGTCATACTTGTGCAGAAGAACAAATACACCTTACATAAATATCCACAAGTGAACAAATGGCTCAATTGAGAGCAAAAACGTATATATATATATATATATATATATATATATATATATATATATATATATATATATATCTGGAATGATAACTTCCATACTTTAAGCACGCGAAAAATGAAGCCTAACACCCACTCTTCCTACGCGGTTTGTACGTCAGTTTCAGTCCACCAAACATCAAAATCACGCGGTTTGTACGTCAGTCTCAGTCCCTGAATGCAAATCGTTACAAGGCCAGTATAAATTTGAATGCAATCACGAAAAATATAACAAACTGAATCACACTCAATGCAACGCATTTCGGAGCAAACCACTCAAAAACACATATCTAAAATCTATTGCATTGAGAATTTAAAATTGAATTGAGAAAGAGGCGTGAGGAAAACGTTTTAACTGGGAAAGTTAGTCTAAAAATGCCGATATATTGCGTCGTTTCTTCGTGCAAAAGCGAACAGTACGGAGCTAGAAATTCTCGCTAGCTAATTTCGTTTTACAGGTTGGTAAACTGGCTTCGCCGAAGTCTGCCGCAAGTTTTTAAAATGTTTTTTTAGTTCGTCGTACCGAAATTGCTTCAAAAAGTGAGAAAGTGTTTCATTTAATTGCTTCGATAGTTAATTTAAAGTAATATTTGTTTTGAATATTCAACAGTGAAATTTTCCCGCCCAAAAGCGTAATTTAAAACATCAGCCGCTCCCTGCGACCTTCGTCAGAGACTATTTACAAGTTTATTACAACGGTTCATTGTTGCATGCTAAAGACTACTAATTATTTGCGAACAAAATGAAGGTATGCTTTCGGGAATTCTCTATGCTCAACAACAGATTCTTTGTTGCTCACAGAAAGAAATGCCTCAAGAAATGTATACGTCTAGATCTCTGATAGTTCATTATTCCTTTCTCCAAAAGTTCAACAACCTCTGGGATCACGTCATGTCCCGTTGATTCTGCATGCGTTTTTATGGCTGATTCGATCTTTTTCCTGGTACCAAGCAGGTTTATGTTCTGCCCATCGTGACTTCCAAGATCTCTTGCTCTCCCCATGTTCCTAGGAATGTTCCTAGCTTTAATGTATGGTATACAAGTGTATAGCCTTTGCATGGTTTCATGTTCGGTGCCAATGATAACCTAGGTGATGTCTTTCGCAAACCAAAAGACATGCCTTTAGATATGCATGTAAAGTTGTAAATAGTCTCTGACAAAGATCGCAGGGGTGATGCGGAAAATTGTTTCGTGTAACATTACCTTAAAAGCAAACGAATGAAGCGATGTGGTGACGAGCGAGGCGGGTGTATAATTGTGTAAATATCGCCTTTGTGCTAATAGATATCTCATGATTATTTGATTGTATGCAATGAGCTAAAAAATATAAATAGACATGCATAGCGGTTTTTAATCGTCAGGTTCTACATCCTACATTTGGAAATTAACATGCAGACTCTAAACTATATAATTATTCCATGTATGGACTCTAAACTAGATTTTCCATGTATCTGGTATCTCTCTTTTTAAAACGCTTGTTTTGATATTATCTTGTTTTGATAACCTTTTGTTGCAAACCAATTATTGTCGTTTAGTTTATATAATGAAGTTTCGCAATTTTCACTGCGATAATTGATCTCTGCCGAATTTAAATGGCTCTTTCAAAACCAAAGATAGTTTAAAGTATAGTGCTGCTTGCATGCCTCTAGAATAATTTCCCGTCTAAAAGCTAAGCAAGTTGAATCAATTTTATCTTTCGAAAATTTTATTAAACGAAATATTAAATGTTAATAGTGTTAATAATATAAGAGTTTTTATTTCTTTTTCATATAATTCTTCTAATATTTTACTATTGACGCCACCCGTCATTAAAAAAATGTTGATAATAATATGACTGCAAGGCAAACTGGTAATCCTTTAAGCCCAGTTCAAAGCGGCGGTCAGGATTTGTTGAAAATATAGCGGTGAAATTGCGCTTTCAGTACTAGGCAGATGTGAATAACGATACACTTGAATGCAGAGTTTTTGAAACACACTAAAACACCAGTAATCTGCCTGTCTGTAATTAAATACAAAAGGTAGGTCTGGACCCTTTCACACCTCACATCTCATAACTCACATCCTTGCTATCACCCTACATGCAATATTGCCATTCGCGGGCCACTATACAAGGTGAAAGATTATCTTCTTATGCCTTGTTCACACGCATCCGGATGTTTTAAAAAACGGGCTAAAAAGTAGGCCAAAGTAAAACAGCCAAGAAATTTTAGTTCACCATCTTGAAGAGACACAAAACACGCACCCGTTATAGACTGGGACAGATTATCAACGTCCTCAAATTCGAAAACTTCCGTTTTCGCCCGCGTCCACGCGTAAACACGAAACTGGCATTTTCGAAAAACTCCACTCTGAAGAGCGTCTTTTGAAACCTCTGTTTTCGGTTGCCGAAAACGCCGGTTACATGTGGCACAAGGCCAAAACGGATAAAAAATCTCCATTTCTAAAAATATCCGGATACGTGTGGACGCGGGGCCTTAGAGACACAAAGATTACTTCTCTGTAGGGACATTTAAAATTTACAATACAAATATTTCGAATACACCAAGCCCAAATATAGCAATGTGCATGTGCACAACTAACGTACAGTTAAATATTTGGACAACTAAAGTTAAAGAAAATCAAGTGCACCTATATTTTCGAGATATTCTAGGCAGAATTTTACCCGTGATAAGGCAAATTCTAACAGAGGCCGGTTGTATGAAAGCCGGATAGCGCTATCTACTGGATTGTGGTTTTTTCAATTGCTTTAAAGTCACCCGTTGTTAGGAACAAATTTGATTAAATCTTAGTATTCCTAAATTGAGGATCCTCTTTAACAATTTTATTGCTTTCCATGCATTGTTAGAACGGTTGAAATCCAACCTTCTGTTCAGCCTTCGTACAACCGAAGTTACTTCCTTTGAAGTTTGATTTTTGAACCAAACATACACTTTACTGACCTTTATGCTCTTTGACGATTCTTCGATCTTGGAAGTAACAATAAATGGAGTAAAATAAAATGAATTATCAGACAACGTGACTTTAATGCATGCACGAAAACCAATTAATTAAAGCATTAAAATTTAAAAGCGACGTGTGTACATGTCACTGTGTCAACATGCATGCACAAGCTAAGCTATACATATAGCCATGCAACTTTCAGTATTTCTTCAAGAATTAATTTTGTCAGTTGTTCGACGAATAAAATGTATAGCTATACTAATTACTAAGGCAAATTGCCCAATTTTAAGAATATTGCTATTTAAAGCAATAATATTGCATAGTGTATTTAAAGCTCCTGGTTACCGCAATGTGACTTTCAAAAGGTTGAAAACTTGGTTCCGTCCTATAGGTATGGATTTTTCTTTAAGAAAATTACTGTACATGTTCTTGATTTTAATAGGTACTACTAAAAGTTTTATTATCGTATTTTCTCTTTCCAAGATAATTTCCGTGTCTGGTAGATTGAACAAGACGATTGCATGCTATTTTAAGGGCTCGCTGGTTGTACTTTTACTTAGTATATAGATATACATTACTTTAAACTTGCATCTTTACCGCCCTGGAAGCTTCCTCTGCCGCTTTCCTTGTCGCTGCTTCATGAAGGAAGCAATCGTTAACTGTAAAACCTGCATGTTTCCCACGCGAATAAATTCCCAGATTGTAACATATAAAATATTCATGGCATTCGTGTGACGACTGTTTTGTGTTACCATAGTTATATCATGATAGTATTGCTATATAGCAACATATAATTATAGTGCTGATTGTTATAGTGCTCAAAAAGTCTGTAAACTAACGAAGGAAGAAAATGGGTTTTGTGCCTAGCAGACAAACAACACAACAAAGGACTATTTATTAAGATACTACATATGAATTTATACTCTGGTTAGCATGACGTTTACAATAATAATTTTATGGAATTAAGCTTTTCGTCACGTAAGGCTTTGAATGCTTTGAATAACCCCGCAAAATATAACAAAGAAATGATTGTCACAAGCTTTTAGCCGCCTGCAACTTATTTATTGAGTCATGACACTTTGAACGACGTACGTGCGTGCGTACTTAGGTGAACTTTCCAGACTATTGTTTGGCTAAAAATACCATGGGCTGTCACTAGTGACGCGACAGAAATATTTTATGTTTGCGAAAGCTCACAATAATATTTACTTTTCATGTCATGCTACGTGACATGTGCCCAAGATGTAATTTCCTCATAGATATTGATTAGACTATTTTTCACAATTCTATTTAAGAAATAAAAAACATTTTCCATGTTTCTATACAGTTTTAGTATACAACCGACTATTGTCTATTACAAATCCTACATTCTGATTGGCTACTCAACCATTGTCTAGTCGTGATGGTGAACGTTTGGGGGAAATTCCCCCACGCGACCGTATATAATTGAATTAATTAAATTATTTTTCGGTGTAATTGCGGTGTATCGATTATTTTCTCGAAATTAATATATCTATAGGTACAGGTGTATACTAAAACAATTAGACAACTCGCCTTCGTTGTCTATGAGCGAATAGTCAACTCAGGCTTCGCCTTCGTTTACTATTTGCTCATAGACAACTCGGACTCGTTGTCTAATTGTTAAATAGAAACACGCGTGGGAGTTTGGAGAAACGAGAAAACATCAGTAGGATAACGAGCCCGTAAGGCGAGTTTTTCCATGTTATTTCGAGTTCTTCCGAACTCCCACGAGTCATGCCATAGCTTGTTTTTTTATGGTTCGGGCAGCGAATGATCATGAAATAGTTGCATTTACGCAATTTACCTTCCCTGTGTTTTTCTGCTTTCGGAAATTCTCGCAACATTCCTTACTGTATGCACATGCAGAGTTGTCAGATTATTGAATAAATCAACCAAGTATATCATTACCATGCACGCATGCCTTTATGGTGTTTTTTTTATCTTGCTTCTGCATTTCCTGATGCGGCTTTCAAAGCCTAAGTGGCCAAAAGGTAGCGTAGTCAGCCTAAAAAATATTGCCCCGCAATGGCAATAAGCTCTTGTTCATTGGCTGTGAAAACAAATAATTTCTAAGCGAATGAGAATTTTTAATTCAATCGAATTATAATAGTTTAACAAAATCTTTTTATTGAGTTACATTATAAAAGAAACAGGAATAATTTTTTCCTGTGTTTCTATACAGATTCCACGTGGGGCATTGTCGAAATCTCAAGAGGCTTAGCTGAGTTCTTGCCGAGTTTCATGCAGTTGTTAAATTCTTAACTGGTTGCTGACTAGTCCATGGACATTACGCCTTTATAAATTACGCAAGTTAGAACGCAGAAAAAGAAAAAAATAACGAGACATTCCCCAGACGAACATAATGTATAAAGACGTGTCAGGTCTTGTGTGTAGGGGATACAGTTTATAGTATAGAGTCTACATTGTATAGGAACGTGGATGTGTTCAGGCGAAATAGAATCTCACAACAAGAAAGGCATCGAATCGTACAAGCCTTTGAGAATGAAGACAAAGATTATTTGGAATTAGTAGCGTAGCCAGTCTGATGATTTGTCACCAACTGACCTACACGCCTACTGGCCAGCTATTGGCCTACACGCCTACTGGCCTACACACCAACTGGCCTACATGCCTACTGGCCTACGCGCCTACTGGTCTACACGCCTACTGGCCTACGCGCCTACTGGCCTACGCACCTACTGGTCTACACGCCTACTGGCCTACGCGCCTACTCGTTTACACACCAACTGGCCTACACGCCTACTGGTCTACACGCCTACTGGCCTACACGCCTACTGGTCTACACGCCTACTGGTCTACACGCCTACTGGTCTACACGCCTACTGGTCTACACGCCTACTGGTCTACACGCCTACTGGTCTACACGCCTACTGGCCTACGCGCCTACTCGCTTACACACCAACTGGCCTACTCGCCTATTGGCCTACTCGCCCACTGGTCTACACGCCTACTGGCCTACACACCAACTGGCCTACACACCTACTGGCCTACTCGCCTACTGGCCTACACACCAACTGGCCTACACACCTACTGGCCTACCTATTTGCCTACACGCCTACATGGCTTACACACCTACTGGCCGAGGGTACCTAAATATCGAGATTTGGATTTTTGAAATTTGATGAAATTTGAATATTTAATTGTTATTTTTACTGCCAAAAATACATAAGTCGCGCGACTGACTGGACTTACCATAGGTCCGCCCCTGAAACTAGTTTTGTATGTTTTCGTCCGAAATTGCCCTTACGTGAAATTTTTTCAGATATGATACCCCCTCCATCCCATAATTTTCGGAATCTGCAGTTTTTGAGAATTTTTGTAATTGAATGTGAGAGGGTTTGACAATTTTTAAAAAGAAAAGTTCAATTTATCCCGACTTTTCCTAGAACTTATAATTGTATACACTCGAAAAATTACAGGCTTGTATATTTTAACTGCTTAAATCAGAAGCAAAATGACTAACTGAGAAGCGTTTCCGAAGGCAACCGGCCTTGTGTGAAAAATGGAATCAACGGTTATTGATTTACACGTCCGCAGATCAACGAATAAATCATTAATTCCGCAAACTGATTGGCTCTTGCGTATGAAATTTCCAGCTGAAAAAACGACAGCCCATCAGTTTTCTATTTTCAAATCAAAACGATGACAAATTCCCACCTTGTATATTGTCCTAACATATATGATCATAAGAAGGTCAGCATGCTTTCTAGGGCTCCAACTTGAGTTTGGAACAACTGCTTTTCTCATTCGTCATCACCTTCCCCATAAATAACTATCACTCTGTTGGATTTAAAATTGCACAGTAGGGAGGGGATTGAGTAAATTTCATGAAAGCAAACTTTAGACATTGGTATGTTAAATTAATTGAAAGGCATTAAAACATTCAAACATTTTAAACATTCACTAGATGAGATCAGTGGCAGCACTTCACTAATGCATACACTGTAAAGTAAAATTATCTGCCAGAGAAAAAATATGCATGCTACCATGAAATGAATATTATACAGTAGCATTTCAAATATCTATAGGCATCCAAAACAACAACAACAACATTGACGACGATGATGACGACACCACAGGGTAGGTGCTTCCGGCATAGTTTTGACCAAATTTTGCCGAAATCTCGAAAGACATTTGCTTTTTTAGCATCTTAAAATTACCCTTTGAAGTTAAAACTTAGGGAGACTGTAAACAAATTACCGGCGTTAAAACCCTTGTAATTATTTCATTATTTTTTCAGGCCGTAGTAAAACGTTGTAGTATCTTTTAGTAAAAAAAACTTGCCAACCTTGTCATAATAATAGTAGATTTCGCCCATAAATGCAGCAGTTATTCATGTGAATAACAGGGTTAATATTTGAAATATTGTGTCAATGATTGGGACAGGTCTTTACATGTTCAGTGGACGAATACACTCAGCACTGAATTATAAAAATATCTATAAACTAAGATTCATTACGACCGTCCAACCCAAAGCCAAAAATATCCAAAAAACTTTAGATCAACTTGTAAGTATGAAAGAAAGTACTTGTACAGATATTGTTTCCCATCGCGTTATCGCTGTTATAGTGACATTTATTGACTCTTTTCCAACGGTTTTCGACGGGGGAAGTTAATAATCATTCAGATGTAATGAAAAGTCTTTCGTTACCGCACCCTGAGGGCAAAACCATATTCCCACGTCCTCGTGGTCGACTTTCACTTCAGCTTTTTGGTTCAGGACAATTGAACAATATTCTCTGCGCAAGATCACACCAACGTTGTTCCTTGAGATCTTAAATGTATGTGTGACTTGTTGCCCTGGTTTCATCGATAAAACTATTTTGTTGAAATAGATTTCAGCTTGATTTTCAAACATACTTCAAATGGCAAATACATTCACGTTTGGAGGGATAAACTGAACCAGATCTAATTTTGCATATTGTATACTTTACCAGTTATTATTCCCCCTGATCCTTTCCCACCGTAGTATAAAACAACAGTTAAAAGTGAATTCTCTGAGTTGGTTGGACGAACTGGGGGATAAAAAATTACGAAAAGCGGGTTTATTCCAACGATATAAATTAGATTCGAGATATATTAAAATACCAGTTGTAAACAGTATTGGGTCGAAAATCATATGACGGTAACATCGATAGATTCGGAAACTTCCTTTTCTCTTGACAAAGGGAATGCCATTAAATATTGTGGACGTGTTTTCAAGGCCTTGAAATTCATGCACATAATGAAAGAAATCTTCAAGACTTGTTCCTGAAAATACTGGCGAATTGGCCAAATCAGTCTCAATAACAAAGTCAAGCTCCTGAGCACCAAGAACCTTTCTATTTCTTAAGAAAAAATTGACCCCGACAACATGACCCCACTGGTTTTTGAGATCAAGAATAGGTTTATGATGCTCAGTATCAAATTCTTGCTGAAGTAATTGGGCACTGAAATACCCAGTTAAACGAGGGTTATATTTGTCAAAATCCAATTCCTTCGTAGAAATTTGGGTGCAAATAATTCCGGTTTCCGAACGAGTAGGAATTCTCACAACAATTTTTGCAGACTTCCAGAAAGGCATTTCATAGAACAGATAAGCAGTCCAATCAGTTGATGACATATTGGACGCACAATCACCATGGGTACGACATGTCATATTTCTCATCCCAGCAGTTAAACTGTTAACTTCACCAATCGAATCCATTCCAGTCGTGAAAATTCCAGCTAATGGGATTTCCTTAATTTGAGGATCTTTCCCATCCCATGACATTGTTATCAACACTCTCTTCCAATTATTTGCGATGGTCACTTTTTCATTTCGTAAATCATACAGACGAATAAACATGGATTGAATGACTTTAGCAGTATTTTCAGCGGTGTAAATGACAACCTCGCGTCCTGCATGAACAGTTTGACAAGAAATGTTACAATCTGACCTTAATCCAGGCGCATATTTCTCCAGGGAGTTCGCCATCTTTGATAAAACTCTTCTTGTGTTTTCCATATGTTTAGCTTCCGACATTGTTGACTCTTTTAAAATAAATTTTACAAAATCACTCTTTGGTTTCGAGCCATAAACCAGTTTGTATGCAATTACCGCGTAATATGCTATTTCTTTACATTTTTTGAACAGTTCATGGCATTTCATTGATTTATATCTTTCAAATGTTTCATTCAGCTCCGCGCTTCCTTTCCATATCATGACAATACGCAGTGATTTTGTATAAAAAACAGGAGAGAAAATGAAAAAACCTCGCCTATTGATCATATTGTTTGGTCGCATGAATGGCAGCAGAAATGGATAAGTTGTATTTGCCGTGGGAACGCATGGAACTGTAAACAGATGCTTTCCGTCAACCTGAAAAGTAAACAATTTTAATTATTGTAATTATTTATATGGATAATTATATTCCCCCACAGTATTTCATTAATTTTACATTCATCTGATTTTGCGGAGAAAAAGTCTTTGTGTGAATTATAATGCGACCTCGCATGTCAGTTTCCAAGCTGTCGCTCTTCGAATCGAGCTTAGAAATTATTCGATTTGATAAATCAGGAATTTTCGTTACATAATGATTGCTTAGCGCTTTCGGAAAAAGCAAAAGTAGCTATAAAAAACCAAGAGGCAACAAAATTGATTAACAATTGATATAATCATCCTTAAACGCTGAGCCTGTTTTAGCATGGAGCATTCAAGGGCGTCAATCCATCTAAAAATTGAGAGGGGGAGGAAGTTTCAAATCAGAAATAAAGAATGCCTGATTAGTCTCAAAAAAGTTGAATCCTATTTTTTTTGTTAAAATCAGCTTTCGATAAAGACCTTTCATCAACAAAGGCATACGTTTGTTGAGCAATGCAATGCAAAAATTGATCTTGTACCCCTAAATATTTTAACATTAGAAAATTATTATTTAAAAAGAATTGTTTGCTGAAGGCGAGGTGAATTTCGCTGTTTAAAACCGAGACGAAGTCGAGGTTTTATTCAGCAATATTCACCACACTTGAAGGGAATAATTGCTTTAGTAAAATACTTGGGTGTTTCTCTTGAAAAGAACAAATGTGTTGTAGAAAATACATGTTTTACAAAGTATACAAATTACGTAAACAAATCAGTTTTATATCAGTTATAAAACAATGTTTTCCCAAAATAAAGCTATAAGGTGTTTTGCAAAGTAGTTTTTTTTACCTTAAAAATGGTTTTAGGCCTTTCTTTTTCACTATTTTTGTCCTTTTATGTACAGTATTTTCGTTAACATTGCCTTTTTCCTCGTCTGTCACTTTGAGAAAACACTTCGCTGCCATTTTGAAAAATTAGGGTTATCGCGTAATAATTATCCAAGGTCACTCGACCAATTACAGGCCAGAATTTTCAATAATCACCGTTGTAATTATACTTAAGGAGTATAATATTTAAATATTTTATAATATTACAGGAAATTACAGGGCAACGACGAATTATTAGATCAATAATGAAATTCTCTCTACATGTTAGCTAAGGTGTTGCTTACAAAGACTTTGCTTTGAGCAGGCGACTTACAGCAAGAAATTCAGCTCTCTTTATGCAATTTTTGCAAAGCTTTCTTCGCCGGCAACAACGCTTTGGTTTTCAGAATAAGACTATTGCATTTTAGTGCTTTTATTCAAATTTTTAACTTGCTTTATGAAATGGACTTTAATATTTTTCAACAATACATGTGAAAACTTCAAAAACTACAAGCGTGTATTATGGCCTCACAATGCACAGGCGTTAACCAATCAAATTGCTCGTCATACAACACTTATATTATAAAAAACTATATTCAGTATCCGGAACTTTTAAGTGGCTTTAAAAATTGTAATAATTTATCCGGTTGTAAGACCTATTTAATAATTTAGTGATTTACACGACATATTATGAACTTACGATTACACCGTTAGCCATGCAAGTAAGCGAAGCTCGTTTCAGTTACCGGCACTGCTATATAAGTTTACATAGAGTATTAGATCGACAAGAAAATTCATTAAACGAGTAAATATGGACAGAACTGGGGGGAGTCAGTGCGAGTCACTTTGTCAAGTATGGGAAAGTGCAGGTGCAGTAGTGAAATTTAAAAGGTGTAGTAAAATTTAATGAAAAGTCTGATTATAAGGGGTAAATATAAATTAATTAATAAGGAGTAATTAGGAGAAAAAAGGAGAAACAGCGGGGTTAAAGCGTGTTGAAATATCTTTCCCTACTCCCCAGAAAAATATTTGGATTTTGAAATATTGCTGCAAAACGTATAAAATGATGTATCTGTTTTACTCAAATATCCTTACTGGCTATTTCAGTGATGCTAAGAATCTACATTCAGGATTCAAATCTCAATGTTTTCATCCATAGTAACAAATTGCGACCTCGGTTTCTAATTTTAGGCCTTATTTTGTAGCCGATTATCGTTCAGTTTCGTTGTCCGCCCCCAAGTTGGACACTACTTGAAAACACGATAGAAGATGGCGTTTTAAACCTATTCTACTGTTGGCACCTTTAGCCAATTTCCCCTCTAAAATAATTTCCGTTCGTGGTGGAATCATTAGGCTCTCAGCCAAAGAAACACTTGTGTTCTCTTGAAAACGGGATTGACACAACAAACGTCCGACGTTCAAATCCGCCTGCACATGTGGTGGACTCGACTTAATGACTCCTGCTCGATCTGCCTTCGTAGACGATTGTGAAGGGGTTATGGGGGTAGCCCCATGTTTGCCCACTAACATATAATTACCTAGCTATGCTAACATCTTTACATATAGATAAATTATTCTGACTGAAAAAATCCCAACCGAGAACACAGTCATATGGTATATTATTACAAACTAAAAATTCGCCGTTAAAACATGCACGAGATCAGAATTTGACAGTACTAGATCCTTGAATATTTACAGGGTTGTCCCGTAATGGAGACACATTTCTCTTTCCTGTTTTTCTTCAATTTTTGCTGATCAAAGTCAATTCAGTTTCTCTGAACCACCTTACTGAGAAATGATTTCATTGATCCTGAGTCAATGAGAACACTAACACGAACTTGGTCCACAAAACAGTCAACAAATGGGTGGATAACTGTACAATTATCAATAATATTTGTACTTACGACAGGATGGGCGCGATCTCCACCGACTTTCCGTCCATCCCTTTGTAGTTTAAATGACGCGATGAGCGGCATTCTCCTGCGATGTGACCAGGTTTCCCACAATTGTAGCAAGTCATCGCTCGACGCGCACTCACCGCACTGAAGGGTCGCCTTCGCGTACAATCTCGAGCGAAATGTCCTGGAAAACCAGATGAATAGCAGGTACCAGCGGCCGAGGGAAGGGATTCGCAGAGGTCTCTGTACGGTTCAGGCGGTTCTCGAGTGCATGTTGTTTCTCGGCGATGCCAGCAAGCATGGTGAGAATCTCTTTCAACTGTGGATCAGGTGGATGCGGTGGGTGAGCAATAGTTTCAATGTGAACACGAGGAGTCTCTGGCACGGTTGGTCGGCCAAGCGCATGAAATCGTTGAGTGAATTCTACCATTTGGGCCAGAATAGGTGTCGGATTGTGCTCCAGCATTTTTAACTTCAGGGTGAGTGGTAGGCCTTTCAAGAACTGCCTCGTCAACCACGCTGACTTAGCATCACCGGAAAGAGACAGGTAAGCTTTTGAAAGGATATTCTCTAATTCCCATTTGTATATATACGGCTGGATCCTCCTCGGGTCGCAGGGTTCGCAGTTCGAAATCAGCGAAGAACGTTTTGCGTTTAGCTTGGGGACATAGGGCTCGTCGCATCCAGTGGCGTAGTCAGCCTGACGATTTTGTCCCGCTATGTAAATTTCGAGTTATTATAATTATTCATGCCTTTAGAAATCTATTGTTTTCACAGTCAGTGAACACCAAAATATTTGCATAGCGGGACAAATCAGCAGGCTGGCTGCGCTACTGGTCGCATCGACTTCACGGCATCGTCGTAAGTCTAAGTCCGCCTCTCAGCCACATGCAGGAATAGCATGGAATTTACTTGCGGCTCGACCACGTAAGAAAGCAGGAAGTTTGAGGATCTTTACATAGCTTTCTTTGCGATTTTCTAACCGTTCGCGGTGCAGCGGGCATCAAACTCTCGTAACCAAGAGTCGAAATCACCATCATCAAATTTTCCCGGAAGAATTGCAATCGACATCATGCACTTTTCCGCTGCCACCAGTTGTATAACGAACCGAGCTTACTTCACACACACACAACAGGTCTAGATCCAACTCTCTTATTCATATTTTACATTTGTTATACTCTCGTTCTATAGGGCGTGTTAGCTTCCTTTAATTATCTATAATGCTATTTTCTATTATTAACTGATATATTTATATATTGATATCGTATTCTATTATAGTGTTAGTCTATATTTACAGTTAATCCATTATCCGATATCCGTTACACTTAGATCACATTGTGCTGAAATGTGCATACATCAATATATATGAAGTAAATTTTGTGAATTGAAAGTCTAAATAATTTGAAAAATGCATGAGTTTCATTCATGCCAGAGCAAATTTTTTTTATAAAACTTATATATGGTTTACAAGTAAGATAATATCAGGCCTGATAATATGTCATAATATATTTATATATATATATATATATATATATATATATATATATATATGATAATAATGCCTGTTTTCATACATTTAGAGACTTCCGACAGTTACGCAATTTAATTAACACCTTCCCGAGGGCCGAGGCATATGGCTCTTAATGCTCAATATAATTATGTAGCTTGCGACGTTGTTTAACTTGTTTGCATGTGCGCGTGGTGAACTTTGGCTTTATGGAAGCTACAAAGGTATTAAAGTACAGATTGTAATCATCGCATTACTGGCATTCAAAAAACGATAAATTTTTGAAAGAAAGCTTTTTGAGTTTTTCACGTGAAATTTGACGTTAATGCACTGAATAGTAATATAGCCTTTCATGTTTGCATGACGCTCAGACGAAATATGATTGGCTGAAACGTTTTTCGCACGTGTGGAAAAATCGTTTCGCGTTTCTGATTCGCTAGTGTTTGTTTAGAACAAACCTTGAAATGATTTTTCACCGCAGTAAATTGTATTCGCCTGCAACTTATTTCTTGAGTCATATACTTTGAACCGATTGAACGACGTACGTATTCATGTGAACTTTCCACGACAGACTGTTGTTTGGCTAAAAACCACATGGCCTGTCATGCATTGAATATTTTGTGTTTGCAAAAGCTCACAATAATATTTACTTTTCATGTCATGCTACGTGACATGTGCCCATGTAATTTCCTCATAGATGTTGACCTTCTATTTTTCACAATTCTACTATATATTATGTGCGTCCGTAAAAATTTCACAATGGCTTTGTTAAAATTTTCAATGTTTTAGTACATCTCAACTTCAAGGAAAACATTGGCCGTCGGGCTAACTATGATTAAAATAAATTAGAGGCGGGCTTTTAAGAGAAACGTTTACAGCTGTTAAGCTCTATATACGCACGTAGTACAAGTACATAAGATTTAATACATGCAAAAGCCAATCAAATGTCAGTCCCGCCATGAAAATTATTTGTTTTCACAATCAATTAACGAGAGCATAAATTATTATCATAGTAGGGCTATATTTTTAGGCTCACTACGCTACTTTTTGGCCACTCAGGCTTTGAAAGCCGAATCATGAATTGTATAGGCAATACAAAACTGAAAATTGAAAAAGCCTTCTTTGGTTGAATATCAGTGATTATATTGTTCATTATGAATAGTACAAGGGAATAAATGACTGAATTGGCGAAGCAATATCGGTAACTATACACTCTATAATTTTAATCTTTTGATATCTTCATTAAAATACGTATGCCTGGTTTAAATTTATGTTGATCTTTAGAAACCCTGCGACATTAAGCCTTTCTAAGTTCTTTCCACTATTGAATTTCCTGAAAATTTTTTACGCCCGTTTTAGACGTCGAATTTGTAACGCGTTGACTCGAATGCAAATAAACTATAGGACAAACACTTTGGCTCATTAACATGTTAGGCTCGGCACATGGAAAGTTATTCGCCAGAGACGAACAGACCTGCTTCACTTCAATTTTTTAATTATTTAATATCGCTTTAAGATCCTCAACAAAATCGTTTACTCTTTCCTCTTTCCTGCGCCTCTCAAGATAAGGTCTTCGCTTCGGCAGATAACACTGACCATGGTCTGAATAATTCTTGATATCATGCTTAGCCTCATCCAATAATTGTTCATCGTTATATAGGTGCTTTGTATCTTAAATGTGATTGGTTCATTCGTAGTCACATGACTTTAAATAAATGCAATGTTTCCCGCCAGAGAAACAAGTGAAAAATTGTTGCCCACTTCTTGTCATAACAAAATAAAGTGCTTTTTAATTAAATGAAATTGTCGTGTAACATGTATGTTTTCGTTCCTATATAACAAAACACTTAATGTACACCACCTCGGGAAATAGTGAGTTTTGTTTTGCCTCGAGTCTCAATGTTTCCCTCGACGAACTCTCGGGAAAACAAAACTGACTATTTCCCTCGGGAGTATACATTAAGTGTATATTATTTCCATGCATATTGGTATAGGCAAGTTATTGTTGTTAAAAACGGAAAGGGTTGAAGTTGAAGTTATGCATGAAGGTGAAGTTACCATAGTTACGAACACAAGGTACATCTAGCGATTAAAGAATCATGGAATTTTGTCAACACGACAAAATAGTCAAATTTTACTGGAATTACTTTAATTTATTCGGTTTTAAATATGTTCGTTCTTTTAGTTCTTCCAAAAGTGAACATGCATGTGTTATGATTAAATTATAGAGAACAATAATTATAATAAACATATCGATCGCTTTTCTTTGCTCAGGGCAGAAAGTTAGTTGGCGCGCCAATGTCTGGCCACGAAAGAGTCGAATAATTGTTTTTGGATGCAAGTTCGTTGCAAAAAACTAATTATTGGACGATGAGCACGTCGCAGCTGAATTTACGTAATTAATACTGGATATTGACAATCAACCCGTTCTTTCTCTCCAAATATAAATGCCTAATATAAATACATAAATGATGCCTGCGGAGGAGGCTATGCTTTTTCACTGATCAGGAACGACAACACACATGAAATGTACAGTAATATATACTGTTTATTTAATTGAATTTAGGGCAATGTTACTATAATCCATAAATTTGGGCTGTTGCTTGTGTACTGATTATAATTTTACATTTCTGATTATCGATACAAACAGTTCGTAATTCCTTTCTAGTTTTCGAAATTATTGAGCAAATTGACCAAATATCATTATTACATAACCCTTATTTACTTTGTTTATAACTCAAAATTAAATGGCGTTCACAACAATGTTTGGTTGATATCTATACGTAATATGTGCCAATCCAGTACGTATATAGTTCACTCCGCCTTATAGTTCACGCAATCCTACACGAAAAACCTTCAGTGAAGAATTTGATTTTCAACTGAGATGCATATACGATACCCATTGAAGACCGTTTAAGAAATCCGCAAAATGTTCATGACAATACATCCTATTGAGTACGCCGTGAATTCATGCAGGCAGAAGCCAGATAATTATGACATATGTAAAATTCAAATTGCAGTAGGATATATACAATTGTTTGTCTTCTCGCGTTCCATTTACTATCAATGTATAATTTATGATGGTATTTCCTATTTTTTTTTTCATTTCATGGTTTTGGTGCCAGAATTCAATTTATTGTGAGAATTTTGATCGTGGATCATCGAAATGTATGAAATATTATTAATTTTAAAGCATGCACCTGATAGGTGCCCGACTATATATATAACTACCTGTTGCCATGATGTATGCAATACGTACTGAGAAGCGTTCACCTAAATTGATACACGTACAGCAAAAAAAAACCTGTTTGTAGACACGAACGATACCAAGTGCCGAGGAAAAAGACTCAAGGATATACCACTGTAGCGTATGCAGTGTACTTCGATGCCTTGCATAAAAGTTGTATAGCTAAGATATTTATATAATAAAAAAAATCATATATATATATATATATAAATATACGTTGGTTGCAGATGGATATATGGATAGATACTCAAAATCTAATTAGAATTGCATATGTTGTGTAATATGAATGTAATCCCATGCAAATGTAATAATATGCAATTCTAATTAGATTTCGAATATCTATCTATCACTATCTATCTATCTATATACCCGAAGAGTGATTAACTTTTTCACTCGAAAATGTCCACGGGGTGTATTTTTTTAAAGTGCTTATAAACCCAAATGGCTTTTTGGTGATTCAGATCGAGCATAAAAGTTGGTTAGTAACTTCTAGATTAGTTTTTGATTTCAAATTTTAATTTTGGTGTCACGATGGCTCAAACAATAGAATTTGAACCGATTTCTCCAAAAAAGGAGCGCGATGCAATTATCACCAAAGGGCCTGGATCCCAGGAACTCGTCTTCCATTTCATATGGCATAATGGTAGAAGTATTGCTATTCACACTCGAAAATGAATTTGAATTGAACGTATCAGGAACTTTTAGTTAAAAATGGCCTGATATTTCCAATTTTTCTACTAGAACTATATTATGTTTTCATAAAAAAATAGATAGACGTGTTCCTGAGACCCAATCCTCCATTAGGCGCTACCTTTTTTTGCCGCCCAATATCTCCGAAACTAAAACTTTAAATAAAAAACTAATGTAGAAGTTACTAACCAACTTTTTATGCTCAATCTGAATCACCAAAAAGCCATTTGGGTTTATAAGCACTTTAAATTAAAAGGGCTCCTTTTTTTTTCTTTTTCAGCGTTCTAACTTGCGTAATTTATAAATGCGTGAATGTCCGGCCATCAGGGACTTTTACTGGACTAGTCAGCAACCAGTTAAAAATTTAACAACTGCATGAAACTCAACAAGAACTCAGCTGACTAAGACTCTTGAGAATTCGACAATGCTCCACGTGAAATTTAATTGCATTCGCATGTGTGATTTAAAAAGCGTTCAAACAGTTGTTTTACTCTAGTAATTTAAACAAAACGATCATCAAGTACTTGCATATACAATTTACCACCCCTGTCCTTTTCCGCTTTCGGAAATTCTCGGAACATCTCTTACTGTATGCACATGCAGAGTTGTCAGATTATTGAATAAATCAACCAAGTATATCATTACCATGCCTGCCTTTATGGTATTTTTTTATCTTGCTTCTGGATTTCATGGTTTTGGTGCTAGAATTCATTTCATTGTGACAATTATGATCGCCTTGCGCATGATCGTCGAAATGTATGAAATATTATTAATTATTTTAAAAAGCATGCACCTGCTAGCTATATATAATTACCTGTTGCTATGATGTATGCAATACGTACTGAAAAGCGTTGACTTAATTAAATTGACACACGTACAGGCAAAAAACCACTTGTTTGTAGACTTAGACACAAACGATACCATAGCGCTAAGCAAAAGGACTCTAGGATATACCACTGTAGCGTATGCGGTGACCGTGTACTTCGAAGGTAAGATTTTTGCATGTATAAAAGTTGTGTAGCTAAGATATTTAATTTGTTCTTAAAATACATTTGTTGCCACGAATTTAGAAAGGAAGATTGAGGGTCTATTTATAATATTTGTATCATATTTGTATCATATTTGTATCATTGGTCATAAAAACAAATTCAGTCGACTGGCCATAAAGATAAAGCGGCCGTGGTCGAAAGAATATATTTTCAAAACTATACACAGAAAAACTTCTAAACATGTAAGGATGCTAAATTTTTTCAACGTTTCCACGTTCCTGTGTATATTTTCAAACACTTTTATATATATATATATATATATATATATATATATATATATATATATATATATATATATATATATATATATATATATATATATATATATATATATATATGATATAATATACGCCCGTTACAATAACATAGTCGCAAGATAGATAGATAGATAGTTATAAATGTTCGTTTGAACATTCTCAATAAAATTCATATCGTTAATTTTGTCCAAGATAATGTATAATAATTATAGTGGCATGACTTATAATTTCTAGACAGTAGTGCTTATGGCGTCAGGAGTTTCCTAAGACCCTTTCAATATTTTTACAGGAAAATGTCCACGGAATGTATTTATGCATGTGCGCGATTTTAAAAAAAAGTTAATTTTCCCTTTGTGGTAGTATCGAAACATAAAACGTTGTCACAACTCCAACGTACTTTCATGTATGTATGTAAAATTAATAAGCTCATAAATTTTTTCTATTTCAGCGTTCTAACTTGCGTATTTTATAAAGGCGTAATGCCCGGCCATCAGGACCTTTTACCGGACTAGTCAGAAACCAGTTAAGAATTCAACAATGCTTGAAACTCGGCAAGAACTCAGCTGACTAAGCCTCTTAAGAATCCGAAAATCATGCATGCAGGAGGAATTTAATTGCCTTCGCATGCATGAGTGATTTAAAAACCGTTCAAACCGTCGTTCTCCCCTAGTAATTTAAATAAAACAATCATCAAAATACTCGTATATATATATATATATATATATATATATATATATATATATATATATATATATATATATATATATATATATATATATATATATATACAATTTACGACCCCTGTCCTTTCCCGCTTTCGGAAATTCATGCAACATCTCTTATGCTCAGAGTTGTGATATTATTGAATAAATCAACCTATAGTATCACATTACCATAACCCTTGTTTACTTTGTTTAATATAACTAAGAAATCAAATGGTCGCCTCAACAATGTTTGGTTTATATTTATACGTAATCTGTGCCAACCCGGCACGTATATAGTTCACCCCGCAAAGTTCACGCAATCTTGCACGAAAAACCTTCAGTGAAGAATTTGATTTTCAAGAAAGGCATATTGTCGAAACCCATTGAAGACCGCGGTTAAGAAATCCACAAAACTTTTATGACAATACAGTCCATTGAATACGCCGGCTATCAATTTGTGCGGACAGAAGCCAGAAAATTGACATAAAATTCAACTAGCAACTTGTATGATAATTATATACAATTGAATATCTGCTCGCGTTCCATTTACTGTATATAACAATGTATATTATGCCTCTATGGTATTTTTTTATCTTGCTTTTGCATTTCATGGTTTTGGTGCCAAAATTTATTCCATTGTGACAATTTTGATCGTAGATCTCGAAAAGTATGAAATATTATTAATTTTAAAAAGCATGCACCTGCTAGGAACCCGACTATATATAATTAATTACCTGTACGTTGCCACGATGTATGCAATATATACTGAAAATCGTTGACTTAATTAAATTTACACACGTTCAGCCAAAAACCATTTGTTTGTAGACTTAGACACGAACGATACCATAGCGCTAAGCAAAAGGACTCAAGGATATACCACTGTAGCGTATGCAGTGTACTTCGAAGGTAAGATTTTTGCATGTATAAAAGTTGTGTAGCTAAGATATTTAATTTGTTCTTAAAATACATGTGTTGCCGCAGATTTAGAAAGGAATAATTAAGGGCCTGTTTAGTATTTGTATTATGAAACAAATTGGTCATATAAAATTAAACTCAGTCGACTGGCCAATGCAGCGTTATGTGTTAAAAAATAATGCGGCCGTGGTCGAAAGAATATATTTTCATAAACTATATATACGCAGAAATACTTCTCAACATATAAGAATGCTAAATTTTTTCCACGTTTTACGTTTCCTGTGTCTATATTTTAAACTCTTTTAGTAGGAACATGCATGCATATACATATGGAGTTTGTCTTCTTCCTATATAACTTTAAGCTTTAAGTAAAAATACGGTTCAATATATGTATATACAGTATATATATATATATATTTTTTTTTTCTTTCTAGACAGTAGTGCTTATAGCGTCAACATTTAAACTTTTTTACAGGGAAATATCCACGGGATGTATTTATCTGCGCGATTCTAAAAAAGATCTTAATTTTCCCCTTGTGGGGATATTGAAAGATAAAACGTTGTCACAACTGTTACGTACTTTCATGTATGTATGTATGTAAGTATGTGCCAATATTCGAGGGCAACTTAACATCTCTTGCTGGACATTTCTCCTATATAGCACATTGAAATTAATAAGCTCATTAAATTTTTCTATTTCAGCGTTCTAACTTGCGTATTTTATAAAGGCGTAATGTCCCGCCATCAGGGCCTTTTACCGAACTTGCATGTCAGCAACCAGTTAAGAATTTAACAATACTTGAAACTCGGCAAGAACTCAGCTGACTAAGCCTCTTAAGAACCCGACAATCCTGCAGGAGGATAATTGCCTTCGCATGTGTGATTTATAAAAATCGTCCAAACCGTCGTTCTTTCCTAGTAATTTAAATAAAACAATCATCAAAATACTCGCATATACAATTTACGACCCCTGTTCTTTCCCGCCTTTGGAAATACTCGCATTTGCAACATCTCTTATGCACAGAGTTGTTATATTATTGAATAAATCAATCAAGTATATATTATGGCAACCCTTTTTTAGATCCTTTAAAACGAAGAAATCAAATAGCCGCCTACAACAATGTTTGGTTTATCTCTATACGTAGCTAATCTGTGCCAACCGTATAATTTTATATCACCCCGCATAGTTCACGCAAACCTGCACGAAAAATCTTTTGCTATCCACTGAAAATTTTTTTCAAAATCCATATTATGGAAATAGTATGGATTGTAGTTTGAACAAGTATGGAATTTATAATATCATCCATACTAATTGCCATATGCATGTATGAACGAAGAATACTTTCGCAAACGTTTTACTTCAAAACTTGGACGATATAATTTTTCCTTTTAACACCTCAGGAAGAACTCCTGCATGGCAGTCGAAATGACAGTCACTAAATCCGCTTACTACATTTTAATCTGTGATTCACGCAACACGCGTTGGGTAATAATATCATATTATTATTAATATGTACAAGTTGTATTTCATTCGCCCAGCCTGCTTGCATAAAATTTACTCACGAAATTGATTATAAATTTAGTTATAACAGACAGCTTTTTCCTGTCTGATTTTATTTTTATAGACATTTTGATGTGCGAAATATTAATTATACCCAGAGAAACATGAAACAGTTATTTGCAATACAATATTTACAATACTTATCATAGGAGATTATTAATTTTCAATGTTCATTATTAATTTTTTATTAATAATGTATAAAAATATATGTATAATTATATAAAAATCGTATGATATTACCTTCCCACTGTTTTGCACTTCATTTAAAAAAAAATTATATGATCGAGGAACGAAACTGAACAGAATAGCAAAATATAATGATAATATTAGTCACAGAATCTGCGTGATCTAGAAATTTGATTGGCTGCCCTTATATTTTTGGTGATAATTGAACCGCACTTGTCCGCTGACGCTGTTGTAAGTAAATGAGATGAACATTCATGTATTTATGTTCATATAACCGTAGGAAAAATGGCTTTTAAAGGAAGTTATTCAGGGGCCACGGAAGATCGTTAATTGGGGGGCATATACTCATATATTCATGTTAGCAGACTATAAAAACAATCAATTTTAAAAGAAACTAATAATTGCTAAACATGAATAGATGAATATTTGTACCCCACTTAACGATCTCCGTGGCCCCCATAAGTAAGTTTTTGTTATTTAAATTATTTCATATTTATCGGGATTACCTTTTCAGTTCAACAAAACTGCTATCAATGAGGTCCTGGTAAGGTTCAGTCGGGTATAGGACAAACACATTGATATTCACCTCCTTAATTAAGCTCATGTATACACTTTGTACAACATGAATTGCGCTTCCTTCCATTAATCCTTCATTCACAATTGATTAAAATAGTGAAACTTTTCATGCAATTATTTTAACTATTACTGATCAGATATAGCAATAATTCTGAAGAGTTCCATATTCGCTCAATAATCATATGTTCCGGATAACCGTCGAAACTTATCAGCATTTTGAAAGCAAACAGAAAGTAGAGCATTATAATAAGTTTCAAGCGTAAGGCCTAGTTTACTCTGTCAATGTTTTTGTGATCAGAGTTTCAATTTTGCGTTGTTAAATCCAAAGTTTTAAATATTATGCACTGATATTGGGATCAAAAATTACTTAGTATTCATTTCCCCTGACCATATTTATTTCAAAAATTAATAAACGAATGTGAAACCTACACGTGGATATATATATATATATATATATGAATATATGTCTCCTCCTCAAAAGTTATTGATTTAACAAAGCAATTGATGCCTCTGGCCTTTCTTTAACAGTTCCATGCTGAGCGTTTGATTAATAATGAATGCTTTGTTATTAGTTTTTCTTATTAATGAAAAGTGATCATTCTGCCTATTATTATTCCTTGAAAAGGAAGATTTACATGGCTTAGGTACAGCATGTCTTCCTGGCATTAAAAATATACATAATAGCATTTCAATCTCGCATATATAAATTATGGGCCTACACCCGTAGAGAAAAACGGAAATAGCTTCTGACAATGGCTATTGATGATAAGCTGAAGGTTTCGGTGAAATTACGTATTATTGATTTTTTCTCATCTATCGTGACGGCTCCGAGGTGGAAATAATAAATAAGAATTAAATAGTGAAATTAATGTACTGTGAAATCGTTGTCTCAGTTGTGTTCAGTACAAGGATTGCTATAATACTGTCTTAATTCATCTCCCGCCGTCAGGGAAAATGAAATACTTGGTTGATAAACTGGGGCAATAAAGTCGAGTTTACATAAAGGTGAGCCAGCTTGACTGCTTTTCAATTAATTTTGCTTTACGAATCCTACGAGGATTGAAGAGCGAATCCAAATTATTCCAAAAATATCAGACCGAGGTCGAATGCGATGAGACGGAGGTTACACCTCGGCCTAACTCAGTCTGACAAACATTTCTTAAGATGTTTTCGATATTATTATTGTGTTGTCGTTCTCAGCTGTTCATAACATTTCGTTTGGGAGCGAACGGCAACCGCGATCGTATTTTTCTCTTGCGTTCGTCTGCCGTGTCTATTGGTCGACTGCAACTGCAGCCGAACCGCAACCGAACGCAACCGAACTGCAACTGCAGGTTATTTCTGGACACTATTGTATCTTGCAGTAATGAGAGTCAGAATTGAAATTCTAGAATCTACTTTGCTTTTAAAATTGCTTTATTTCGCCGAATATATTTCATTTTCAAAGCTGCCATCTTGTTGGCCAATGTACAGGCTTATCGTAAAAAAGGGAATAAACCCTAACAATATTTCAAAATTTTAGCATAATTCCTCGACATGACGTATACAAGAGTTTTAAAACTAAAGGCATGAAGACGTTTAGCGTTATACCATTTCATGTTCATTGCATTTAGAATAGTATAAGTTACAGTTCAAGACAGTTTAGTATAGTATAGGCTGTATGCTTCAGCGCCATCTTGACTTTTTATATTAGTTCCGCTATCAATGCTAATATACCTTGACGTTCATTAACTGTAAAAACAATCAATTTCCAAATAAATAAATCATTGTGATAACTTAAATTTACATAAAGCGAGAAAAGGCCATGGCTACGCCACTGTGTGCAATCGCGTTGTTGTGATGCTATGTATGTATTGCTATGGTCATGTTCACTATAAAAACTGACTTATAATCTCTGTGATTTGCCAACTAATAGTCGTTGTTTCCCGGCAAGTCGACAAACAGGATCAAGTTATGTTGTTCTCTTGCAAATCTGGAAGAGATTAGTTTGCCCTTGCGAAGTCGAAGAGATCGTTTGGATTTCGTACGAAATTGTAATTAACTATAATTTACACAGCTAAATGTCTAAGAATTCATGATTGTAACACTTACACAAAACAGAAAAAACTCTCCAAATAAAATTATAATTAAATATAGCGTCTCGTAATAAAACATTAGGACGGAAGCGTCAAAGCGCGATAAACCTATTTCGTCGCGACATTATTAATAGAGAGCTTACGATTCACGACGCCGCTAGGGAAACGCTTTAGAAAGGCTTGGTAACTAGCGCGGCCAACGCGTCTTGTGGGATTCCAAGGCGTACTAGCTCTACGATTCTACGACGGAATTTTGTTAATTTTACGTTGTGATCACTACGCTACGAACTTCAAATGAAGATCGAATATTTTTTCATTTAAAATTTGAAATTAAGTTTTTGGGGGGTTTTTGGGTTTTTTTTAAAGTTCTTATCTTTTATTGTTTGCATATCAAACTCTTTCCCTATTGAGATGAACATTTGCTCAAACTAGTGTCCAGTTTTTTTCTGTTACAAAATGCGCGCCTTGTAAAACAATATGGTGTCTAGACCAAAGCGCACATTATGCAAACCTCAACGTTTTGTCCACGAATTTGCGGTTCGATGTGGAAAAAATCATTTAAACGGGAGGCGAAAGACAATAACCTCTACGAGGTTGAGATTAAAGAGGTTGATCAAAAAACTAAACGTGTTCGTACGCATTTTAAAGGATACGATTCGCGTTTTGATGAATGGCGACCCTATAGGCTATGGCAAAGATAATATATTTCCCGTTTCTTCAGCATGAAAAGCCTCGTGTTTTGGCCGCCGCTTCAACATAGACGATAGAGTCGATAATATAAACAACAATAAAACCTTTTGAATAAAATTCGCTCTTACACGCGCAGGTATAGCCGATGTGAACGATATTAATGTCCCTTATTCCAGCTATATATATAATACACAATATATCAATAAGAAAATCACTGTAGCAGCGTAGGCTATTGCCAACGCTATTTACAGTGTATATTTAGACAGCATTTGTCAGGCTTAAAATTTGTCAAAATATACACAACTGTGGTATATACAGTACTATATTAAAGCATACAAGGTGAAATATAAAATTCCCTTGCCTGCTTATCTCGTAAGTAAACGGCGGGCCTCCATTCCGATTGTGTTCACATCACCAACAGCAGAGACTGCATTAATCAATGTGTGAACAACATATGTAAATGCCGACCAATGTCGCAAAATACCTACAGTTCATGGCCATCGGTCCGAAGCTAATTCACGTTGAATATGTACGAAATTCATATCAAAATACGCGCCAAAACATGTAGATTTCAATTCCGAATGTAAGGAAAAGAAATATTGTATAGTGGAAGCAGTACGAGGAGTTTTCCCGCAACTTCCGCTCTAAACGGCGATTTTTGACCAATTTTCTTATATAGCCCGCAACATTCAACCCCCAAAGTCCGACTCCGGGATACGACGAATCTTTACCAAAAACAATAAATAATGTGTGGCATAGGTCTAAATTTGATAATCCGCGTGTAAGTGAAAGATAGCTTCAGTTTCTAAGGCACACGAACAGAAAAAGCGCTTATTTTGGACAAGTTTGTATTGCGCACTGCTGGGGGTATCATCGCTTGTAACGCGATATAGACTATTTGTATAGCGAGAGTTTGATATGATTATTTTATTCCATTAAATACATTTTCTGTGGCATTCAATCGTTAAATTTCGTGCAAATGAATTTGCTTATCTGATTGTGTTTTTAGCGTCCATATTTTTATCCTAGAACGTGAAGATTATTCAGGCACGCCGGAACATCGATAATTGGGGGGCATATATTCATATATTCGAGTTCTGCATTATTTGTTTCTTTTGAAATCGATTGTTTTTACGGTCTGTGAACTTGAATATATGAATATATCCCCCCCCAATTATCAATCTTCCGGTGTCCCTGAGATTATTTAAAAGCATGTCCGCGGGATTACAGAAATAAATAAACAACGAAATTCAACCCAGACGCATCATGCCGTTTCAGTTTCTCGCAAAGTTCATTCACGAAGTTCGTTTTCCATTTAAATTTGCTGTTACAAAAACCTGCATAACAAAGATTTTGAAAAATCTCGTCCTATTTTGTTCCTTACGCTGCGCCTTGTTACCTTTCTAAAGGCTGCTTTCGACTTACGCGTTTTTATACGCACGTACACGTACGGAATATTTTAAATGTTTTTAAATTTTTATTATTTAACATCTAGGACAATTAATGTGAACAAAATATGCAGAAAACTAAGTTCTTTCGATATCTTCACTTAGTTTTACTTAGAGGTGACATTCATAAGAATTTAAACTTGCGTAACGTGAAAAACAGCCTTAACGCGTCTTCTCCGGTCGCGTCGTGAAGGCTTCCCTTATTGCGGGCTATCCTAACCCTACAATCAGGCGTCTGTTGGGCAACTTTCGGCCCCCATACAAAAGACGTGTTCTCCCTTTTTATTTTCATACTAACTCTCCTGACGAAGGCCCTCAGGTCGAAACGTCGAGAAGTATTCTCGTCTATTTTAGGCAGTTTTTATACCACTTTTGATGCTAAGCGTGTCTCATTGTTTTAAAGCAATTTCACTTTTTTGAAACATGTAAATACTTAACATACCTTAAAAGAAGTATATTGCATTGGAAGTTGCAAGAAGATTGCATCGTGTAGCACGACCGTTGAGACACTGGTTCCAAAAGTCGCCCCTCGACCTTCAGAAGTAATTTAAAAACGGGACAAAGCTGTCGACAGTTGGAATATTAATCGTAATAATGCATAATAATGCTGCGACGCCAAGAATGTTTCTTGATTTGTTTTGAGAAAAGATGTGCTTGCGCAGAATTTTTCCATCATCTTTAAACATACAAATATTACTTTGTCTGCTGGAAAAAGATTGTCGAAGTAAATTCAGAAAAGATACTTAAATTTCGATAGACATTCGTAGAAGAAAATAATTATATACGCTACTCGTTAAATGAAAACCAGAACCTGACATCCTGTCTTTCCTCTGCATTATCTTACTTTGCGTCTATTCCAAGACTTAAACCAATTTCTCTCTAAAATATTTTACAGATTTTGAAATGGTTGATGAGAACATAAGAAGAAATATTTTTAAAATCACGATCATTATTCTTGGACTGGGTGTATTCCAATCACGAGGTTTGTATGGCTTCGAAGAAGTGTTGAGAGTGTAAAGAAAGAACGTTGGAGAGTTCAAATGCGAAACCTGCAGTTTAAAGTTTGGTTTATTGCTGAGAGGTTTATTGCTAGTATATTTTATTTCAACGCGTAGTTTCTGTGAGCGTCATGAGTTAAATTCGCCAGAATATCAACAAAACCTTGTCTTCTAATATAAGCTACAAGCTATTTTTTATTAAATCGATATTATTATAGACCTTAACGTATTTCCGTAGAATCGTCTCGCTACAGTCAATTTTGCTGGCAGTTTTTGAACCTGTTTTTTAGGTTTTGAACCAGAGTTTACACAATTGAAGGAATCCCCTTCAAAATGTCAACCACTTATCATCGTTAAAATTTATTAAGAATATACTACAAATACAGTCTTTTTAAAAGTTGTTTATGCCTCTCTTTTGTAAATGCTATCCCCCTGTGAGGACAGTCGTATGCAAATAAGTTGTAAAAACCCTGGTTTGGGCTTCCAAGGGAAAGTTTTTCATATATATCGAACATCGGCTTTTAGCAACGATTACGAAATTCAATGTTTTAATATTAATATTTTGCTTATTTTTAGGTTGGCTTCGTCGGTTTTTACCCACTCGTAAACCAGTTGCTAGAACGACTGCGAGGCCATACAACCAAACAGGTAAATGGTTGTTTTGCATTTTCTACACTTACAAGCTTTTATCACAGGAAATTGCTTTCCAAATCAATATTATGGCAATAGTATATGGATACTAGTTGGAAATAATATGGAAGCTTATAATATTTGTGCTAAAAGTATTGCAATATTTCATAGTATAGATTTTGAAAAAAATTCAGCGTAGGGGATTAAAACCATTTTCAAAAAACTTAAATTGTTCAACAGTTTCAGGTGTTCAAACCAAGCGTTTTTATATTAAATTCTGTTTTTTTGGAACGCATATACGTACCTAGAATAATGTTACAGGTTGATTTTAAATCAATCATGAGTGGTATAAAAAATATGAGAATGTTTCCATCAACAATAAAATGTCCAACTTTTTCTTTATTCAAACTAAAATGCAAACTAGAAAACTCACTAAAGCAAACTAGAAAATGTTTTCTTCATTCAAGACGAAGTCTTCGTTTTGCAGGACCTTATCCTGATAGCAATTTTACGGATGGTTTAAGGGGTTGGAAAAATGGAAAAAAACTTCATTGGGGACTGGCGAAATCCATATCAAAGGATGTTGGCATGTTGACTGGAGTTCAAGGTAAAGTAAACAACGACGGGTTTCCAGGAGTGTTTTGGGTACATTTCCACGAAAAGGACAAAGCCAACGAAGCATGGGCAATATATTCCAAATCATCATAACGATCTAGATGCCGTGTTAATGAGAAGTTTAAACACCATCGACCATTTATTTTCAAATATAGCTTTTTGTTTCCTGTGTACTGCACCTTAATAATGGATACCATTTTTTGGCTCGGTGCTTCAAATATGAATTGGCATGACGGATGTAGTTGGTTGAGCGAAACCCTGAAACAAGCTTTGCGCAATCAAAACAATCGTACTCAGATTCCAAACATCATGCAAACATCCACTAAAAAATAATATCACTTAACCTCTCCGTCGTATAGGTTCCTAAATGTTGGGATTAATTATGTCAGTTTCAACTTTTCTTCCTAAGAGTTTTTGCATGATCTTCTCTTTTTGTGACATTATGAGCCCCCACTGTACACTATTGCAGCACGTGTAAAACTGGTAACCGTACCTTATTTAATTCAGGATGAGTAGCTACAGATAATATTAGTACCCAAATAATGTAAAATATTTCAACTTTTCATTAAGGAGCTGGAGATGGTTTTGTTATCGTCCAATACACAGAATACGTGTTTTTTAAAGGCAAAGTAGCCAAACTTTACAGCAATTTTATCACTGGGCCTGTGTGCATGAAATTTTATTTCTATCTCTACGGTCAAAATACTGGATACATACAAATCTTAACCAAACAACGTAACTCGACGAACGAAAAACTAGTGCTCAAAAAATACGGAAACCATGGCCACAAATGGAATTTTGCACAAGTCTATTTGGACTTCCATAGGACAGATGTTTACCAGGTAAGAATTTTTCACCAAAATACCTACCTAACTTGATTAATTTTGAATAAATTTTGCGAAATCACTGGAAAACGCGCTGTATATAGTATAGAGCTGAAATTTATTTATCTCTCTAGATAATAATCTTCGGCGCGGTTGCAAACTTTAAAGTACAAGCTAGTTTTGCCATAGATGATATCTCATTTAAAAACGAAACTTGTGTGTCGACGCCGGAAGGTTAGTCACACTTAAACGCTACTAAATGTTTTTCAAAATTCATTCAAAAACGTTGTTGTACATGCAAGGTTTAGGAATTCAATTTATAATCTTGGGGGTCTTTAAAGCTCTTTTAAATCATTTCGATGAGTGCGCTGACTAATCAACTTTAGCACGAAAAATTGTTGCGAAAAAAAATTTGACCATAATTTCCATCAAGATCATTATCAGAAATTAAAAATAAAAAATTTATTCCAATAATTTTTCTTTGTTAATTATATCAGTGCATGCATGTACGTTTTAGACAAAAACTTTAACTGTTCTTTTGATGCTGGTACTTGCGGTTGGAAGTTAAAAGGAACAATGCGAATTAAATATAACACAGGTACGTGCATTATTATATTGCATTAAAAAGACTAACGCAAACTAGAAAACTAGTGGTGTTTATTTCCTTCCTGTTACCATTTTTCACTACCTTTTCTGTCACCGCTAATTATCGCAATTCCTGTTACCATTCTTCATAATCAGTCCTTACCAGTAGCGTAGCCAGCCTGTCGATTTGTCCCGCTATGCTAATATTTTCGTGTTCGCTAACTGTGAAAACAATAGATTTCTTAAGACATGAATTAATATAATAACTCGAAATTTACATAGCGGGACAAGATCATCAGGCTGGTTACGCCACTGCCTGTTACCATTCATCACCACCATTCCTCTTATTATTCATCATCACCATCCCTGTAACCAATCAAGCTTACCATTTCAGTTACAAACTACTATCGCCATTCTTCAGTTCCACCAAGATGTACCAAGTCACCCATTCCTAGAATTGCTCACACTTTTTCTCGTCTTTGCAGAGCTGAAACAGTACGTTAATGTTTTTGATGCCAATCAGCTCGTTAATCTTCAAAGCCCAACAATCACCGCACATAAAGGCTGCCTGACTTTGCAGTATTACGTTTTCGACCGTTCGTCGTCTTTGGATAAATCTCGAATGTTTGTATACCTGAAAGACGCTAAGAGCAAGCAGTTGCTACCTGTAAACGATGAATTGGTGTATTACGGCCATTCAAATTGGAAAACGTTCAAAATTGAGTTAAATATCAGCAGTGGTTTTACACAGGTTGTTAATTTCTCTTGTTAATTTCCCTAATTTTTTTATATAAACACTTTAAGAGGCCTGCAGTCCTTTATAAAAAAATAACCTTATAATATCAAAATATTTTTAGGTGGTAATAGATTTCATTTTGGTTGAAAATGAAGTTTTTATCGCAAATTTTTTTCTTGGCACAGATTTTAAATATTGCAAAAGCGATGGTGAGTTAATCTTAATGAAATTTTTAAAATATGTATATGTATAATTATGGGATACATCTTGTGTATATTTGTGTACATAGATGTACCAAGCTGCGCACGATTGTAGTAATATTTGACACATTACTGTGGTAATTATTGTACTAATTATTCGCAGAAGGTGCATACAGTCTTTGAAACGTAAACAAATATGTCGACAGTTTAGCAGCGACTCAAATAAAACAATATTTTCGCGAAATATATTGAAAAGCGTTCCTGCAAAGTAGTTTATTAGCCTTTTTTTCCTTATAGACGTGGAGAAAATTTTCTTTGTATCCACTCGGAAAACGTTTCCAAAGGAATTCGAAATCTCGAAAGATGGAAGATCGTGCAATGTTTACCCAACCTCTCGCTTCACTGCTCATATCACTCCGACCAACAAATATCCCCTTCCATTCTTCATTTACCGCAACAGTCGTCACATGGCATTGAGTGAGAAAACAGACAATTCTTTGGGGTTTTTAGTTGGGTACTTTTACGCCAGTATGACGCGGCATCTGGATGCATCGGCAATTTATTATAAAGTCGATAAAGATAAATACGGAGATTATATATCGGAGTTTAGCAGCTCGCCTCCAGAAAGGAATTGGACTGGGAATGTGGTATATGTAAAAAATCATGAACATTTTACAGGTAATGGGGTTGTCTTAGATATTTTCAAGAATTTTTTGGGAGAATATCCACAAAGAATATCCATAAAGGAGTTTCCCGGCATTTAAAATAATCCACGATACTTTAACTGTCCAATCGTTGCGGAAAATGAGTACTAGCTATTGCTGTTTCAAAACATCTTAAATGTGTGAAGGTCCCTTTCAATCTCATGTTGCTCAATACAATTATACTCAGATTTTTTACGACATATTTCTCACCTGTCAACTCTCCGTGACATACTTGAAATATATCAGGTATCGTTTCAATTTAGATAATGGACATTGCCCTCCGGGATATCTAGGAATTGCAAAAAAATGTCTTTGGTTTATATGTGAGGCAGATTATCCCCGTGGAGCCGAAGCGAGGTGTCTGCAAGATTTTAGCTATTTGGCTTCACTTCATTCAAATACCATGCACCTGGTTGGTGAATATTTGAACCGAATTCAAATCAAAAGAATTGAAATCTTACATGTTACTATCGGATTGTCAAGAAAAGATGGCAAATGGATGTGGACGGATGGAAAGATATATAACGATAGCGATGGTCTACTGGGAGATCACAATGAATTCGCTCTGTTAGCTTGGAATAGCAATAGAAACGAGTGGGGACTTATGGGCGTTCGAAATTATTTGGCATACGTCAGTCTTCATTTATGCGAGAAGCACAGCAGTAAGTTGATCGCACTGATACGTATAGTTTCCCTGTCCTCAAATGCTCCTTCACGACTGAAAAGTATTGTATATAGACCAATTGCGAAACTTAGTAACCGCACCTTCGCATAACATGGAAGCGAGGCTTATTATGCAAAAAACAATATTTGTATTTTTTGCAGTACAAAGCTATCCGCCGAGTTATATCCCGGTTTTCGCCTTTGGTTTACATATTTTTCGATACCTTTAAAGCTCGGTTTCATCGTTGTTATCATAGTTTTAAGGTGAGGGAGTTTTGCCTTTCATTTGAGGCGTTTTTGTGATGTTTTCATTAATTTTTTCGGCTGCTTTCGTCGGGGAAATATGGAAAAGACCGACACAAACTCAGGTAAAAATTCAGTTTTTTCCAAGCTATTTCGTCTCAAGTCTTGAAAATTTATTTCATTTTTCTTCCTCTTATTTGTGCAAAATTTGGCGATATATATTTGGTGCAAAATCTATGTTTTTGTGACAAAAATTGTTGAAAACTAAATGAAAAGTGACAGTCAGATTTTATAATTTCACACCTAATGACTGAAATGGTTCAAATTTATTCACAAATATCACTATATTTTTTTATCTTTATACCAGAGTAATACTGTGAAAATGGCAAAAAGTAACTAACTGAAATGTTTTTGTTTATTTCGTTTTAAAAAAGTACAGACGATGCATGGCTTGCAAACCGACATGAAGGCCGAATTTTATTTAAAAGTCGAATTCGAACGCATCTGACTTTCTGTATATTTTGTGTCACTACAAAACACTATTCTTTCTATCTACTACCATGCAATAGATGTTTCAGTAAATAAGGGTTAACCAGGAATACTTTAAAAGGAAAGGATTCCGTTCACCATCGCATTATAAAACGGAAAACACTTCCGAACTTCGGGGTTGTATATTTTTTTCGCCTTCGGCTTTGCCATCATGTAAAGGCATATCTTAAAAAACGCTGCTGCTCGCATTGTGGCTACCTTTATAGTATGATATTGTGGGAAAAGAAATATTAAATTCAAAATAGAGAATGATATTATGTCTTGGTAATAAGTATTTTACTATCCATGTCATGCATGTGTGCCAAGTTGAAGAGTTGTTTTGCTTTTGAGTCGGCATGACATCACATGTACTATATACACAGGGAAAATAAACCAAAAAACTCCGTTGTATATTTTATCTCCGATTGTTTCTGTCAACAGAGTTCTGCTAATTTTTTCCTGAGCTGTAAAATTG
This sequence comes from Dendronephthya gigantea, assembly GCF_004324835.1. Classification (NCBI taxonomy): domain Eukaryota; kingdom Metazoa; phylum Cnidaria; class Anthozoa; order Malacalcyonacea; family Nephtheidae; genus Dendronephthya; species Dendronephthya gigantea. The sequence goes on along the minus strand of NW_021163157.1, from coordinate 104,064 downwards.
CTGTGAAATTACAGCTTATCGATCGATAAAATTGGTGTAAAATAATTTTAAATGAGAAATGTAAACATGGTGGTTGTTCGACCGTGACTTTTCAATAATCCTTGTCACAAAAACATAGATTTTGCACCAAATATATATCGCCAAATTTTGCACAAATAAGAGGAAGAAAAATGAAATAAATTTTCAAGACTTGAGACGAAATAGCTTGGAAAAAACTGAATTTTTACCTGAGTTTGTGTCGATCTTTTCCATATTTCCCCGACGAAAGCAGCCGAAAAAATTAATGAAAACATCACAAAAACGCCTCAAATGAAAGGCAAAACTCCCTCACCTTAAAACTATGATAACAACGATGAAACCGAGCTTTAAAGGTATCGAAAAATATGTAAACCAAAGGCGAAAACCGGGATATAACTCGGCGGATAGCTTTGTATGCAAAAAATACAAATATTGTTTTTTGCATAATAAGCCTCGCTTCCATGTTATGCGAAGGCGCGGTTACTAAGTTTCGCAATTGGTCTATTTGCCATTAATTTTGTTTTAAATACACGATAAGCTGGGCATTTTAGAACAGATCAATAATAAGATATGCATGTCTACTTATACACACTGTGAGCACAATTTACGTTAGTCGAATACGTGTTCAATTTGTTCAAATAATTTTATACTCCAGGTAGAAATTTTATGTGATAAATTGCGATTATATTTCTTTATCGTTGTCGTGTAAGAATTACCAGTTTTTCAGTCCACATCAATATTAAAACCTCTTTCTAAGATCCAACAATCCCTGTCTTCAAATATTTGGAAAAATAAATGACTCCCACGGAGTCTTTCTATAAAATGTATATGAAAATATATAGGAACAATAATTATTTCAAACACCTTTGGCAAAATTGCTAAAAGCTGAAAATCAGCTATCAGCTAATCTGCTAGTAATTTCAAACTGGCAGCATGAGAAATACATATCTCATATCCCTTTGCAAAGAACCCGTTTAATTCCCACTTTGTTATTTTCTAGAGAACCGTGCATACAACTCGGACAGCCATCAATCTACAACCTATTCGCATTTTAAATCTAAATTTGCAGTCGATGGATTTTTGCATACATGCAGCTTAACGCAATTTCCTGCAAAGGTCAGTTTTCAGCATTGTTTAATCCATGTTAGATGTACTTTTTGACAACTTCAACATTGCCAATTATTTCCGTCGCATGCCTGTCATGCTATTGCAGGGAATCACAACGAATCACAAATTGCCAGCTTAAAATAACTTTACTGTAGTAAATGAGGCGAAAATTAGCAGATTTTACTTGCTTAATAAGGAAAGAGTTACTCTTCGAATTCCTTTTTCATATTTTTGGTCTATTTCGAGAAGAATACGGTATAATTATGTAGCTACTCGATTTTGGCAAAGGCTAATCGTTAGTAGATTTTCTGTACATGTACGATATGAAAATGAGGGATTCAGTGGAGTTCAGTCTTTATAATATACGCGTCTACAGAGCCTACCCTGGAAAAACCATATTCTCAAAAGGAAAAGTAAATTAATTCAATATCACCTTATATTTAAAAACGTTGATTTTAGGAATTTCAGCGTTTTTAATTGTATAGTATAAGTTTTAAATTATTTATTGCACGTTTCTTTTTGTTCATTGGTGCATCCGCTATTGAACAGCAAGGTATCGCGGACTCATACAACCTAATAGTTCGTAATGAATCTTCGTTTCCTTCTCAGTGGTTTATCAATCATCCTTTCTGATTTTGCCCACGAAGTCAAGTTGTTGCACTTTTAACTTAAAGTGGTGGGGGTAAAAAATTACTCGAATTTTCAGGTTTGCGACATGGCTCTCTTATTGACAGAACTCGATGAGAATTTTAGGGGAAAACATGTAGTAGCGTTGGAAAAATGCCCCGAAGGGTGAAAATGTGCATTTGGAAGAAATTACTTTTAATTTTATAACTTTAGAACTGCATCGTTATAATAAATTAGGTAAAACAATACAACAAAACAGTGTTAAAAAGAAGGGCAATAGAACCAATCCCTGTATGGGTCAGGTAAAAGCCATGGCTTTACACAGAGAAAGAAAAACTTAACAGGATTTTTTTTTGTAGGCATATTTTTGTGTTTTTAAGGCAGGCATGCTTTTAAGAACACAAAATATTTTTTCGTTTTACAAAAAATACGCCGCAAAATTTTGTCCAAGGGACTGTCTTAACGCAAGAATATTAAAAACGTTAATTTTTTATTGTGTTCTTCCAGCGTTCCCAATATTCTTGGTGGGAAGTGAAATTGTCACAAGCTACAAAAGTCTACATGGTACAAGTAAAATATCCTCCCAGTAAACACCAAAATATGAGAGCCTCGCTCTCGTTAAGCCTAAAAAACCAGGATTTCAAAACAAATGTGAAAAAGATCAACATGGATACGGTAGAGACGCCCGTTATTTACGAACCACCTCTATCAAGTCGAAGCGTAAGAATTATGTCCCAAGATCAACAAGTCAAGCTTTGCGACGTTCAAATCTATGGGGCCGGTAAATAATCTCAATTTTTTAGAGACAAATGCCTCCAAACCTCCCAAAAAGTTTCATTCCCCAAAAAGATTTTGCGAACGCCACCGAAGTTTCGTCTAACTAAACTTTTTTTGTAACGTTTTATGCTGGTTAATAGTCCTTTTCCCTTTTATACTTAAGCTGCCGTTTACAGGTGCGATTTTTTTGTACGACTTTCATCTTTAGATAGGTGTAAACGAGTGGATAAGTTACGGATGTGCTATTAATTGCACTTATACATCAGATCATTCTTAACTGCCCACTCTTTAACATCTATCAAACGGAGAAAACTGCATATAAAACCGCGGAAAAATCTCACTTGTAAACGAGCCTTTAGCTTTCAAGCGCGCAATGCGTGGCGGTAGTTGATTATCAAGGTTAATTTAATTTGTGATTTTTTTTCATGTTCAGGAACGACTTCGTTTAACAAAGAGGCCAAAAAAATCGGCAAGGTTTTCTTACCAACAAGGTTTTCTTACAAGCAAGGTTTTTTTACAATCGCTTCTAAGCAGAGCGATATCGCAACTCAAAGTCGCTTCATGATCAACTACGTCACGCATTGCGCGCTTGGAAGCTAAAAGGGGAAAGGTCTATTGGGGCCCCAGAAGAGGAATTTGCCCCGACCCTCTAAAATTCTGAAAGTTATTTATTTTTATAATCATTTAATTGTTTTTATGTCTACAAAAGAACTATTTAAAGCAATTTGCATTTATGTACGCACTTCTTCTGGGCAACAGAATCAATCTTCCTCTTGCATCTCTGAAATACTAAATGTACTCAAATGTGTGATGAAATTCTTGTCACTCTTTTCCCGTTTCCTATTCTCATAAACACAATTGTTATTGCAGATTCTTATGAGGACATTCAGGGTGTCATGCGTACATTTTGGAGAAAGCCTTTAGGGACTAAAAATATCCTGGAAATATTACCGAATGATAAAAGCTACCCAAACCACCCATTATTTTTTAATCTTGCATCATCCTTTTTGTACACGAAGACGTATCCTCGCTACATACGAGAATTTCGGGCGTACTTTCTGGTATGATTTAATGAACTTAAAATAACATGACGTATATGATGATACTGCAGAATGAATACATTAATATTTCATGCAATCATGACTTTTTATTACAAACGTGATTTTATAACTTTTCAGGCTCCCGAAAGTGGTAACTATACTTTCTCTTTGGCTGGAAATGTTGAGGCTGAAATGTCGGTTACTATGTCACGATATTCATTTGAGAGTTTCATGACATTATTACTGGAAAAAGAAAAGTCTTCCTATTACAGGTATGAATGTGCAATTAATGTCGGTAGATATGACTTACATAGCTAAGTTATATTCTATTGTCCATTTCGATAAAAGATCAAAATATTTATGGATGATTTTATAAACTATATAGGCAGAGTCGATGGTAGCGTATCCAGCTTGACTAGTTAGTTACGTTAATTAAAGTTGATTCAAGGATGTAAATTCGCTGTTTTATAGATTTTTAACGAGACGCATCTCGTCATCTTTAGTATTGAAGGCATGTCAATTCTATTTTGTGAAGTTGATAACAACGTATTCTGAGCAGTTCAACAATCTTGTCATTGGCATAGAACAAGAGGGCAGACTTCACCAAAGCCTTATTGATACGAATAGTCTGTTCTGGGTTTTACCAGGTTAGAGAAACTGGTTATAAATATATATTTTATCGATCGGTTTTAACAAAATTTCTTTCAATGTATCACCCAAATTATAATTGTCATATTAATACTGTTGATAGAATTATTCGTGTATTTATGGAAGCTGGAATGCTAAATTTTATCAAAGTTCTATTCCTTGTAGTTCATTTCCTTTTTTTGCACCCAGGACGACTTGAAGTAAGATTCCATCTAAGAAAAAGCGAAACAACGACTAGCGCTCAAATAACCCATCCTATCAATATCACAGGTAGTTAGATGAAGTATTGCTGCCATGCCAAAGTTTCAGGTCAAACCTGACATTTCTGTGTTTATCGTGTTTTCCTCATCAGTTGAACACAATTTTCCACTTCATCAGTTGATCACAAACAGTGAGTACGAAATGTGTATAAATTAACACGCAGACAACTTCAATATACGCCTTGCATTATTCCCAATAAGTAAAAAAACTGAACGGCTAAAATTGTGATCACATTAAGGGGTAGACAAAGAGATTTTTATTTACATTTGAATGAGCCTTAGAGTCGCTGTTTGAGTACAGTAACAGTTCATTTCAGTAACCAAAACAGAATGGATAAATATTGATTACTTCCGATATAAAAGTATATAATTTATTTACATAAGCATTAAAACTTTAGGCATTTTGATTGGCTTGGCCTAAAAAATGTGAACAAAATTGCACCTTATTCCAAAAAGAAATTCTTCATTGTTTCCTGTTTGTTTTTTGTGTCAGGATTTTACGACGTTGAATGCGTTGGATCGTATTGTGGTGACTGTCCTGTCGCAGTATTTCTCTCATTTGGTGGTAACATCAAATGCGTTACGACATCGAGCCCAAGTATTTCTCAGGAAGGTTACGTATCCTTACATTTGAAAAACCAATTCATGCTCCCTGGTGCAAAACCGATCTATGTAAGTATTTCTTCCTAATAATTATTATTTCAACGTTGGTGTGGAAACATAACTACACGCCACATCACATTGTAGTTTCGAACATTGCACTAACTGTTATATCGTTCCATTTGAATCAAGCATTGAACCAATCGTGTTAAAAATATTTGTCTAGATGGGTTACAAGGTAAACGGCGACTGTCGTATGATTTCATTAACCCCGGAATCAAACTCTTCTTATCTTGATAATGTTGAGAAAATTGGAACAGTGCGGCTAAATCGTAAGTTTCATCCTGGAGCGCTAATACAATTGCGTAACAGTTTCAGAATCTACGGATCCCGTTTTACCGAGGTGCAGGGAAAATACTTCTAAGCAATTAGCGCACCTGCGCGATTAGCGGTTTCGGGGTCAGTTATAATGTATTAAAGCAGTTTACGTTTTAGTAAAATTTATTTACTAGAATCCGCCGTTAGCGGCTTGCCTGACTTTCCTGCACTTCATCTCGATTTCTCATGGTGAAATTCGTATAGTTGTAATAATCGGCTAGTCTAAAATGACACAGGGTGCGCGTTTAAAAATCTTTCACTGCCTTTCATTTCATTTTGTTCTCATATGCATGATAACAAAATGTCTTCTAAAAAAAGGAAATTGACATCGACTTTATATCTTTCTCCTTAACCCGAAAATTTAAAATCTGTCGAATGGACACGATAGAATTACAATAAAAAAACGATTTTTACATTGTTGATGTAAGCTGCATCCAGTAGCGTAGCCAGCCTGCCGATTTGTCCCGCTATGCTAATATTTTGGTGTTCATTGACTGTGAAAACAATAAATTTCTAAAGACATGAATAATTATAATAACTCGAAATTTACATAGCGGGACAAAATCGTCAGACTGGCTACGCCACTGGCTGCATCTACGTTGCACTGTCGAAAGAAAGTTGAGTGTCTCTCACGTCCTTTTGACTTTGAGGTAAACTCCCCATTTTCACCGAATATTGCCTTCAATTTTAAAGATGGCGGTGTTAACGTTCCAGCAGCATTTGAGTTCACAGGTTAACGTAATAATTAAAAGCTTGACTGCAAGTGCGTTACTTGACACATTCAAATGGAATTCACATCGTTGATTGTTTGTATCGACTGCAAACACCAGATGTTTTTGCGAGTCTTTAAAATCTGCGCACTTCTCACCGTTTATTAAAATTATGACAGCAATGATACTGACGTCCTGCCTCCTGAAATCAGCAAAGTTATGCGAAACGAAAAGCATCGTAAATTTCCACGGCTGGATGCAGAAAGTTGAAACTGGAAATACAAATGGTAAGTTCTAGAATATCCTTATATTCGTTCACTCAATATATGCAAACTGTGGTATAGGCCCTGTCTACAGTATACCGTATTGCTTCCGGTGTGGACCAAATTTTGTAGCTATTTAAAAGGCAGTAAAAAAATTTTGCTTTCAGAGATCGAAATAAATATACCAAATCTATCAAACTAATAAACATTTGCTACTAACCATTTTCCTTTAAAGGAAAACGAAAATATCGTAAAAAGCGGATCCAGTATAGTGTAAACGGGGCCGAAGTAGCCTATCGCCTGTGTTATATTTATTACGATACGTTAATCACAGTCGTGTATTTCCGAGTTAACTATATAGGATTTAGGTCATTTAATTCCGCAAAATGTAGTTATACAGTATAGGTCTTTTATGTACAACCGGCCCCGGGAAAGTAATCACGATGCAAGCGAATCTAATAATAGCAGACTGATTGAATTCTGATTCGAATGCACTTGAGCGATTCCGGTGAAAACAAAAGGTTAAAAGCTAAAGCTAATAACAATACAGGGTGAGTAAAAAAACTGACACCTTTGAAATTCAAATTAGCCGCATAGCAGCTGTAATGTGACAGAAATTGCCTAAAATATCTCATGGGTATATATACGAAGCATATCAAATTAATTAACCTAAAACATTAAGTTTGTTCCCTTTGGGAGTTAAAATGCATTCTAAGCTCCGTCAATAAAAAAGAAAAGTTTTATCAAAATCGTTTTGTTGATTGCACACACGGGAATTGTCATAGTCCAGCCATAAGTTCGCGGCTAATTTGAATTTCAAAGGTGTCAGTTTTTTTTTACTCATCCTGTATAACAAATGGTAAGAAAATAAGGGAAGGTCTATACGAAAACTTATGCAAACATTATTTCACCTAATGGAACTGATGTGAGTCAACATAAATACAAACTTGAAGACACACAAATATATAAGAAATCGTCCACTGGTGCAGACGACGGGTTCATCGCAGGAATAATTTTATATGACCGAATAACCTCAGAAAGGGTAAATAGATATTTTACTCGTGTGCATGAGCCAAGCTCAAGAGACTTCTTCCTTTCTACCCACATTGGCCAGATGAAGTACAGTATGGGATTTTCTATTCCGCTATGAAATTAGCTTGGCATTCATTGTCGAGTCTTGGTTAAGAGATTTGGTTCCCGGTTGTGTTCCTGATTGTATTGTGCCTTCCGGTAGCTTGTAATAATAATGCTACCAAATATGCATAAGAAATATTCGAGGCTGAAAATATATTTTCCATAATGGGCTACAGGCCACAACACTCCTAATGGGAACGATATTAAAAACAAAAAGAGCCGTGAACGTGGAACAAGCCGCAAAAACGAAATAGTAGGGACCTTATAAGCAGCATAAATTGATCTTGAGGCTCACCTCAATGAGCAGCAGGGATGAAATGTCTGCGATAAATTTCATGTAGTGGCGAACACAATTCTAAACGACTCCCGAACATGCTAAAACAACATATTTTAGTTTATAACGCGAACGCTTCATGGAATAGGTATTTGCCAATAATCTAGAATACTATAGTACTACAGCTCTGTGGATCTTCAACTCAACTTTTTAGTTCTATAATTGATTTCAATGTTTTTTGGTTAGATGAACCTAACAGAAGGCAATTATCAAGGTGTCTTCAGTCTTTATTATTAATACTATAGGAAATATAGACGAATAACGTCTTGTAGATACCACTGACCTATATTAGACCTTATCTACACGCCTAAAAACGCTCAGGTTGATGCAAGTTGATACAAACAGGATGGAGCAATGTTGTGCTGCCCACATTGTTCAGAGTTGTTATCAACATTGAACAATATTGTTGAAACTGAATCGTGTGTAACAATATTGTTCAATATTGATAACAACTCTGAACAATGTGGGCAGCACAACATTGCTGCATCCTGTTTATATCAGCTTGCATCAACCTGAGCGTTTTTACGCGTGTACACGGCAAAAAACGCTCAAGTTGTTCCAGGTTGATGAGAACAGGCCTCAACAATGTTGTGCTGCACCCCATGAACAATGTTGTCAACAATATTGTTCCACCTTGCTACGCTTAAAAATATTGCAACATGTTGTTGACAACATTGTTCATGGGGTGCAGCACAACATTGTTGAGGCCTGTTCTCATCAACCTGGAACAACTTGAGCGTTTTTTGCCGTGTACACGCGTAAAAACGCTCAGGTTGATGCAAGTCGATATAAACAGGATGGAGCAATGTTGTGCTGCCCACATTGTTCAGAGTTGTTATCAATATTGATCAATATTGTTGAAACTGAATCGTGTGTAACAATATTGTTCAATATTGATAACAACTCTGAACAATGTGGGCAGCACAACATTGCTGCATCCTGTTTATATCAGCTTGCATCAACCTGAGCGTTTTTACGCGTGTACACGGCAAAAAACGCTCAAGTTGTTCCAGGTTGATGAGAACAGGCCTCAACAATGTTGTGCTGCACCCCATGAACAATGTTGTCAACAATATTGTTCCACCTTGCTACGCTTAAAAATATTGCAACATGTTGTTGACAACATTGTTCATGGGGTGCAGCACAACATTGTTGAGGCCTGTTCTCATCAACCTGGAACAACTTGAGCGTTTTTTTGCCGTGTACACGCGTAAAAACGCTCAGGTTGATGCAAGTCGATATAAACAGGATGGAGCAATGTTGTGCTGCCCACATTGTTCAGAGTTGTTATCAATATTGATCAATATTGTTGAAACTGAATCGGGTGTAACAATATTGTTCAATATTGATAACAACTCTGAACAATATAGGCAGCACAACATTGCTCCATCCTGTTTATATCAACTTGCATCAACCTGAGCGTTTTTACGCGTGTAGATCAGTGGTAAATACTCCTGATAATCAAACTATAGCGGCCCAAAATTGCGCGAGAAATGTTTCGGTAATATGTCAATATAATATCGAATCAATTGTTCCTCGGTTGAATTTGAAGTGTGTATAATTCCACTCGAAATTAAGACCCTTTGAACCTCTAGAACATTTCAGTATAGTGTAATAATAAAAATTACTGAAACTTTTCTCGTGCAATTTTTGGCCGCCTATGATCAAACATTCCATATCAACTCAGATCATTCCATTCAAACTTTGTAAAAGCCCATACCTCAGATATATATTTTTCTATAAACTGATAAGATATATTCCAATACGTATTCCTAGGCAGTAAATGCAGTATGCAAGCGGAATATTATTTCAGTTCCTAAGGCCCCAATTACACTATACCGGATTGATTTTCATACCGGATTAGTTTTCACACCAAGTGTAATGTAATCAACAGCCCAATCCGGTACAGAAATCACGTCGCTCCGATGCAATCCGGTATAGTGTAATTGGGGCCTAAGTTTAAACGAAGGATTAGTGAAAAGCTATCTTTTATAATTTTGCAGGTAAAGTATTTTTTTTCTCGAGTATGGAGAATGTGACATCTTCATTTTCGTACAAGTGGATCAAATACCACAAGTTCTTGGACAAAACAGGAATATGTTTCAGCTTTCAGTATAAAATCACAGGAGATAACAATACCTTATCGATGTATTTTGCAACCTTGTCTGGAAATAAAACGTTGGTTTGGAAAATCCATGGTAACCATGGAAACGTTTGGAAATATGGGGAGATCACATATTGGCCAAGTGAAAATCTTTCGGTAATATTTTATGATATCCGAACATTTTATGCTAGTTTTTATGCTTCTTCGTGCTAGTTTTGCCCTTTTATAACAATTCGACACACGTTTTTGCTCTACAAGCTCATCTCTATTTTCCTATTTTATAGTTTATCTTTGAGGGGCAAGTCATTCAACCAGATACTATGGTCGCTATTGCAAATATTTTGGTAAAAACAGAGTCTTGCAACGTAAAGGTCCAACCACTCCATGCTGATCCTGGTAGGTTTATTATTATAATTTTTCTTATCATGCAGTGCTCAACTTTGCTATTAACGTTGAAAAATTGGAAAAATCAGTTCTCTCTGTTCCTTTTCTGTTTCTCTAAAACATGTACAATAGCTTTATAGACAGATCATCTACAATCCTGAAAAATTTCGTTCGTTTTCATCCTCGAAACCGTCATAAAATGTCACATGAATTAGCATTTTTTTTCACTCCATCAAAGAATATATATGTTCGCCTAAAAAGTTTGAATGTGGCAACGGGCAGTGTATCAAGAAAGGCTATCAATGTGATGGGGACCGATATTGTGCCGATGGTTCAGATGAGTTATTTTGTGAATGTCTCGCCGATCAAGTCAAATGTGAGAAGTCAACAAGATGCGTCGATGCCAGAAAGTTGTGTAACGGGTTAAAAGATTGTGACGACGGCAGTGATGAACGGAACTGTGGTACGTTATTCATTTAAGTTCTCCTTTTTTATATACAATTGTGAATGCCTAATACGTAGTATCTTAGGTTCGTACAGCTTAATATTATATATATATATACCCTTTTACGATACTGGACAGACTATGTTTATCTTGGAATCATCGAGTTCGAGAGATTAAGGTTAAGTGAAAGCCCTCCAACAATGATAAAGGCCTCATTATATGAGTATTACTGACTTCAAGCTAATTTTACAGCTTACCCGGTTGGTGACCAAGAGTAGTAACATCAAAGTATTCATTTCATTTATACACCTCTTTGTGTCTTTGCACTATTACTATCACTAACTTATTCGGCTTTGCAGACGGGAGTTGCGAGCATGGGCAGTTTTATTGTCCAAGTGGCCTTTGCATTCCCTGGAATTTAACATGTGATGGAATTTGGGATTGTCCGGATGGAGCAGATGAACCACACGTGTGCTATGGGACAACAAAATGTAAGCGCGTTTCTTTTTGTTACTTTATATAAAATTCAATCTAAAAATACCAAATGATTTTGCACCCGGCGTCCATTCTCCGAAGCCAATGTTACTTCATCTTATTTCCAACGACATTTTTCAGGTTTTAGATACGTTGTGTGCACTTGCCCTGACATTATATGCATGGAATTCTCATTTTTGTATTTCTTATTTCTCTAGTTGACAAAAAAAGATGTCCGCTCAATGATCTCAGTTGCTTTGAAAAATCCGCAAATTTGACTTTTTGTGAAAAGTTCGCAGAGGGTTGGTAAAATTATTTTAACTTGGATATTGGTTGCACTCGTCGAGCCTCCTTTATAATTTTATTCCCACGTAGTTTACTTAGAAGATATTGTCTACATAGAATGCCATTTATAAATCTTTTTATAGGCAGTTGCGATTTCGAGAGGAGTGGCCTTTGCAATTGGGAACAGGTCCTTGATGGTGGGGATAGCTTTGATTGGTCAATAAACAGTGGCTCAACTCCTTCCAAGTTCACTGGGCCGAATGTTGATCACACCACAGGGTCCATAGAAGGTAGAATTTGACACTGTAAATTCACAGGACGAACCGTCTAGCTATGTAAAACCGTGTTATCGTATAATTGTCTTGCTAATTCATGTATTTTGGTACTAAATATTCACGTAAACCGTCCAGCCTGACGTGAGTCAATCCAGGGAGCAAATACCTGGGCGACCGTCATAATTATGATCATAATATTCTTTAGGTTCATACATATATATCGAAGCCAGCGAACCGCGTGTAATGGATGATAAGGCATTGCTGAAAGCTGGACCTTTTCAGAGTAATATCAACTTTTGCTTTACTTTTCACTATCATATGTATGGAATAGATATTGGCAGCCTCAATATATATAAATCTTTGAATGGAACTGACAAATTCCTCATGTGGACAAGGAGTAAGCCTGCCAATAATGCGTGGAAAACAGGCTGGTTTGATATTCAATCTGGGGAAAGGTTTTATGTGAGTATAGAAAAACAGATTAAACATCTTTTCGAAAATATGAACTGGCCGAAAGCCTCATGCTTGCCACGTTACCAATGTCTTGACCACTGCGTGTATTGCAGCATACACAGTTTATAAAAAAAATGATAAAAAATCTGAATGTGAAATTAGTCATCGGTATACCAAAAATTTCTCAACTGTCTCTAGGTTCACAAAAATGGCGCTAAAATTTTAAAAAATAGCACAGAAAAAGTATTTTTACCTACATTGGGAATCGAGCAGTTTTTAATAATCGAGCAGTTTTTTATTAATCGAGCAGTTTTTTAATACAATAACACTTATTCCAAATGTCGGAGGGGTATACGAGATTTAAGAAGCGCGAAGCGCTGAGGGGGATACGAATTCTGCCACCAGGCTGAGAGGGATAAATCTCGTATACCCCGATAGACCTTTGGAACAAGGATTTTGTCTATCAACGCACAGTAATAGACAAATCTGATTGGACTTTTCTACTTTGCAAGTTTTCAAATACACCTCAAACTTTCTCTTTGCACTGCTCTCACTTTTTAGCGTGTTCTTATTAAGCAAATCTTGTCTTTTCTGCTCTAATTCTTCGTCTGAAATTATATCTACACTCAGATTGTTCGACGCCATTTTGAAAAAATGCCGGCAAAAATGTCGTATCCTTTTAGAGCTTGTATTAGCCAATGAGTGTCGTTTAGAATTCGTATATCTTTGGAGCGCACAAAGATACGAGATTTATCCATTCTGCTTCGTCCAATCAGATTTGTCTATTACTGTGCGTTGATACACAAACTGTAGTACCCTGAGGTTTACTATTATTTTATAACTTATAGTTGCTTATTGAGGGTGTTTGTGGGGATGGCGCTCTGGGAGACATTGCAGTAGATGATATCTCAATGGTTCAGAAAAATTGTTCTCAAGTCCATAAAGGTATAAAAAAAATTATAAACATCGTGAATCATAACAATCGACGAGCTAACTTTAATTTTTGTGTTTCATGAAATAGATACTTCTCCATTTTGCTCGTTTGAAGAAAACTGTATTTGGGAAACGGTCGGGGATTGGGAACGAAAGCGAGTACGGGACAGGAATCGTCTCATGCCACAAGGTGTGTTTCATTTTTTTCACATTTCATATTTATACGCATTACGTAGGATACGAATCTACTAGTTCCATAAATCCGAAGATTGATTCTCACACAATTGTTTCCAGTAGCAGCTTGGGCTTACTTTGGGAGCTAGCGAATTTTTTTTTTAAATCCTTTCTTTGCATTGTGCCAGACAGTGGTATTTTGCTTTTCTTTTTCGATAGGCTATTTTCTAAAGACAATAACATCTGGAAAACTCTGGGCAACTTTGACAAATGAAATGACAGAAAAATATCAGTGCATGTCATTTTGGTATGCGTTCTCTTATTGCCCCGAGATGTCATTTACCTCTGCTCAAGAACATGACGAAAACATTCTTCGAATGCGCCATTACCTGTCAGATAAAGACGAAAATCATTGGTTGTTTACTGAGATGCCACTTGATAGATGCGAAAAAAAGTCGAAGGTAGTTGATATCGATCCCTCGTTTAGTTCCAATGCCTGAAATGTTTCGTAAACTATTTTTTGTCTTAACTAGATTACGTTTGACATAGTAATACCTGGTGCGCAGTCTTACTTTGGAATTGACGAAATACAATTCTCTATTGAACCGTGTTTAACTTTCCAACAAGGTCAGATAATGGAAACAAAATACAAGGCTTTACTCTTCTTAATAATTTTTGCGCATATTTGTTACTTACCATGTTATTGTATTTTCATATCGTCCATGTATATGAAGTAACACTTAATCAAATATCTTAAGGTGGTTCTGCCTGGATGCGAAAATCCAGCAAATTATTCAAAGCGTCCAAGAAGCAAAACAGCGATGGATCCATCACTGCATTCTACCACAGTCGCCTTTCATCCTCACTCAATCATGGTTCTCCGACGAGAACACCAAGCTTCATAGACGTGATATCTCCAGATCTCGTAAATTACATCGTTTCGAATGTCAAGCCCTCAAATCACTCTGAGATTAGCGTTGGAACAAGAGTATTTATTGAAAACAATCCGGACACTGCATCTCTGGGAACCGTGATTATGAAAGATGAAACCCCATCAAAATACAAGTTAACTGCACGACTTGATTGCAATGGTTCGGATATTGACGTTTTGAATAGAAAGGTGTACCTTCTTCCATATCAGTTAGATAGACATGGTAAGTGATGTATGTCACATTTAATTATTAATACAAGAACGGAGGGATTTCAAAAACGCGCGAATATTAAAAGACATACCAAAAATATCAACCGAGTGCACCTTCAATGGCCATGACCTCTCTATCCGTGATCATATTTTAGCCAAATTTGGCAAAAGACAAACATTGTCGGCTAAAAAGAAAAAATGAGTATGCAGGGCCATAGCTAAACCGCCTAATTTAGGGGGGGGTGCATGTATGCTCATATATTCGTGTTTACACAAGGAAGAATAGCGTACAAAAGAAATCTGTCGGGCTTAAGACGAATGTGTTAATCTACAAGCCCCCCCCCCCATTCAAGCTCCACCTGAGCCTCTGTGTGTGTCGAGATTAGCGAGTTTCCTCCCCCCCGCATGCACCAACATCATCTAACGTCACAATCACGAATAGAAAAAAGTATTTAATGATACAGCTATATAATTATAATTGATTTTCAGGTCCAAAATGGCGAACCACAAATCGCTGCCAGGAACAGTACAAAAGTTCTTGTATTTTTTTTACGAACTCGCTTAATTGGTTTGACGCTGCCGACTACTGTAAAGCACGTGGTGCGGAATTGGGTAAAATCTACTCTGAAGACGAAGAAAAAATTTATAAAAGCTTGTATTCAAAAAATTTGCCATTTTGGGTTGGCTATCACGGGCATAAACATCAGGGGAAGAAATTCGTATGGAATGACGACAGTGAGGATGTCTTTAACAAACTCAGCAACAAGAGTTTAAAAGATGGATTATCAGCCGGATTATGTTCACTGGTCACAAAAGATCAATTATGGCAACGAACCAATTGCAGCGAGGCTCATTCTGTTTTATGCACCCAGCCAGGTACACAGTTTGTATTTCTATTTTTTTACAAATCAGCAGTGGGTGGAATCCCAGCCTTTCCTGCAATCTGATTCGCTGTTACGGGAGGAACTTTACAATATCTGATCATGGATAATAAAATCACTATCCATGATCTGATGAAGGTCTACATGGAACCTTTCAAGGAATGCTTGAGCGAAAGTTTGTCTGTTGTGTTCTTCTAAAAAAATTTGAAATGATCGGGTGGCTATAAAATTATACGTCTGTATGGAGTGAGGTGGAATAATAAAAATTTTAAATAAACTAATAAAGGTAAGGCGTATTACCATCGGGGAAAAGAATTAGCCTTTCTCACGATGGCGTTTTTGGGGTACTTTCAATATTCTCAAATGCATTTAAAAAATTATAACAACAGACCATTTAAAGAATAAATTCAGCCTATATATACAAAAATTAAGATTTTTACGCTCACGGTTTTGAAAACCCAAAAATAGCGGCATGTTCGTCATCGTGATAATTTAATGCTAGTCCCAAATTGACAAACCTTTTAATTTGGAGTTTTAAAGTCCCTTAAAACTGGTCGAGGGTGATAGAGAATTAAATGCTTGTCGATCTCCATTTTGAAAAGGATGAAGATAGTTGCATATTTTATGCAAAATTCATCTGGACAACAAATTCGTTCTGTGAAATGCAAATGTATACCCCTGTTATAATCCCGCGTTCCTTTGCGAGGCCCTTGTATGTTCCGTTCGGATTGCGAAATTGATTACTCTCATTCTAGGGAGGCAATTGAAGATCCTAAACTATTGTGATAGGGAGGATGTCCAAAAGCTCTCTTGCGGGATTTTAAAGACTGTGCTGCTGATCAAGAAGGCAGAACTTGGCGCAGCTACTGACGGAATGTGTTCAACGCTCGTCATTAAAAATAAAAACTGTTCTCAATTGTACATTTCTTCTAAACATCACCTCCTCGCGGAAATAAAGGCAATGTGTGAAGGAAGAAGTGAATGCAATATATCTGTTAAGTCAATAACAAATGATCCATGCCCGTTGGAGAGAAAACGCATAAATATTGAGTATAAATGTTTGGTTCAGTCAAGAGGTTATCCTGGTGAGTTGTTCATTAGCATTAAAATGTGTTATTGTTTATATTCTATAATGCGCAAGCTTAACTATATTTTCCCTTCTTTACTAAACCCTCGCTTTGTTCGATTTAAAGAGGATAAGCAAAGCGTCGTAAAACTGATCATTTGAAGTTGTTGTATGTGCAAAAGAAAGCAAATATCGCGTACAATTTTGTCGTGTACAAACATGAAAGCTATGTGACGGATTAGTGACCTTTACTTTCACTTCGGCTCATTGAATGTATTATCTTTTACGTTCTTGTATACTATTTTGTTCACACTTTATCCTAGTACTCTTTTATGTTTTGGACCATTTATCCGACGACGCTTCTTTCCTCTACGGTCTGTTCTATAACATGTATACGGTCACTTCCGTCTCCCACTAAAATTACTGATTCAGACACTTAGTAAAACCCACCATTTGCAACATTAAACATAAACGCTTATGAACATTATCTTTTTAGTGCTTGCAGAAAGAAATTCCGCATTCCATCCAAGAGAATGGAAGAAATTTCGCGCAAGTTACTACAAAGCAGATATACGCAAAACCATCTGGAAAGAAGCTAGAGCAATCTGTGAAATGGTAAGAGGAGCGACACTAGTTTCCATTGAAGATAAACAAGAAGAGAATTATGTGATGAACCTTATGAGTTCTATTGGGGTGAAGGTTTCTCACATTGGACTAACAGCAAAAGAATACCCTGGAAATTTCGAGTGGCTGGATGGTAGCAAGAGTTCTTACAGGAATTGGGTGAATGACACCGTTAAGAGTTTTGCTGGTGAACCATTTTTTGTTGCGGTTGACTCTAATGGTTGGCTTCAGTCAGTTGGAAATTATAGTTTTGTGTGCAAATATACTCCAGGTACCAGAAAATAATTTCAGCAAGATGTTTTTAATAATACAACGGATAAACTTTAGATATTAATACAGCCACCTTAAACAGCTTACAAAGTCGTATTATTAATACTTTTCATACAGGTATTGGGGGTTGTGATTTTGAAACTGGTTGGTGTGGCTGGAAGGATACATCAGCAGAAAGCTGTTGTCCCTGGAGCCGTTCAAAAGGCATTGATGACACATCCACAAAAAGCACACTGTCCGGTTAGTGTATAGCAAAAAATCCTGATTTGTATATTGGTCAAAATTGTGAAATGTACTAATGTGACTAATGCATGCATTGTAGGTGTCTACAAAACAGAGCAGACCTCAGACGTCTATATCTACCAGTTCCTAAATGAAGAAAGAAAGGATATCTTCTTTAAAGTGGACAGACCGAAAGAAATGAATCGCCTGACGTTATGTCTTTGGGTGTATGTGGATAGTAAGAGCATCAGTGGAGCGACTATCGTTTTGTTTGGCAAAAAACTTGGGGTGAAAATATATTATGAGAAAGATCTCAAATTTGTTGTGGGGTTTTACGATTGGAATGCGTGAGTAATCTATACATACAAATCTCATTATATTTTTCATTGAAATAAAATACTAGAATGAACAAAATGATAAACTCCTTTTTTCTGCTTTTATCCAGCACTACAAACGCGACAGTTTCGATTGATTCTTGGCAACATATTTGTTTTTTGATTGATACAATTGAAAATTTGTGGAGTTTCTATAAAGATGGAGGTTTAACAGATATTGCTTTGTCAAGAGTATCAAAATTTTCCTCTGACGCTCGTGATACCGATGATAATCAAGTATTTTTAGGTCAAGAGGTAAGTGATGTGTCCTTCAGTGTAGCGATTGATCACTTCACCTTCCTGGTTCACTGCAGGTGATATAAATATAAGTATAATTTATTTTGCGCTGAATAATTTATACAATTTTGGCCTGAATGGGTAGTAAATTACCTTCATTATACCTCCAAGAATTAGTTCATTGGGATTATTAAGACGTTGTAGCTGAGAACAATATAATGCCAAAAATTCAAATTACGTTTTTAAATAAACTTATATGCATTCGCCACTGGCCTGTCTATATAGTCAAGCGTCTAAGCAAGCAATAGTGAGCTTGAGCAAGTGATTTTTTGACAACACGTACGTTGATCGGAAGTTTTTGTTATTCACCAATCATAATCCTTGACCCAGTCTTTCGACGTTACTCACGCCGTTTGTGTTGTCAAGAACGTCACTTGTAACTAGTAATTACCCTGGTCAGGCTTTGCTACAGGACTGCTTGTCATGAATCCAGCTGTAGACATGAAGCCAATGTCTACACTAGTTTTATTAAGTATAAAGTCGGTTTACATCTTGTTTTATAGACAAAATCTTCATTTGAATGCAGCAATTATAAGCAATTTTTTGGAAAGATGACGAAACCTGTCATGTGGTCAAAGATAATCGATGCGCACGAAATCTTGGCACTTTCTTCTGGATGCGGTATATTCCGGGAAGCTGGTGATATGGAGATTTACAAAGACTCTGAACTAGACATGCATGCAAAACTAGTGGATCATGGTGAATGCACTGCTGGGAAAGGTTAGTTTTTATGATGAATTACAAAGATGAATTATTACTATAGCCCATTTACACTGCGCACAATTTTTGGTATACGGTACAGAAAAAAATTGTACGGATGAAATTTTAAACTGCCCAGTAGTTAGCCAAATTTCAACAGTGCAAAATTTATCCGTTTACACTATGGTCAATTTCAGTTTTGGTACGGATTAAATTGAAAATGATTGACTGCTATAAGTAGCTGGTCCAAATTTCACCCCCACAAAACCTAAAATTGCGCGTAGTGTTAATGCATGGAGGTTTATAAATCGCAATCAGAATAAATATTATATATCTCATCATGCTTCTCACTTTCCAAGGGGGTTAATCTTTTAAAAATGTATGAAAACCGTCGCACATTGCAATAGCTATTGTTCTTATATGTTTCCATGAAAAGAGGTAATATTCTATATAGTGTGTCAATAAAAAATGGCCTGTAAAAATTTATACATTCACTGGAATGATGATTCTCTGTAATACATTAATAGCTAGGTAATATACATAATTATATGAATAATATATTCACAATATCTGATTGAACTTGACGGTTTTTTATTAATAATTATAATTCTCGGACTGTGGCATTCCATAATGGACGACTTGCGCTTTGAACTAACTTTTGATCGAAATAACTAGAGGAAAATAAATCACCCCAGCTAGAAAGATCTTACTTAAATTAGTAAAACTGCCAAGTTTGGCTGCGAAATTTTGTAAAATACGGAAAATAAGCCCTGCGAAGTTGGCAAATTTTGTATACTTTTGTATTACGTGCGGAAATGTGTAACTAATTTAGTTACAAACGTCCGGTCGTAATACAAAAGTATACAAAAATCGACAACTTTACAACAATTCGCAGTCAAACTTGGCAGTTTTACATATTTTATACTAACTCTTTCTAAACTCTTCAGAAAATCCCCTTTTTATCGCCGAGGTAAGAAATTAGTCTAAAGCGCAATTCGTCCATTGGTGCCATGCATGTTTGCATCCAATAAGGGATATTTAACATTCTGTTTTCTGCAGGTTTTCGACTCCAATGTCGAAAAATCAGCAACGCTTCAACCATAACGTTTCCTTCCGCATCAACTTTGGTTTCCCCCTGGATGAGGTCATCTCTTGACAGTGTTCGTGGCATTTGTATGAATTTCACATATCGCCTACTGGG
This sequence comes from Dendronephthya gigantea, assembly GCF_004324835.1. NCBI lineage: Eukaryota > Metazoa > Cnidaria > Anthozoa > Malacalcyonacea > Nephtheidae > Dendronephthya > Dendronephthya gigantea. The sequence goes on along the minus strand of NW_021163157.1, from coordinate 83,866 downwards.
GCTGGATTCGCAAATTGATGTTTGGATTGAGCCAAGAAATACTGTAAAAGAAAGGCTGTGGTCGGTTAAAAGTTCTAGAAAACATGATTTGTGGAAGAATGGTCAGCTTTCCTTGGGACTCGTTTCAAAATTCAGGGTATATAATAAGATCTATTTATCTCTTGCCTGTTTTCTGTTTGCCTTAAATAATATTTTGTTTTTATTTAACATTAATTTTTGTCTATTAGGTTCACGTAACAGCGACATTATGGTCCAATCTAAGCGAGGTCAACGTGGATAACATTTTCTTTACAGAAGGTTATTGTTCTTCTGTTCCTAAGAATGCCCAAGGTAGAGAACTTTGCAATGTTAAAACATGGATTGTATGAAAAAGTGTAACAGACGACTGTATACTAGAAAAATTTTAACGACAAGCTAGATATAGAGCTCGAGAGAAGAATAATTGGGAGGGAGAGGGAAGAATACATTATATGTAAGACATAACACACAATGCTTACAAAACCTGTTCCAAATTACTCTATTGCAGATGCAAAATTTGAAGATTTCGCCTAATTACCTAATTATTAGTATAGCAAATTAATTGTTTCGTCTCATCTTAAATTTGTTAACACATTGTAGCTACATTCTTCTATTTCAGAATGGCATACACATGTGGCAAATAGTTCCTCGGGATATTTAACTTCACCATATCATCCCTCAGTTTACCTGAACAACATGAAACGTTCTTGGAAAATTGAAGTACCTCAAGACCAGCGTATCAATCTGACTGTTTTATTCATGAATTTAGAAAATGCCAAGCATTGCAGTAGAGACTCGATTGTTTTCAAAGACACTTTTCTTTCACGGAAATATACCTCTTATTGTGGTAATACTTTTCCGGTCGGGTATTTGTCCACGCGTAATGTTGTTTATGTCACTTTCCAATCAGATGAATCTCAAGTTCGAACAGGTTTTAAAATCCACTACCAAGCGATATCGAGTAAGCATTCATTTTCCAAAATCTTTTTTTAATATTGCCCAATTCAATAATAGGTTGCATTTGTATTAATATGTCTGTTTTCCTACAGTTGACAAGGATTCTTGTCGAAAAAACGATATCATTGGTAAGTAATTTATTATTCAATGGATGACTATAGAAATTCTATGAACTAATACTGGTATATATAAATAGATTGTTCTTCTTTATGTTGTCCGCTCGTAGGTCATAAAAAAAATTAATAAGACATGCTAAAAATTAGCTCATTTTCAAGAAAAACTCTTTGCCATCATTTTTTTATCATCACTAGAAGTTTAATTTAGGGAAATATGATATTTATGTATTCATGTTCGCTCAACCGTAGAAACAATAGCGAACAAAAGAGACCAGTCGCGTCGGGAATCAGATGAATATATGAATACGCCCGACTGATCTCAGAGTATATGAATATGTCCGAATAATCTCGACCAATATAGTGACCACCCTGCTGATCATATATCACACTTGAACTCTTTCCTTTTAGTACATTTCCCTTCGTCAATGCCCCATTACTTCACATTGAAGAAAATACTGCTACCAACTAATCTTTTTATTTCAGATTGTTCACCAACACTACGTTGCCATCCTTTCAGTCTAAATAAGTCAAAAATATATGTTTATGCTGAAAACTTATTACGAATACCAGATTACTTTCCTAAGAAAACAACAGCAATGTAAGGCATGTCGTTGTTAACGTTTTTAATCAGTTTGCAGCAACTATATTCCTTAAAAAAAAATTTTCTAGAAATTTTGATGGCAACGCCTTGGTAACATTAACTACATTCGTCAACCTTACGTCTTTGGAATTCTTGTAAGTTGAACACATCATGATATATGATCTGTCAATATTGGAACAATCACTCAATTTCTATAATCGGAGATATTTTACCTCAGCTTTGATTGTTTTTCCTTCGTTTGTATCACTTTTCTCTTTGACAAATGTAGAAGTATTACTGGCAACAAGATAATCTCTACAGATAAGAAGACTTTTCATAATTTGACATCGTTAAGGACACTGTAAGTGAAAACTTGCATCTTTTAACTTATTTGCTGCACAGCTATGCTTAACATGTTGTTTTTATTTAAAACTATATATTTTATAGACGATTACCTTCAAACTTTCTTAAAGACATACCAAGAAATGTTTTCCAGCGGGTAAAATCTCTCGAAATGTTGTAAGTTTTACCATGATTTTATTCTATTCTTAGGTTTGAAAAATTCATCATTTCATCTAAAGTTAGAGATGTTTTTCCGTGCTATTCTTTACACAACTCACATGTAAAGTATACCAATGTTGTATGGATACATTATATAGAGATTTGAGTATGAACAGACTTTACAAGTTGGACAAGACATTATTCCTTAATTTAAATTATCTTCGATTGCTGTGAGTGATATAATAATTTATAATTACTAATTCGATACTGATTAAGTTTACACTTAGTTTAGTAATTCACGTTTCAATTATGATCTACGCAGGAGTCTTCGAAAGAATCGAATTAGATTTCTGGAAGATGGAGTGTTTTCTAATCTTCGCAAGCTTCAATATCTGTAAGAAATATTTATGATATTTTCGTTTTGATCGATTACATACTCTACCTGTGATTCATATATACATGTCACCGTTCTATAATTTACTTCACCTGGTTTACAAAGAGATAGACGTAATGAATTGTATTGCATGATATTCGTCCACGGACATAAAAATTATGCAGTAGCTACAAACTGCATAGATCTCATTGAATTCCATGACCGAATAATTGTTTTTTTTCCAACAAACGACAAAAAGTTGATGTAATTTTCAAATTTCGCTAAAACAGCACAAAAAGGACGATTTTTTATTATTATATTTTTTTATTATACTTATTATTATTGCGCAATATTTCATTTTTCCCAGGTATCTTGATGATAATGATTTGTCAAATTTGGGAAGTAAAGTGTTTGATGCAAACTCTGCGTTGAAAACTTTGTATGTTTTATTTATTAAATAAATAGGATTTCCTTGTATTTATATTAATATATTTTTTTGTATTGTTTGGTAGGATATTAAAAAACAACAATTTAAAAAAAGTTAAAAAATCGTGGTTAAAAGGAAAGTTGTCACTTGTAACTTTGTAAGTATAAATGTTGGTTATTAATTTTAGAGTTTGGCCGGTTGTAACACTTTTAAATCTTGAACTCTTCTGGACTGCCACTGAGAGGAAAAAACACACATTGTTAAGTTTATGACGTGATTCACAATGATGAAAAGTGATCATAGCTATAAAAGTTTTCAAAAGGCGTTTTTAATACTTTTCAGTAGCTTTTTTTAAATGAAACAAAAGTAAAGTTATCTTTCTTTACGTGTTTATTTTAATCTGTCTGGATATAATTAAACAATTATGTTGTGGAGGGTCCTTCATTCTCTACATACGCACACATATTATGCAGCTGATGTATGCATGTCATTGAATTAAAAAATAATTTTTTGTTCAAGAAAACTCCAGAATAATAAAATAAAAGAAATTGAAGCAGGATCGTTCGATGATTTGAGAAATTTGGTTGACTTGTAAGTATCATGCATCTATATAATTTTTTTTGCTTACCCACTGATATATTATTACCCAGTGTTGCAAAATAATGTGCACAAATTTGACCAAGCCTATTGAATATTTTTTTATTCAGGGATATATCAAATAATCAGATACACAAAATTCCTCAAGATTTATTTCAAAATCTTCTGTCACTTCGGCACTTGTAAGTCTTGACGTATTTGTGTTTCAAATTTAACATTTTGCAAAATTAAAAACATCATGAATCAGTCATTCCAGCTTTTGGTGATGAATTTAGTTCAATATTGCCCATGTTTGAAGAACGAAACTGGTCTTTCCGTCTTTCTGTTTCGCCATAATTATTCCTTTCCCCCTGTCTCTGTCTCTCCCCCCCCTTCCTCTTCCCACCTTTCTGTATCTCTGCTTCTCTGTCTTTCTATCTTTTTCCCTCTCTATATATATATATATATATATATATATAATTATATATATATAATATATTATATATATATATATATATCACTTACAACACTGTATTAGTCTGTACATGTATATATCATTTGCATAGTGAAAATACGTCTAAGTCATGCATGACTTACTTAAGACTGAACAAACCCGAAAATGTCACCAAATCAGAACAACAGTTGTGGCTGTTCCGTAATAAAGAGCGCCTTTAAAAATTTAACTATTTAATAAATCACGCCTTGAATCATGTTACATGCACAACGTATATTGTCTTCCGTTTTAAGGACATTGATATAATGCTCGCGACACTGCTGTTAAAAATTGAGTTGAATGAAATTTTACTTACCCTGTTATACTACAAAGACTATGTTATGTCAGCCATGAGTTCATTATTTAAAATTCAAGAAACTGATGTCTATGCGTCTGTTGATTCAGCATATAAATATGATAATTATTATAGTGTCAATTTTTTGTGGGACATACTGTATAATTATATTGTCTAATATTTCATCCTTTGGCATTTATTGTTAGAAAAGTGGATCATTTTACGCTGTGTTGTTTCGCAAAACAGAACAACCCGGGTGTTTCGTGCGTTGCCAAATTTGAAGGAGGATTTTCAAGTTGTGATGAGCTTCTGAAAAATGATGTGCTCAAATATTCAATTTGGATTCTTGGTCTGATGGCCTTCCTTGGAAACTTCATTGTTATTGTATGGCGATCGTTTTCAAAGGACAGCAATCGTGTGGCTTCATTTCTTTTAACAAATCTCGCTGTTGCTGATTTCCTAATGGGCGTGTACTTGTTGATTATTTCATATAAAGACACAGTGTTGAACGGAGTGTACTTCAAACATGATATTTCCTGGCGTGCAAGCAATTTGTGCATATTTGCTGGTGTTATCTCTACTCTATCAAGCGAGGTTTCAGTGTTAACTCTGACTGTTATCACCCTAGAACGTATGATATGTATTATATTTACTCTTAAATTTCAACGTTGGTCAATGAAGAAAGCTTGGGGCATAATGATCGTTGTTTGGTTGATTGGACTTTGTATTTCAATCATTCCGTTACTAAACGATGCATATTTCTATGATTATAAACAGAATTCACACTTTTTTGGACGTTCACCGGTCTGTCTACCACTCCAGTTATCGAGCGATCGGCCAGCTGGCTGGGAATATTCCGTTTTTGTATTTCTCGTTTTGAATGGTGTTTCTTTTTTATTCATTCTCCTGGCATATGTGTTTATGTACCGCTCCATAGTCAAGGCCGCCCGTTCAGTAAGGTCAACGAGGGTAAAGAAGGATTCAACCATTGCAAAGAGAATGATGTTCATTATTTTAACAGATTTCCTATGCTGGTTTCCTGTGATAATTTTAAGCATTTTGGCTTTAACAGGAAATTTATATGATCCTTCGAAACAAGTATATGCTTGGGTGGCTGTGTTTGTATTGCCCATCAATAGTAGCATCAATCCGCTACTCTATACCTTCTCAACTCCATACGTTCGGAAAATGATTCCCACATCAAATCGTCTCTCTAGATTGCCCATAAACTATTCAATTAAAGGAAGATTTCAGAAAGGTAATTCTATTGAAAAATCCTTGAAAGCGGACATTTCTGTATTCATAAAGGAATGCATTTGTACTATTTCCGTGTAGTATGTATTCTGGTCAGTCGTGGCCCGTTGGTGACGTAGTTTAACTTTTGCATGATAACAGACTACCTTTCAAGTATTGTATGCCAATAGCTAATGCATATAGCTTATCAGTATTTTTCAGTGTTTATCACTTGTTATTATTATGCTTAGCATTTTGGCCCGCTGTAACAAAAATTACCTGAGTCCTGTTACCGTTTTGCAAGGGAAATGGCAGTGATATAGTACCAATACCGACAATCCCAATGGTACCAGCAGAACCAACACAACCAGTTGTAATACAAACAGCAGTAGCAATATACGAGAGTAATCGCAACAGCACCAGCGCAGTACTGATAGCAACATCAGCAGCATTTATATAGCAGCTGTAGTATAAATGCCAGTAACAGTACTAATACCAGCAGCACTGCTATCAGTTGCAGTACAAATACCAGCAACAGTAAAAATACCAGCAGCACTGATATCAGCTGTAGCACAAATTCGAGTACAGTATCAAAACAATAAAAGCAGCTGCAAGTAAAGATACCAGGAACGGCAGAATAAATCCTGTACTAATAGCAGCTGCAGCAAAAACTCCAGCAACAGTATAAATACCAGCAGCAATAATAGCAGCTGCGGTAAAGATACCAGAACAGCATAAATACCAGCAGCAATAATATAGCAGCCGCAGTAAAGATACCAGAACAGTAAAAGTACTAGCAGCAATAATAGCAGCCGCAGTAAAGATACCAGAACAGTATAAATACTAGCAGCAATAATAGCAGCCGCAGTAAAGAGACCAAACAGTATAAATACTAACAGCAATAATAGCAGCTGCACTAAACATACAAGTATCAATTGCAACGGCCGTGAGTACTACCTATAGCTGCGGCAATATTAATGCGATGAAACACGTGTATTTATGACAAGAACCAATAGCGGAAAGAATACCCATAGCTGTATCAGTAAAACTGCAACAGCATCAGAAGAAATAATATTAGAATAATTATTGATATTTGCTCGCATTTTCACTCGCCTTTGTATTTGTTGCAATGTTTTAATTTTCTTCCGTCGTGGTTTCTGTATAGTTGTGCGTGTTTTTTTCCTTGTTCTTTCTACCCTCGTATTTCAGCACCAAAATAAATCAAGTTTTCTATGCATTTAGGTCAGCCCAAAGGTATTTTAGCTGACGAGAGTCCTGTCCGTGGTCTCGACACCATTCAAACAGCTGTGTCGTCTTTTTCTACTCCTCAAGCCGTTCGCCGAACGCATCTTGGTAATGTTGAACAATTAACTAAGAAAAACGTCGGAGAAAGCAGTTTTATTCACGACTATGTCGAACAATAAACTCAAAAAAGTTATACTTTTTATATTATTTAAACTTTATTTTCCATATAATTATCAACATTAAAAGGTATAGCAGTAGCCTAGGCACAAACGGCAAAAATATTTATCCAGGCAAATAGTTAAAACTTATAATACAGAGAAATGATTTCTTAACTGATGTAAATCGACTTACGGTAGAATTAAAAAACCAAAACCCTAGCAATAAAATATTTGAGCTCTTCGCAAACCACTTCGCAAGACCGTTGTCGATAAGACTTGACCATTCTTTTCCTACTTATAATTAGGATATTAGACTTGTTTTCCTTGTTTTTCGGAAAACGTTTGATTTAGTAAAATCTTTACAAACTTCTCGAAACCAGGCTGGTTTACGTCCTATTTTAATGGCAGACCACATTTAACATAATTTCAAGGAGAGCATCAGTCTGACTTGAAGAAGTTCAAAGGTGGAGAAGAGTTCCAAATAGTACGAACACCCCCCCCCCCCCCACTGGACTCAAGATGTTGTGTAACTTCGATTCATACGAAATGAAAGGTATTCGTGTGGGCAGCCAGCTGTATTAGCCTTCTGTCAACCCTACATATGTGCATCATTGCTCAAACAATTCATATTAATGAAAAATTTTAGTAGATTTTATCTCAAATCACGAAATAATAATACGTGGGTACATATTAATTTACTTTTAGCGTATCTCTTATTTGAGCTATCAGTTGACGAGTTACAAATAGACTTATTGATATTTTTATAATGGTTCGAAAGCGAAATTGGTCGGTCTGATACACGAAATTGTCAAAAACCAAAATGTTATTCGTATGGATAATTGTGGAAGATTCACAATGCATATGTCCTATGTGTGATGGATTTCGGTTTCAGTCATTTCCTGGAGAGAACTGCATGGGTTCAGTGTTATAAATGTGAAAAATGGTTGCATGAAAATTGTTAGTGTTCTGTGCAACCAACAACTGTAATATATGACATTTGCTATTACGCTAATAAACTTATTCACTTTCAATGTATTTTTAACCTCACTTTCATCCTGGAATTGTGAAATTCATGAATAATTAATGATTCTAACTTCCAATCATTGCGCAGTATTTTCGTAACATGTATACATCTGTAATTCTCCATAAAGGTCTTTAGAATTAGTAATTCATATATTAATTTTTATACAACTAATCTTAGTATTCATCACTTTGTTACACACATACCCTAATATGCATTAAGCTACTCCATTTTAACCACCCATACAGATATCGATCGGCCTATCGCGTTTTACCCAGTATTTAAAATACTCCAAAATTTTTAAAATTTTCTGTATGTTTAATATTTGTCTCCTTTTGCCCCATTAAGTTGAGGCAAAATGAGACGTTTACCTCCGGTCGTGTTTCTTGAATAAATACCACAATGTTGCCTGAAAATCAGTTTCAAAAATTCCATTGTTCATCACTTTGACACGTTCAAACAACGCATTTTTATGATTTATTCCAGAGATATTGGAGTTTTTATATATTTTGATGTCTCTTCCGTTGCTATGGCGACATACGGGTACAAAATTCACTACAAAATGTCCAATTTCCTCGGATATTTGGAAAAGAAGCACGTTGACCTCCATTTTTCTTTTGTGCATTATTTTACTTGGAAGAAAAACTAACAATTAGCAAAATATAAAAAATTCTAGAATGCCACATTTTTGAAAATGCAAAAATGACATTTTTTCGAATTTTTTTGCCATTATAGAATTTTTTATTTTTGGTATTATGAGAGACGTGTGTAGTACAATACAGCATGGAAAATTTCGGCATAGATCATTGTACGAAATTCGGTGCTCCAGTGCTGAAGAGGCATGAATTGCACTGAAACGATACATTCGGATGTTTTAAATTACCGCGTAGATTTAATCTTGAGGAGCCTGGAACTGGTAAAAAAATATAAATGGAACAAAATTAACCGCTTGGGACTTTCCAATCGGTATGAAAGGACAATCTTTTCAAACAAGCGTTCATTCCGGAAAATTTCTGATTGGGCCGTCGAAATGAAATGCCTTTCAGGAAGTCCGCCAAAATTGTTGTGAGAATTCCTTCTGGCCTGGAAGCTGGAATTATTTGTTATCAAGTTTCTACAAAGGAATTAGAAATCGAACAAAATCACCCTCGTTTAACTGGCTATTTTAGTGCGCAGTTGGTTCAGCAAGGTTTCGTTGCTAAACACCACACTGAATAATTTATTAATTAGGTTATTAGGCATGGGTTAGCTGTGTCATGGAAGGCGAGGAAAATCTCCACGATATATTTTTTTTCTCGCTCCCCCGACACAGCTAAGCCAAGCCAAATATGCATATTTTTAATGCATAAGAGATGCCCGCGGAAAAGGCTACTCTAACCCCTCCCTAAGTACTACCACACTGACTGATCTATATAGGATTCTTTTCACTGTACGTGTGCCCAGTGCCCACGGCCTACCGAAATATTTGTCACATTCCAATCATCAGTCAATAACACTCTTCCCTAAATATTTATTTCATTAAATATTGTCTAGTATCTGCTATGTTCTTTTTACTGGTTGCTGCAATACTTACTGTATTCCTCGTGTTTCTTTACAAGAACGTTAAGGTAGATTTCACATTAAAATATTATGAATTATTCGGCAAAAAGGTTGATGAATTGCGTGGTCAGGTTGTGTGGATCACAGGGGCATCCAGTGGTTTGGGAGAATACTTGGCTTATAGGCTAGCAAGTGCTGGGTGCAAGTTAGTTCTTTCGGCGAGAACAAGACATAAATTGGAACAGGTCAAAGCAAAATGCATTGGTGAGTTACTGTAGTCCGTGTTTGATATATGACTCAACTATCACAGATCATTCTCAGGAACCCCCTAATGCTGACCTTTAGCTTTTATATTATACCTTTACAAATTACAAACTACAAAGCCTAATAAAAATTTTGTATTTTTATTATTGTATTAAGAGATGCGAAGGTAGATTTTCCAATTTAGAGCATTTTTAATTCAAATATATAAACCATTGCTATTGGGCTTCCTGCCAAATAGCAATTAAATCGTTTATATATTTGAGTAAGGTCTGACACGCAAATTTGACCTCTGTGATGACACTATGTTGTATTAGGCATTCATAAGGCACAATGTACCATAAGTACAATTAGTTTAAATAGCTATACACTTTTAAAACATTTTTCTGAGGGCCTGAGGAGGGCAAATTGACAAAAGGGACCTAATGTATACAAATTAAGCAATAGAAATTAATTAGTACAGTAAGAAAAATATGAATAAATATTGAAAAACTTTTTACACTTCCCCCAGTTGTGATCTATTGCATAGATTAAGCATAGATTAGGTAGAATGCAAATATATTAGTCAAATAATAATAATATTTTACAATGAGTTTTCATGGAATATTCAAACAAAAAACTAAATGACAACTATTCTACATTTCTCTTAGGACTTCTACATATGGTGACCTTGATAATTTTTCACAGCTAGATAATATCAGTGATATTACTAACCATTTTAACCGGTGTGTTCTAATAAAGGGACCCTTATAAATGCAGTATATTTCTTTTTTTTTATATATTTTATCCAGGTGACTCGAATTAGCAGGAAAGTCCAGGACTTAGTTGCCGAATGAAAATCCATTTCCCAGTTGAAACAACTTGATATCACGTGAAAAAATACTTTAGTTTAGTTTCAGATTTATGTCAGAGCTACAGTATAGTTTTTTAAACTAAACATAATCACAAAATTTCAATTGGCTCCATATATAAAGAATAACAAAAGGTATAATTGATTAAACAAACTTTCGATCTGAGCACTGATTAGCTGAAATTTATGAGCACAATATTACCCCTGTCCCCTGTTACAAATATAAATCCATTATCATGTTGTGGACCAGTGGTAGAAATAAAATATATTAAAATTATTTCAGAAATATCTGGTAAAAAAGAAGAAGATGCTGACAAAGATTTTCTTGTTTTACCTTTGGATGTTACAAAATATGACACCATGCAAGAGGCAGTTAAAACTGTCTTGGACCATTTCTGCAAGGTATTAATTTATGTACATACATACAATTGTATGTCTAAATGTGAATGTAAGGATCCGAGCATGAAATAGATTTGTAATATAGGTATAAACATAGCAATTTAATTAAAGGTTTAGATTTGCATGCATATAATTAAAAGAAAATTATCATAAAAAGAAATATTTGTTCTTTTCAACAACAGACTTGTTTTGGTCTGCGTTTTGCACATTCAACAGGTTGCGCATGGAATTGGTGTGTAGGCAGAAAAAGTTGTCACCTCAAATACAGGGTGTCTAAAAAAAACGCAACCACTTAAATATGCAAGACATTAATACAGCTCTAAAGTGCAATAGATAAGCACCTCTGGGAATTGAATTAATCCTTCATTTAAAATGCTAAAAGTCATTTTAGCTGAACTGTGGTGCAATCCACAATTAACGATGTCATTTTGCACCAGCCACAGTGGTATAGTCAAACTATCATCGAAATTAGCGAGGCAATTAGCAAGACAGCTAGTTGTCCTGTGGGAACTTGTCCTATGGGACACCCTGTATTAGTGACAGTCCCTAGCTTTTATTCTTAATCTCTTTTCTTTGAAAGAGGCAGCATTCACTGTTTCAAAGGTAGTTTATTTTCAATTAGGAATACATGTGAGTGCATTAGTGATGACACTGATGTAGTCAAGAAACGTGCAATTTATGCTTTTCACAAATGCAGTAGTGCATCAATAAGAATTGTAGTATAATATAATTTTAGTATTGAGTATGGTGATCCTCTTCTGTTTCTTAATGGCACCAGGGGCCGGGGATAAAACTATAACTGCATGCTTAGATAACATGAAAAATTTTGGAAAAGATTTAGGAGGAAAACTGGAGGGAAGACAGCAAATATGGTGGGCAAACCCAACCCCACCCTTAGAGGCTATACACCTCTGATTTGTGGTGCTATTACAAGTCTTGCGAGAGCTATCCTGAATCGTGTAAACAGGGTTTTGAAAACAGAAATGACAGACGTCGTTGTAGCGTCGCTGGGGATCTAAACTTTTATCATCAATACAATAGACCCTTTGCACGTAACGTCACATTTAGGACAAATTAACGTAGCTTAATTTTGGGCAAAATACAGAAAAATATTTACTTGTGTGAGAAACTTTGTTCACTGCTGTTGACCGCTATATAAACGTTCACCGCTCGCATAACAATTATTTTTAGTGAAGTAAGGAAACATCTGGAGGACAACTTTTAATGATTATGACGCCAGTGCAATGGACCCTAATAACGCCCCTAATGTTACTAACATTTTGTACCGTTTTGTCAGGTTTAATGTCGGAAAATATTGTTTATCCAAGTACTTTGCATCAAATGTGGTAACAACTGCCAAAAATAGACAAAAACTCTTCTCGACGTTTCGACTTGAGGGCCTTCGTCAGGAGAATTAGTATAAAATAGGTATGAGGATACTAACTCTCATGCTAACTCTCATACTAACTCTCCTGACGAAGGCCCTCAGGTGAAAACATCAAAAAGTGTTTTTGTCTATTTTAGGCAGTTGTTATACCACATTTGATGCTAAGTTATTTGAAGACGCTGCTCGTTATATTGGAACGTATATACATACAAGTTCTGTAGTAGATTTCCAATCGAATTCTTAAGCAGTGGCTCTTTTCACATCCTTCAGGTTTTGCAGAATCGTTTGCAGAAATTGATCACGACGCGAAAAGCGATTATATATTAATTTCACCCCTGACTGAAGATTGATTCATTAATGATTTAGTTATTTATTGACAGATTGATATTCTAGTGAACAACTGTGGCAGGGGCCAGCGAGGATTGGTTGAAAACACGGAGAGGAAAGTGGACCAAGAGTTGTTCGAGATAAACGTGTTGGGTACAATATCGCTGACTAAAGCTGTTCTTCCGCACATGATTGGGAGGAAGACTGGTCGTATTGTTGTTGTCTCCAGCGTTTCTGGGAAATTCGGTAGGTCCTCCAGCATGCTTTATCAACTACTGCAAATTCGGCTTTTTAAATAAGAACTGTATTACACCGACGTGAGCAAGACTCGCATGCAAATTCAAATCTGCATCCCACGATATACACTTGGGCATCCGAGATTATTGAATTTCATCTATGCTTTGCCATGATATATTGGAAACTGCTAATAGTAATGGTATCCATTGTGGGAAAAATGAGATAGGTTGACTCTATGACTGTTATACATATTGTGAAAGTAGTTACCCAATTTACACTGTTAATTTAATAGGTACTCCATCATCTGCTACCTACTCTGGCACAAAGTTTGCACTACAGGTAAACATATATAGATATTTATTCTGACATGGTGACTTGAAAGAGCACCGTCTTTCCACAGAACTTTTTCATAGGGGCACAAAGTTCCTACACACACCAGGATCGCGTAGAACTGCGTAGAATGACGCGTGCGCTTCTGAAAAATTATCCAGTCAATTAACAATTTTTTTGTTTAACGCTATTTCAGGGGTATTTCTCTGCTTTGCGCTATGAACTTCATGGAAAAGGTATCAGAGTTTTATTAGTCTGCCCAGGACCAATAAAGTCGGCTATTGTGGAGAATGCCGCAACACAGACATGGGGCAAGGTATGTAAGTCATTCTTTGACACTGAACAAGGAGGAATTTCGCTTTAAAGTAATCGGCATATTTGTTTACATTTTTCAGGCAAAGCCAATCAAAAGGCCTAAATTTTTAATACTTCATGTATTAAAATTAATAATGTACCTTTTTACCGGAAGTAGTTTAAATTAATGCATTCTGTTTGGGTTACTGAAAATGTCAACAAAATTGCTTGTTGGTCTCAAGCGAAATTCCCCCTGTTCTGGCACTGTGGTTAATGTGAAGAAAATGAATACAGGAGTATTAAATGAAGTGCAGGACTGTGCGACTTTTTAATGTGTATTAGAGTGTAAAAGATACGCCATATGAATATGATTCGACGCATCGCATGGAAACCGATGAATTTGCAAACTATATGGCAATTGCAATGGTGAATGAACTGGATGAATGTTGGATCTCTCCACAACCTGTATTGTTAGCGACATATGTCTCTCAGTATATGCCTTCCATCGCGAATTGGTAAGCTTGGCTGTATTTATTTAAAGGGATATGGCAATAAAAATTATTTCTGTTATGTTGAAAAGAAACTTACACTTCTTATAGAGCCTCTTTTCAAAATTTGTTCATCTTCCTTACTTCGCAAGAAATTGGCAATCGAGATATATCCGCTATCTTGTTTTATAATGAGATCTAATTACGTCACGTAAAAGCAAGGTCGACGCTCAAAAAATAACAATTACATGTTTACGCTTTAGTTTAGAACTCCTACAATTCAAGCGTTATAATTTAAGATACGTGCGATTCTAATACCATGGAACTATCACTTCCCTGGATCGTTAACTTTAACCAGCTGATCTGGGTATAAAGCTCAACCAATCAGAAGCCAGATCTTCGACAAAACTAAATTATCATTTCCTTCATTGCATATGACTTCGACACTCGAAAATATCAAGTAATTTTTTTTATATTTATGTGAAAACACGTTAATTTTTTTCCCAACTGCATATTAGAATTTAAATTTTTCACCCTTTATACTATCAGCTCGAAGAATAAGGACAGATAACACCAGGCACATGATAACTCAGTTTTGTCGAGACGCTTTATGACGTCACGATCTCAGATCAGCTGGAAGTTACAAAACGAATTTTCACTCAGCTTATGACGTAACGCATATCAGAACAAGAATATGGTTATCCAAAATGGTGGATGGGAGTTAATTTCATTCGAAAATATCTTGAGAAGTAATAAAGTTAACAAAAATCCGTAAACGAATTTTGTAAATAATCATGACGTTGTTTTAAACTATAGACAAAGATAATTTTTATTGGCGTATCCCTTCACTACGTCTTCCGCCATGGTTACGAGTTTGCCATATTAATTTAAAATCGTGATATTCTATTCGGACGCTCGTAACCGTCGCTCCCCTGACAACGGCCTTTTGAGAAACTTTCGTAGTCCTCATACGTGATTAAAAATAACTATGAGATCAGATTTTCTCCTTTTCCTGGAAAAACATTTTAGAGAACTATTTTCATGACTGTGACTTTAATTATGTGTATTTTTCGAAATGGTACGCGCAAGCTATCTTCTAAAATCTAAATACTGGATAGTATTATAGTACGCTAATATTAAATAAATCGGCACCTGTCAGCTTTATCAGGCTGACACAAAGTGGCGTATGCATACAAAGTGACATCTAAAGCTTTTGCTTCCACTACTTTCTGCCGATCTGTTTTGTTGCTGATGATTTTTTAATCAGATTGACCTATCGCATTTAAAATGGTTCGCATTATTAAACTATCAGATTACTGTTGAGAAAAGAAAACTACGTTTTGGAACGGTGCCCAAAACATTGTTTTATTTAAATCGTCGTAAAATTGTCAAGATATTTGTTTACGTTTGGAAAACATGTAGCTATTTTATATATTTTGTTTTCAAAATATCACCTTTGTATAGACGCCGTGACCATCAGGCATCACTGAATGAAAACATTCTTTTGTTAATAATTGCGCTGATTTTGCATAGATCAACAAGACGCAACAGATTGTAGATCAGGTGGTCAGGGATGAAGTTTACTGGATAATAATAAGTCTCTATTATTAATCTACGTTGCTTGTTTAGGTTTTTTAAAAGAAATCTTCTTCGAATGGTAACCAAAGCCCGGAACATGAAAGGTATATTTTTCCCGCAAGAAAACCAAGTAATTGACATCGGATTATATATAAGCCAAATTATAAGGATATAGGCAACCCCGTTGTCTCCTAGCGAATCTATCTCTTCGAGGGCACGTCGTGATGAAGGAAACAAGTGACATATTGATTTAGTCTCAGTCGCTTTTTGTTCCATGCTTTGTTTACCCAAAGTAGAATGTCGCAAATGTGTATAAATTATCGTGTGCGGCTATCTTCACTACTGGAAAGGGGACTGGGAAGACTCGAAACGTCCTAAACGAGGCACAATAATACAAAGCCGCCAGACACCTCTTGTAATCATTGTGTTTAGATTCTAACCACCCTCGCGGTTATAGATGATCAAACATGCAATTAATAATTTCATTCGCTTTTGTTTGATTTTTCTTTGAAAAATTTCATTTTTCTTTGCAAATTGATAAAAAATGCCCCTACATGTAACACTCTGCAATTTAAGAAACCTCAGGTTACGGCTCTACTTAATCACTGTCTTTCTTGTCAGTAAGAAAGCAAAGATTACTTAAAATTATCATCTCATCAATTTTTTACTGCCTTTTAACCCAAACTAAATGCGGCATCTAAATTATGCCTAAATTGCGTATTATCTTTGTTTTATTTTCTCTTAGCCAAGAAAGAAGATTAGATATTCATTGACTGGTCAATCAAATTTTACTGTAATCATGTGACTTCTCAAGATGAGTTACGAATCCGTAGGCGTAGAGTTGCGTTTTTGAATGAATAGAATTAAACTAGATATTTATTAGTCTTTTCCTTATTGTAATGCAGTGACGGGTGTACAATAGCAAGATTTAGCGCTATTCCTTGAATAGTGATTTTTTTCAATAAAATTGTCCGTTCTTTGGTACATTTGTGATTACTGGGGGCTTTTTTTTAATAATTGGTATAGCTCCAAAACTGTAGTTTTGCTGCTTTAAGTATTTTTACAACGAGAAATATTTTTAGAGATTATTTTTGCTCGAGAAGCTTGTAAAACACTCGGCTACGCCTCGTGTTTTACAAGCTTCTCTCATATTCTCCCAACATTCCCCCATCGTCCATTATTACACCATAAAGGCACGCGACTCGTTTTTTAATTCTTAATTCAAAGATTCTCTGGAGGTATAATCTTAAAGTGAGATATAATGTTATTATGTAGTATGTACAGTATAATATTATGTACAGTATAATATAGCCCATCCCTAACCCCTGCCTAAGTGGCAAATATGCATATTTTTAAATTTTAAAATACATAAGAGTCATAAGAGATGCCTGCGGAGGAGGCTAACTGAGGCTAACCCCCTCCCTAAGTACTAGCACACTGACTGATCTGTATAGGATTCTTTTCACTGTATCGTGTGCCCACCGAAAGATTTGTGCACATTCGAGATTCCAGACATCAGACACAAGTCACAACACTCTTTCCAATATATTTATTGCAATATATCGTCTAGTATCTGCTATGTTCTTTTTACTGGTCGCTGCAATACTTACTGTATTCCTTGTGTTTCTTTACAAGAACGTTAAAGTAGATTTCACATTAAAATATTATGAATTATTCGGCAAAAAGGTTGATGAATTGCGTGGTCAGGTTGTGTGGATCACAGGGGCATCCAGTGGTTTGGGAGAATAATTGGCTTATAGGCTAGCAAGTGCTGGCTGCAAGTTGGTTCTTTCGGCGAGAACAGAACACAAATTGGAACAGGTCAAAGCAAAATGCATTGGTGAGTTACAGTAGTCCGTGTTTGATACGACTCAACTATCACGTACAGATCATTTTTTAGGAACCCCCTGATGCTGGCCTTAGCTACCTTTACAAACTACAAAGCCTAATGAAAATTTTGTATTTTTAATAAGTATAGACACACGAGGTAGACCAGAAGGTAGATATTTTGCATGATTTTATTAGTGGGGGTTTCTTGTGATATTGCAGTCTCAGGCCCTGATCAGCTGTCTCTGTCCTGAAAATGCATGATCAAGTTGTTTTAAAATTTGGCTGAAATGGACCTCATTTTTTATTAATTAAACAGCTGTATTGCTTGTATGAACAACTACAATCACCCTAAACATGTTGTCATTAACCAAAAAGCGTAGGATGAAATTGACAGATTTTGCGATTTGTTTACTTGGCATTATACTAAAATCATGTTGCCCTACAAACAAGCGGCATGCAAGCAATGTAGTATACTATGTTATAACTACATTGCTCGCACATCGCTCATTGTAGGCTACATGCAAGATTCTAGTATTTTGCCAAGTAAATATAATTAACATTCCAATTAACAAAAGAATGATCGCTTTCTTCAAATTTTCAATATTTTAATTTATAGTATTTTTAATTCAAATATATAAAACATTTGCCATTGGCCTTCCTGTCCAATAGCAAATGGTTTATATATTTGATTAAGGTCTGACAATGCAAACTTTTACTCTGTGATGACACTATGTTGTATTAGGCATTCATATAATTAGGTGTGTGAAAATAGCTATACCCTTTTATAGAGTTTTCCATCAGGGCCTGGGGAGTGCAAATTGACAAAAGGGACCTAATGTTTACAAAGTAGTAGAAATTAATTTATTTAATTAGTACAGTAACAAAAATATAAAAACAATTTGTTGCCTTGATAACATTCATTATCATCTTCAATTTCTATCAGAATTCTTCATTCATTTAAATTGTCTCACCAAATTTCAGGACCCTTGAAAGATTTATATCAAATTTTAAGATCAGAAGATTATCTAAAACACATGACTTCCATTCTGATGAATATTTTTTATATTCATGCACTTGATCATCGTATATTAATTACTAGGAGGATAAAGGAACTGGCTAGAAAGTAGGAACTAGGAGGGGTAATTTGCTTGATCTAAGTTATACACTGATCAAACAGATATATATAAAGGGCTGCATGACAAGTGGGGAAAAGCCAGACTTCCATGCATTTCTACATAGTGAAAAATTTTTGCACCATTCCCTCCCCCAGTTGTGATCTACTGCATAGATTAAGCATAGATTAGGTAGAATGCAAGTATATTCGTCAAATGATAGTAAAAGTTTACAATGAGTTTGCATGGAATATTCAAACAAAAAACTAAATGACACCACTGATCTGAAAATTCAGATCAGTGAATGACTCCTATTCTACATTTCTCTTAATTAGGACTTCTACATACATGCACTAGTGACCTTGAGAATTTGTCACAGCTAGATATAATATCAGTGGAATTACTAACCTTTTTATAAACCTGTGTGTTCTAATAAAGGGACCCTCATAAATGCAGTATATTTGCTTCTTTTTATTTATATATTATATTCAGGTCAGGTGACTTGAATTAGCAGGAAAGTCCAGGAAATGAAAATCAATCTCGTGAAAAAACCCATTTAGTTCCAGTTTCAAATTTATGCCAGAGCTACCGTATAGTTTTTTAAACTAAACATACAGTAATCACAAAAGTTCAACTGGTTCCATAAAGAGTAACAAAAGGTATAATTGATTAAGTAGTGCAAAAATTATTTCTATTTCGATTAGCTAAAGTATGAGCACAATATTACCCCTGATACCAAAAATTTGTTTATAAATTCGTTATCATGTTGTGGCAGAAATGAAATATATTAAAATAACTTAATTAATTTCAGAAATATCTGGTAAAAAAGAAGATGTTGAGAAAGATTTTCTTGTTTTACCTTTGGATGTTACAAAATATGACACCATGCAAGAGGCAGTTAAAACGGTCTTGGACCATTTCTGCGAGGTATTAATTTATGTACATACTATTGTATGTCTTATATTCTAATGTAAAGAGCATGAAATAGATTTGTAATATGTGTATAAACATAGCAATTTAATTTAAGGTTTAGATTTGCATGCATATAACTAAAAGAATTATCATAAAAAGAAAGATTTGCTCTTTTCAACAACAGACTTGTTTTAATTGGTCTGCGTTTTGCACACTCAAAAGGTTGCGCATGGAATTGGTGTGTAGGCAGAAAAAGTTGTCACCTTAAATAATAGTGACAGCCCCTAGCTATTATTCTTGATCTCTTTTCTCCAAAAGAGGCAGCACTCGCGATCACTGTTTCAAAGCTAGTATTTTTCAATAAAATTTATTAATTTTATTAGGAATACCTGTGATAACATAACACTGATAGTCAAGAAACATGCAATTTGTGCTTTTCACGAATGCAGAAGCGCATCAATAAGAATTGTAGTTATATTATTGAGGATGGTGATCCTCTTCTGTTTCTTAATGGCAGAAGGGGCTGGTTGTTCAAAACCCGGTTAGCTCAACTCAAATTTTCACGTCAATTTTTTTCAAGCTCTCTCGTTTATGAAGAACTTTGAACATGTTTTTTCATAAATATTTTGTGGATCAATAGAAGTCTTATTTTGTGATGTCTTGAACAAACAGCGGTGCAGAAGCATATGAACCAAAACAGCGAAGTAAATTAAATTTAACCCAGGGTTAGCGCTAACCTAGCTTTCAACAACCGGCCCCTGGTAAATAATATTAATGGTGGGAAATTGGGTTCAAATAACTGGGGGTTTTAGGGGGGGGTATATCTTATTATAAGTGAAGTGAACATAGCATGAAACCAGAAACTGCATGCTTACATAACATGAAACATTTTGGAAAAGATTTGGGAGGAAAACTGGGGGAAAGGCAGCAAATATGGTGGGCAAACCCCACCCCACCCCACCCTGATTTGTGGTGCTATTACAAGTCTTCCAAAAGCTATCCTGAATCGTGTAAACAGGGTTTTGGTAACAGAAATGACGGGCGTCGTTGTAGCCGCGCTAAACCTTTATCTAAACCTTTATCATCAATACAAATGATACAATAGATCCTTTGCACATAACGTCACATTAGGCATCTCGAGGACAAATTCAAAATCGTAAATTTTGGCCAAAATACAGAAATATTCACTAGTGTACTAGTGTGAGAAAGCCTGCTTCGTTAAATGCTTTTGACCGTTGTATAAACCTTCACCGCTCGCATAACGATTATTTTTAGTGAAGCAAGGAAACATCTGGAGGACAACTTTTAATGATTATTACGTCAGTGCAATGGACCCTAATAACGCCCCCAATGTTACTAACATTTTGTCCCTAAAATTCCAATATAACGTTTTGCCAGATTTTATGTCCGAAAATATTGTATATCCAAGTACTTTGCATCAAATATGGTTTAACTACTGCCTCTAATAGGCAAAAACACTTCTCGACATTTCGAACTGAGGGCCTTCGTCAGGAGAGTTAAGCAGTGTTTACACTAGAGACCTATACCTGACCTAAGACCTAACTTAAGCAGGCCAAGTTTCTATTTCAGGCCAAGCATTAAAGGTGGCCTGAAAACATGGTATTAGGTAAGTCCTAGGTAAGTCTCAGGTCAGTCTGGCGGTGTAAACACATTTTCATTGACCTAAATGTGATCGAAGCTAATTTCCATGACAACAAACGTAAATTCGAGTCTTTGATGTCAGCATTTAGCTGTCTTGGAATTTCAGCGCGATTTTGCAATAATTAGGGGGAAATTCAGAGTTGATAAATTAGCTACATGGCGAATTTCGGAACTTGCCGATAAATTATATTATATATTTTTTAATTTTGCATGAAATCGTTGTTTGCCAGTAATCCCAGTAATATCACTATTATATACGTCGTAATCTTTTACGAGGCTTTGTAGCTTGTACGAAATAAACAAACAAAGAACTGCAAGCTTATTTTAATATTCTCCTCGGAGTACTTTATGTTGCGTGTATGTATATAAGTCCCGTTAGGTAACTGGTGTAAACACACCCTGTAAAACCTGGTTAGGTACTTCTCAGGTACGGGTAAATGTCAGGTAAATGTCAGCCCCTTCGTGTAAACACGGCTTTAGTATGAAAATAAGTATGAGGATACTAACTCTCTTGACGAAGACCCTCAGGTCGAAACGTCGAGAAGTGTTTTTGTCTATTTTAGGCAGTTGTTATACCACATTTGATTCTAAGTTATTTTAAGACTAATTGATTGATTAATTGATTGATTGATTGATTTAGCTATTCATTGACAGATTGATATTCTAGTTAACAACTGTGGCAGGAGTCAGCGAGGAATGGTTGAAAACACGGAGAGGAAAGTGGATCGAGAGTTGTTCGAGATAAACGTGTTGGGTACAATATCGTTGACTAAAGCTGTTCTTCCGCACATGATTGGGAGGAAGACTGGTCGTATTGTTGTTGTCTCCAGCATTTCTGGGAAAGTCGGTGGGTCCTCCAGCATGCTTTATCAACTATTGCAAATTCGGCTTTTGAAATGAGAATTCTATCACCGACGGGTTGAGCAAGACTCGCATGCAATTTCAAATCTGCATCCCACGATATACATTGTATCCGCGATTAAAATCTCAAACTGCTAATAATAATGGTATCCACTCAGGGAGAAATGCATGGGATAGGTTGACTGCTCTAAAAGACCCTTTACACATGACGTCACATTACGCATCTGTTAACGTAGCATAATTTTTTTCAAAAACCTAAATTTTAGACAAAATACAGAAATATTTACTCGTGTGAGAAACTTTGTTTCGTTAACTGCTTTCGACCGCTTTATAAACCTGCACTGATGGCATGACGATTATTTTTAGTGAAGCAAGGAAACATCTGCAGAACAACTTTTAATGATTATGACGTCGTTGCAATGGGTCTATACATATTGTGAATGTAGTTATCAGCACGTGAATAGGTTTTTGGTGCACAGGTCGGTAGTAGAAAATATGCAAACGTTAAGCAATGTTGAAATTTTTGCAATGAATGTCGCCGGTTTACCTGTTCTGCAGAAGTTTTTGTCTGAACAATTACTTCGAGCACAACATGTGCACGTTTGTTTCATCAATGCGTACTGTTATGAATCCGCATGCAAATTCCCCATATACTATGCCCATGCTTGTCCAGACAGAAGAAAGATTACCATAAGTTGATGCTCTACAGTTTAAATTATGGTTTATTTTTAACGGCACTTTGATTGCTTAAAGACATGTTACAGCGGCTTCTGCGCAGCAGAACGCTCATAACTTTGGGGGGGACTTCATGATTTAGAAATTGTCTAAATTTCGCATATTTTGAATTTCTTTGAACATAAATTCTATCTTCTTCATTTAGTAATATAGTGAAAAACGTTTGTTTACATTTCCGACTGCATGTAACCCAAGGGCCATAGCCTATAATTAGATCTATCCCTCCAAAAAAGTAGTTCTGAGGTCACATATAAAAGTGTTTTGCAGCAAATTTTGACCTCTTTATATTTATACACTTTTAATTTAATAGGTACTCCAACAGCTGCTACCTACTCTGCAACAAAGTTTGCACTGTAGGTAAACATGTATAGATATTTATTAGATATTTTATAGTTTCTCAACTCTGGAGTTCCACTACACCTGCATGGCCTTGTTCATTTAGGCCACATAAATGTCCTACATACAGCGTGTGCCAAAAAAATTACCCTTTAAATTTTTAACTAAATTAGAATTACCCACAACAAAAGAGTTATTTCGAATTTGTGATTTTCTTATTTTTTTGTGATACTACTTGTATTTTTTTGCGGTATTCAGGAGTATCAGATAACCCAACAAACTCCATGATAGCCACAGTCAATTAACGATCTTTGGTTTAACGCTATTTCAGGGGTATTTCTCTGCTTTGCGCTATGAACTTCATGGAAAAGGTATCAAAGCTTTATTAGTCTGCCCAGGACCAGTAAAGTCGGCTGTTGTTGAGAATGCCGCAACAGAGACATGGGGCGAGGTATGTACGTAAAGTCATTCTTTGGTGCTGTAGTTTAATGTGGAGATAATAGATACAGGAGTATTTGATTTAGGACTTTGACGTGACATGCTTAATCTCCAGGAATCCAAGATGGCGGCAGCTTAATAATTTAGGCTTAAATGCCCTTGTCAATGCACTTAGCAAGCGAAAAACGAATCAAAATATTGAAGCATTAAGATAAATAATTTTAGGTGTTCTTTCAAATGAATGTCCATTATATATTTTCGTGGCCTTTCTGGCCGTTCTTATAATTGCACTCCAGTACAAAAATAGAATATTTCCATTCGTTTTTTTATCCTCGATTTCTCCTCCTTTTATCTTCTTCGCCTGACTTTGATCGAAATTTTCACAAACTAGTTAACTTTCCTAACCTCGCCGAAATTATATATATAGCTACTCGGCTATTTATTCCCAACTTTCCTTAGCAACATTTACTGGGATGATACTGCATGTTAAACCGAGCCAACTTTTCTTCAACCGACCCAACTTTTTTATGTGTATTAGAGTGTAAAAGATACGCCATATGAATATGATACGACGCATCGCATGGAAACAGATGAATTTGCGAACTATATGGCAATTGCGATGGTGAATGAACTGGATGAAAGTTGGATCTCTCCCCAACCTGAATTGTTAGCGGCATATGTCTCTCAGTACATGCCTTCCATCGCGAATTGGTAAGGGTTAGGGCTCAGAATATAGAGACCTTTCTACGGCTTCCGCTACGGTTACGAGTTTGCCTATTAACCGTCGCTCCCCTGACTACGCGGGCATTTTGAGAAAACTTCGAAGTCCTCATACGTGATAAAAAATAACTATGAGATCACATTTTCTCCTTTTTTTGGAAAAACATTTTAGAGAACTATTTCCATGACTGTTACTTTAATTATGTGTATTTTTCGAAATGGTACGCGTAAGCTATCTTCTAAATACTTGATAGTATTATAGTATCTAAAGCTTGCATCTAAAAATTTTGCTTCCACTACTTTCTCCCGATCTGTTTTGCTTGCTGATGATTATTTAATCAGATTGTTTAATCATATCGCATTTAAATTAGTTCACATTATTAAAGTATCAAATTACTTTTGAGCAAAAAAACTACGTTTTGGAACGGTGCCCATATTTTTCTCGCGTAAAACATTGCTTTATTTTGAAAATCGTCGTAAAATTGTCAAGATATTTGCTTACGTTTTTAAAACATGTATTTTACACATTTTGTTTTCAAAATATCACCTTTGTAATTACACTGAAACCTCAGACGCCGTGACTGAATAAAATCACTGAATGCCATCACCGAATAAAACATTCTTTTGTTAATAATTGTGCTGATTTTGCATAGATCAACAAGACACAACAGATCGTAGATCGGGTGGTCGGGGATGGGGTTTACTGCATGGATTACTATAGTCTCTAATGCTTTGGATATTTGAGAAATTTAACGTGACGAAAAACAGAAAAGACCCAAGTTTCTCTATGTAGCTTTATATCATTGTCAAATTAATTGATTTACGTTGCTTAGGTTTTTTAAAAGATATGTTCTTCGACTGGTAATCAGAAACCGGAACACTAAAGGTATATTTTTCCCGCAAGTAAAACCAAGTAACTGACATCAGATTTTATAAGCCAAATAAGGATATATAGGCAACCCCATTGTCTCCCGGCGAATCTATCTCTTCGAGGGCACGTCGTGATGAAGGAAACAAGTGACATATTTATGTGATAACAACTGATTTACCCAAAGTAGAATGCCGTAAATGTGTGTAAATTATCGTGTGTGGCTATCTTCGCTACTGGAAAGGGGACTGGGAGGGGTCGCGAAACGTCCTAACGAGGCACAATAATGCAAAGCTGCCAGACACCTCTGGTAATCATTGTGTAATTTGTGTTTAGGTTCTAACTACCCTCGCGGTTACAGATCATCCAACGTGCAAATAATTACCTTCGCTTTTGTTCAGTCATTAATAACAAATTGACTTTTGTAATGCGCAAATTGATAAAATGCCCCTGTAACACTCTGCAATTTCAGAAACCTCAGGTTACGGCTCTATTTGATCACTGTCTTTCTTGTCAGTAAGAAAGCAAAGATTATTTAAAATTATCATCTCATCTATTTTTTATTGCCTTTTAACCCACACTAACTGCGGCATCTAAATTATGCTTAAATTGCATAATTATTATTTTTGTGTTTTCTTTTCTCTCAGCCAAGAAAGAAGATTAGATATTCATTGACTGGTCAATCAATTTTTTCGTAATCATGTGACTCCTCAAGATGGGTTACGAATGTCGTAGGCGTAGAGTTGCGTTTTTGAATTCTCAAAATCAGACTGTAATTGCATAATGAATAGAATGAATAGACTAGATTAGTAGATATTTCTTAGCCTTTTTCTTATTGTAATGCAGGGACGGTTGTACAATAGCAAGATATAGCGCTATTTCTTAAATAGTGATTTTTCAATCACTCTAAAATTGTCCGTTCTTTGGTACATTTTTGATTAAACTTTGGTATTCTAAAACTGGGGACTTTTCTTTAATAATTGGTATATGTAGCTCCAAAACTGTAGGAACGGTGTAGTTAGGAACTGTTTACAACGGTGGTAAAAATTACAATCGGGCGATTAGGCGCTTTCCAGCCTTCGTACAACCGGCACCAGGACCTCGTATATGGTGGTATATATTAAGCTAGTTGCTTTATATTTTAAGACCGTTTCGACTATACACCCAATTTATTGGCACAGTTACATTTACTACGCAACATCACGCTTCCTTTCGTATGAAGATATGGAAGCTGCATGTCACACTGCAAAAAACCTTGTCGTAACTGGGGGGTGTCAAAGGGCCAATTGGGGGTCAACGAGATGTAGAGGAATCTCACTAAAAATACAGGGCATAAAACATTGACAGCACATCACAGGAAATAGAAGTATGTGGTGGAATTTGCATGTAATACAATTAAGGTTTCACGGTTCAAAGTCCGAACTTCGTGTATTAGTATGGTAGATGGCAATAAATACAAACAATATGTTAATTTTGTTTCAAAGATTCTCTTGATTTCAAAGATTGCGCGCGAAAATGTGAAGCTGAAATTGAGATGTTATTTAACTGTCTAAAAGTAGGGAAGGTTTGTCAATAACTTTCAAAGTTTCAGGAAAAATAATGCGTACTAGGAGCAACGCGAGACCCCTAAAGCTGACGAATATTTCATTGCGCCCAGTGGATTAAGGGGGTCTACCTGAAATTGGAGATTTCGAGCTTTTCCGGTTGGCAAGCTTATTGCTCACCATCTATTACTGCTAACTGCATAAAACTACATATATATCACCAGAAAGCTTATTAAACAAGGATTTCAAATAATAATTTTATTCCCATAGCTTAATTATTTACATCCATAATATACTTTCAAAGATAATCAAGATAATCTTCTCGAAAATAAGCTTATGCTTGAGAAAAGATAGCTCTTCATGGATGCAACTGAATTTTACTCCAATGAGCTTTTTGTGGATAACAATGCTTGAAATGATTGAATGATTGAAATGAGAGATAGATTTTTGGATATTGCAAGCAGTGGCGTAGCCAGCCGGACGATTTTGTCCCGCTATGTAAATTTCGTGTTATTATATAATAATTATTTATTCATTTCTTTAGAAATTAATTGTTTTCACAGTCAATAAACACCAAAATATTAGCATAGCGGGACAAATCGTCAGGCTGGCACGCCAATGATTGCAAAACGTTTTTATGCAACATCGTTCCAAAGTATTCGCAAAATAAAATATCGAAATTTTAAACGTTTTTCGTCTCTCAAATGGTGGGAATACACCCTATACCAAATCCTATATATTGCTATATCAACTTGTGCTCTACCATCACTGAAAATTTCAGCCAAAATTTTAGGGTCTTCTCACTTTTTCCTCGGCGCGCAACGAAGAAAGCCCCTTGAGTTTTTCGCGGCCACATCAATACAGGCATAAAAGACCATTAAATTTGAAATGAATTCATTTATTTATGAAGAAAAAATTAACTGACGTAGTTTCCTTTTATTGCTGTATAAGTATGCTGTAATATTTTAATAATTATATAAGTATACTGTCATTTACTGTACAAGTTAAGCATTACGCTGTGAATGAATTTTCTTTGTGTTATTTTCATTAATATTAATTAATTAACAATGAATTAATATTAATTAATTAATTTTTTAATTAATTAATTAAATAATTAGAAAATTAATTAACTGACGGATTTCCTTTGCTTTAATTTTAAGTATAAACTGTGAATCATTTTACGTGTCATTTTCATCTCCATTAGCTTTGTCTTTTCTACATACTTGTGGAATATTTATCTCAATATCACTCATTGCCGATGTTCAATATCACGAGGGAAGTTCTTGTATTCAATGCTTAACCACAGCATTGAAAATAACCAGCAAACTGTAAGACCAAAGCCAGTGTACATCATTGGCAATTTGGCAAATGTTGCTCCTGCTATTAGACGACCGACCAGAATACCAAAATGCAAAACAGCAATATTTATACCTTGATAAAACGAGGCGCTACTCACTGGAGTTAATTTTGTTAGCATTGAACAAATCAGGGAAAAGTTTACAGCATTTGCTTCCAAAATAAACATTGTAAGAAGCAAGAGATAGGCTGCATTTACTGACAAGGTTGTGTTCCAAGAGACAGAAAAATAAAGTAAAACGAAGATTGGGAACATCAAAAAAACTTTTCCAAGAATTAGTAAATTTTTCTCGGAGATTATTCTCAAGAAGAGAGGAGTTAAAACAAACAAAATGAAGACAAACAACGTGCCATTGATAAAAATCAGCTTCACGTGAAGAAGACCCAATCCAAGACGGTGCGCTGCCAATAACGGAACATATAGCCCAACTACCGAGTAAAAAATAACAAGTACGAAGGTAAAATAAAATAAAGAAAAAACGATTGATGGTGGGCGAATAATATTGTTTGTTCCTGAGGAAGACTTGAATGTATCAGTAATTTCACCAACTCTTTCATTGCTTTGTTTTTCCTTTGTATTTTCAATAACATTACTTGGTAGGAATATCGTAAAGGTAAGCAAGAAACACCAAAAAATCGTCATAATTACTCCTGGTGAATTTCCTGCGTTTATTTGCCAACCAAATATATCGACGTTGAATGTGAGAATGCTACCAAGTGTTGGCCCGAGTACTTGACCGGCAAAAAACAGTGCTTGAAAATATAGAAACGCCTGAGCACGATTTTCGTTTAAAGTACCTTTTGCAATTATTCCAAACAGGACAGATAATGTACTGGAACCCATGCCGCTCAAAAATCTTCCAAACATGGGAAAGTATCCATTGATCGGGATTGAATACAACATATTTCCTAATAACTTTACTACTCCACCCATCACTATGATTAGTTTGCTTGAATTTTGAAGTCTTACATTTAGGGCTCCGATAAATGGACTGAAAACCAAAGACGCCGCAGAATAAGACGCTAGAGTTAGCCCAAGAAACATATTGGACTCTTTGATATACTTCATGTAATACCAAGCAGTTGGTTGGATCAGATATTCCTCTACGCCGTCCAAAAAGAAACGGAGAGACAGATAAATGAAGACAATGTTACCCAGCGCAGTAAAATTTATTTTAGGCCAGTTCTTGCATAGTCTACAAAATGGAAAGAATTCAAGTTATTGGAAATTTATATTTTAGTACGCAGTGAAAAGCAAATTAAATTTTTAGGCCCGAGGGGCATTTTGATATCGTGAGACAAATACAAGTATGAGGAATATTTGAAAGATCGGTTGCAGGGTCACAGCAAAACTTCTACAAAATAAGGTACAAGATTTCAAACTATATTTTTACCATTCGCCATTGTTTTCAATTATATCAGGACATTTTACTGCGATTTGTAATCTCTGTATTCGCGTATCACTCCGGCAGTGCTTTATAAGATAGTACACAAAAATTTGAAGCGTATTTAAAATATATCGTTTAATTGTCAGTTTTTGCTTACTTCTATTTGTGGACTAGTAAAAGCTACAGTTAAGTGCTTTTTTTAAGATAATCCACTTTTTTTCTATATATATGCGATCGCTAGGTCTGTACAGGGTGTATAAAAAAATTCGAATCGAAATTTTGCGTGTAATAATGCAAAACATATTTGACAAATTTTTGGTTGATTTTTACACCATTGTTAACTTCATTCATTTCTCTTTCAAATGACACGTTGTATGTGAAATTTAGTTGGAAAATGAAGATTCTGAAGTACTGGTTCGACAAAAAAAGTTCCTAAAAATCACCATTTTCCGCCGATGGGAACTGGACGTTTGTTTTATTGAAAATTAGGGCTTTAAAATCTAATCATTACTGAAAACTAAAACGCAAATCTATCGCAAAAATTCTGCTTATTCAATGTTCAACGATAGAAGTTTGAAGAACACAATGCCTATGAATGAACACATAAGCTAATCTTTGTTGCCATATAAAAATTATATGCTTTACTTTAGTATTTTATACACAGCAGCTTGTCAAAGTTGGATTCGAAT
Source organism: Dendronephthya gigantea (assembly GCF_004324835.1). Classification (NCBI taxonomy): domain Eukaryota; kingdom Metazoa; phylum Cnidaria; class Anthozoa; order Malacalcyonacea; family Nephtheidae; genus Dendronephthya; species Dendronephthya gigantea. The sequence continues at coordinate 53,732 of NW_021163157.1, read as the reverse complement.
TTTTTTTATACACACTGTATATCCGATTCAAAACGGCCGTTCATGTTGTAAATAGTATTAGTAATTTTTTTCAGCAAATTTCTAGCATCGCGGTGCATTGTGGTTGTATGCATTTACATGCGTTTTTTTCAAATTTCCTCACTTCGCTACACGTGCTCTTACCATAAATTGTAGAAACACAAGGCAAGCACCTCCGCTCGACGAACGTTAATATTAGTAGTGAACTACAGTTAACAAGCGGTAAAAAATATTAACCAATCAGAACGTTTGTTTACATTTTTACGCTAAACCAATTACAAGGCATAAATATCAAAACATGTAACAGAAGGAACGAGAAAATAAGATCCCGTTCTGGCGTTCTAAGCATGTCGTGCACTGGTCGTGCCACTCGATATTAACGTTTTCGCATTAAAACAGTCAAATTGTAATAAAACGAGCCTTTCTCGTCAATTCTGTCGTGGGAAATTTGTGGATTCGGCGCGCAACGTAAAATATTTATATTTAAATATTCAATTCTAAGGACTTGTCATGCAATCTTGGAAAAGTCAGGAGATTTGGGACACAGTCAGGCGCATCACATCTTCTGTGATTGAAATTGTTAAAAAGTAAGCTTTATCAATCCTTAACATTATTATGAGCACTAGCACTGAATAAATCAACCAAATATTGTCATCAGTGGACTTTTGATTCCTTTGTTTTAAAGAAAGAAAACAATGGTTATGTTACCTCAGTGGGACCAGATCTGGTCATAATTAACTGCCCCAGCTGGATTTAATAATAACAAAATTTAGACCAGGAGGGGGCAGTCTAACTAGATTTGAGCAACTTGAATTAGCCAAATATCATTAACTTAATCCTTGTTTAATAAAACAAATAAATAAAAGGGCTGTCCATAGCAATGTTTAGCATATTCATTCAGTAACTTACCAACCATAAATTTTGGTTAAAAAATTTGTAACATTGGGTGCTCCATTGTCATGAATCTCGAAGGAGTCACTTGGTTTATCAAATAGTCAGGGTGGTCAAACTGCCATGTTTTGGTTGATGTAAAGGTATTTTTGTGTAAGAAGTATTTTTGTGTAAGAAGTTCATCTGCCTCAAATGTCTGTCAATTGATTGATTTTCTACTAAAATTAATGTTTTCAGATGTACAAAAGACTGAAATGAATAAAGGGTGTGCCTGCATTTATTTTACTTTTAGTCTCCTTGCTCCTTCATCTTAGTGCGGACTGCTGAGTGGAAATATGCCATGGTACTCATGATACACATGAAATGAAGCCAGGTCTAAAGCATGCAGAAGGTATTTTCTTGCAGATGAAGAAATGTTAAAATAACCCATCAGTGGGGCAATGACTGACAAAGAAGTTCACATTTGTTGCACTTAAGTGGTAGATACCTAAAATCATAGTAATACATAATTTTCTTAAAATTAAAGTGTAAGAAACAGTGGTGGGAAATGCCCTGCTAAAATTTTTTTTGCCTCCTATTTTGCCCCCCTAGAATATCAAACTATATCTATCTGTTTAATTCATTGCATCACAGATACCTATGATTAACATAAAAATGAAATATGTAATTAGAATATGTGCACATATAGCAAACTGAACATTAAAATAACCATGAATCTGTATCCATACTTATAGGAAAAAGAAATAAAATATTCTAAACTCAAATTAAAGGCTTGATATGCTAAAATTAGGTGCATGCATATGTTTATAAAATTTAGGTGAGAATATATTGTTTTGCCCCCCCAAAAATTTATTTGCCACTCAAATGCCCCCCCCCCTAATTTGAGGTCTGTACATAGCTGCCACTGGTTAGAAATTCAATATTTTTACAAATGCAAAATGGTGAAAGAATGGTGTCTCCTATTAATGTCCATCCTTTGTGAATAAGTTTTAAAAGCAAGGATTGCAAATTAAGGTTTTAGTTTTTTGGCAAATCACCAAAAATTTGATGGAAATTAGTATTAGCAAGACATACTCTTGCATTCATTGAATGGTTCTAGAGCCCTTGAAAGGAACCACATTCTTCAGACCAGCAGTAACTGAGGGAACAATCAAATGATTTAAGGTGTATTTCCAGACCGCTGTGAACCATCTAATTTATTGCAGCATTTGAAGAGAAGCAAAGACATCATCATATAATTTCAATGGTAACTTGAAGCTATAAACTAGTTTATTGCTCTGCCATGCTTCTCACCTATGGAATTTCTACTACTTAGGTATATGACTTTAACCCAGTCATGCATATTTTTAACATATGTCTTAGACAGCATTAACATGTTAATTACAATTGAGTAACAGGATTTGAGTACTATCATTCCCATGCTGTGGTATTGCCTTTACATCTGGAGAATCTTTCAGAAGCAAAGTTTTGATGTGGATATATAGCTTGAGTGTGGGTTTTTACAATTTGTTTGAGGGTATTCTATATGCTGGAAATCCTGGCATCATGAATTGTCAAAAGTTAATGCAGTAAAGTTTAGAAAAAAGGTAAAGAAAGCATTATATAATCACAAACGGTGAACAGACAGTACTCTAACTATTCCGTATGCGATTTCCAAATGCAAGAACATCGGAGCTGTCTATGTATGTACCGTAAAGGCGGATTTCCACTTACAGCGAAATAGTTCGCTTGCGAAATATTTACATATTTTCTTTTGAATTTTAACAGCATAAGAAAGTTAGGGCGACTTGACTGTTCTCAATTCAAAAGAAAATGTGCAAATATTTCGCTAGCGAACGATTTCGCTATAAGTGGAAATCCACCTTAAGTGACTTTATACGCGCTCTAGTCGAGCCGTTTTTTATAGCAAACGCTGAATTAAAATTTGGTAGTAAACTTACCGAATAAAGTCTTTCAAGAAGGCAACAACGTGCTCCATACCAGATAATAACCAAGACTAAATATCTTTCCTCAAATACAATATGCCTAAATTTTTATCAGATGATTTTATTTACTCTATATCAATGCAGGAGGCAGCAGTGCCAGTGAAACCATAGGCATTACCATAGCATAGGCATAGGCAGCCCAGATGAGATGGTGAAACATACCACTGTGAAGTACGCACCACATTCAACACGATAATCAATACGAAATTCAAAAACACCAAAAAATTCTCTCATTTCCATCATTCAAACGTTCGAAATTCAAATATTGTTTAAAACCCTTTCCAAACATTTATTAAAAGGAATAATGTACTAAATCGATCAATTGGAGCTTAAACTTTATACCTTGTAACAAAACAGGCGGAATCAACGTAAAATTTGCCCAAAAAAAGAGATTTTGTACCAACATTTTTATCGCTAATTTTGTAATTCGCGCTGCAAAGAACAATTTCCTAATTTTCTCAACCCTGGGCCATAGAAATCCTTTGAACTTTTACATTTAGTGGAGAATTATGTGCGCTTTCAAACGGTATGTAACATGGAAGTGGATTGGCCGTAGAAATATATAAAATTCCGTCTTGAAATCAAACATATTTGCACGCGCGTCTCTTATAAACTAACAAGACGCATTGTTGAGCGCTATAAGTCGCTGGGGGAGTAAAATAATGCTTTTGTTTTTTGGCATTTACTACTTTGTCTATTTAGCACATTTAACATGCGAATTACGCATTGCTATACTGAATATACAGTAGTAGCACAATAAACATAATATTTTGATGCAGCATGCTATTTACTATGAATGCCGGGGTTCAACAATTGCTTTTAATGGACAAGAGCTATAAGTATAGCAGTACAACAATAATCAATTTCAATACAGACTATTGATATTGGTTAATATTGGCTCACAGTATGGCTACTATATGGTTGTAAGGGTGTCATCAATGTGAAATACAGTAGAGTCAGTCTATCTCTGCAACATTTACACAGGGGCGTAACTACAGGGTGTCCCAAAAAAAACGAAAACTATTGAAATCACCCATAACAATGCCATTGTTATGCGGTTATGAGTTTGAATGCCTAAACACTTAAGTGTTGGGCCCACAAGTGTATAAATCGGGGTTGCCATAAGCATTTTTATGCATGCATATGATGCTGTAAAAATTGCTTGTTCGCAAAAATGATATTTATTAACAATATTTACAATTTACAAATATGGATAACATTATTTAAATGTGCATCTCAAGGACCATGAGCTTCGACATGTCCTCTTTCTCTAGCAACACAAAGCATTTAGCGTTTTATAAGTTGCATTAAATCCCCACGGGCTAAAATTCGTGAACACGGCATTCAAATTTTAACAATGAGTGATTTCAATAGTTTTCGTTTTTTTTGGGACACCCTGTAGAACGATAATTGGGGGGGTGAATATTCATACATTCAGTTTTGCCCGACGGATTTCTATTGTAAGCTATTGCAATTACAAAAGGAATCCGTGGGGCAGAACTGGATATATGAATATTCACCCCCCGAATTATCGTTCTAGTTACGCCACTGCGTTTACAACATACCGGCGGAAATTAAGACATAATTACAACCATATGGAACCAGGTTTTATGATAGAAGGCACTCTATGAACTTGTTATATGGCTGGGTGCAATATGTTGTTTATTAACAATAGATGTTGGATTTATATTTGTTAATATTTTCTGGCTTAAACCTAAATTTAATAAATGTTTAATGTGGATGAAGCTTCGAACGTGTATTTCATTAAACATTGGGCCAAGCATTAGGCCCTTTCTTTATGAGCTGGGCTAGCGCTTTGCTTTGTGAGGCCAAGATGTGAATTATTTCATATACGCAGGCTAGCCTAGGAGGCACCATACTGGGTGTTGTTTCTGACAAGGACTATATTGGGGTTCTATTTGTAGGAATCTGACATTTGCTTTTTTTTGCAAAATTCTATTTCAATGAAGAAAAGTGCTTCAAATAACAGTCTTAATATTTTTGATTTCTTTTTTTTTTTCAAATTTCAAGGTAATTTCTAGATAGAGTTAAAAGCATGCATCGTGACATATCAACCTGGCTATAGCTAAGCATACTAAAACCAGACTGGCCCATTCCACATGGGACTGAAATTCACCCTATAATCCCAGAGTATTATATAGAACCCATGTTAAAGAAACCAGCAACTTTTATTCCTATCCATTATATTAGATTCCATTGTTGTACACACACACACACACTCAGGCATTAATATAATAATTACAATATGTGGCTATTTCAGGCTAAATAAATTTCATTTTACAAATGAATATGTTCTCTGTGTTTATACAATAGTAAAGCTATCCTGAAAATTTTGGATTACCAGCACTTACCAGCAAGGCAAGGGCTATTCACAGGCTATTAAACATAGGCCATTTAAACAGACTTTATTTGAAGTTGTTTTTGCCTTTGTCGGACATGCCTTTCTCCCTTGGGAGGTATTTCTTATCAATATGAAATGTTCACTATAAATCTGACATTATAACATTGATATTTGTACATAGGCCTAATACAGAGTTCATTTCCAGGCAAACTGTTCCACGTTCTTCATCAAAGATCTGATTGATTGATTAAATTCGCGTTGTGGGTTTGTTTTAAAGGGATTTGCGCAGAATTACCCCCCGGAACACCCGATTAACAGTGTGTAATATTTTTCAATATTCCTTATTTACTTGAAAAGGATATATTTTTTCCTTTAAGTCAAATAAAGCAAACCAATAAGAAATCAATATTTTTCTTTCACCAGCCAATCGGAAAGCTTAAATTTGGCGAATGAGTCAGACCCCCGCAAAGATAAGGCAAGCCAATGAAGTACCAGTATTAGCCCTCCACCAGCCAATCGGAAACGCTTAAATTGCGCAGATAAGTCAGACCCGCAAATATGAGTCAAACTCCTTCTAAGCCAATCAAATGCCTAGAATCAGAAGTCGATGAGGCAAAATTCAAGCGGGCATCCGCTATTATGACTCATTTGCCGAGGGCTCAAAAGTCAGTGACCAGCAACTGCATGAAGCTTAATAACTTTGAACTGGACTGTTAATTTATCGCATGACTATTTTCGCTGACTGAATTTTAAATATTTCGACATTGGACTTGTGTAATTTTTGACTTAGTCGCGTGAGTCATCTGACAACCCCAAGATCCGCCCCTGTTAATCCACCTTTGTTTACCCATACTCACACATAGCAATACTTGACCCATATCTAAGTGCATTTCAACTCTTCTGAGATGGAACAGGTGTTAAGGGCCGTGGACCTGAAGCTCACGCATAGCGATAGTTTTGCGCAAATGAAGCTGATGAAATATGTTACAAATGGGACATTTGATGCGGAACGAAGTGTATTTCAAGTTTCTGTCGTTGTCAAAAAACCCGAACCAACATTAGGCCTGTCAAGACGACGTAAAACTGTCGTTCACGAAAAGGTTGGAAGAGTTTCAATTTCAACTTTTCATTTTTCTATCACTCGTTTTGCGTTGCATTCTAAAACATTTACTTTCCTGTATTTTCTGAGTCAGTTTTCAATAAGTTTGGCTTCCTTTTTGACGATATTTTCACGGAATTTTTGACGGACTTTTGTCGACATTTTTTTCCAGCCTCCTCCATGTCCATATCGTTATGGACATGGAGTTCCAGGCTCCAACACAGCAACTTGAGTGTGATTCGTTACAGCGTCTTCTTTCAAATGTGTCGAGCACAATGACATGGTAGCGGATTTGACATGAAGGTAGGGCCTGGATCCAACCACGGTTGCCCCTTTTATTGTGTCAGTTAAGAATACAATAGATATCTAAAATTGTTCATATTTTTCTTTAGGAGAACAATATTTTGTTTGGTAGATAGTTATAAAAAGGAATTATTTACGATGATGTAAGTGTTTAGTATAGTTTTCATAAGTTCATGTCTTCCAAATATCAGCACTACCAAAAAAATCACAAAGCCTCTAAGTAAACCTATTATTTGATAAAATTACGTTGGGTGCGCCTCTAGCTCTAGAACACTCGCTTTAGTTCCTACTGTCAAGGAAACTTATAATTCTCAGAAGGATCTGGTCTTGGCTGTTCTTTTTGTTCCCACACCGGCCTACTCAGATTTGCCCATTCTTTCTTCATGTTTCCTCAGGAAGCCATAGACGACATTGATGAAATATTGGAAACGACCAGTGAAATGAATATAACTGGGAGCTACAGAAGAGAATCTCAAGCAACATCGTGATGGAAAAACTGCTCAGCTTCAGGCCCCGAGGCCAAAGGAACTTCAACGCATTGTACAGGAGCATCAGAGAAGCGTCTCGAAAGGTGTGGGGGACAAGCAAACAGAGGAGAGAGGGGCGACTCCAAGAGATGATGCTGAGGGTGGAATAGCAAGAGATACAGAGGAAAGAGCGAGCGAAAGGGACAGTTTCGGCGATGCAAGAAGCACATCACGTTTCAAAACCTCACCTTTTGCGTCAACTATCGTCCGCGTCTGTGAACATAAACCCACTTCCTCCCTCCCCTCGGGACGCAGCTAACAGTCACGTGAACGAGAAGAACGTTCAGCCAAACGACAAAAGATAACGTCGTCAAATATGACGCTACATTTTGCCTAACTATTAGCGACTGATATTTTGTGTGGAATTTATATAATATAATATTTCTGTAAATTGTGTCCCGGTTTCGTTTTTATATTGTTCGCCTTTAAAACCATGCCTTTATGCTGAGTACATTTAAAACTAAAATTTACATGCATATTTTTAATCGTCGGCGAATGGTTATCAGATATATTGCATTATAGGTTGATATTTTATTCCAAAATATCCATCAATATGCTTCGCATATCCAAGAATTCGGTAATTTCAGAAGGTTTTGTTTCTGAAAATCAGCGCCCAAGTAATGTGGCAACGTTGAATCAAAGCTATATATTTATTTTACCCGTTCCTTGTGCTGCAAAATAAAGTCATCCCATTGGATGAACACTCCCGGCCTGACAGCTCAACATTGCTTCTGATTGGGCGAGCATAGTAATTTGAATAATATGATTAATTCATTCCTTTCATTTCTGATGTTCAGGCTCAGGATGAGAGAATTAATCATATTATTTAAATTACTATGAACATCCAATCAGAAGCGTTGTTAAGCTGTCAGGCCGGGAGTGTTCATCCAATAGGATGACTTTGCAGACACGAGGAGCGGGTGAAATGAATATGTGCTTTTGATTCCAGTTTGAGACATCACTTCAACGCTGGTCTTCGAAGAATAAAGATGAGTGTCCTCCATGCCAAGAAAATTTCAACAGAAATTGCTATCAGATTGCTATTGTATTCAGCAGAAGAGAAGTTTAATAGAAGTTTACTATCTCTGACACACTGTCGTTGGTGTTATACCAGGTAATATGCCTTTCCCTTTGCGTGTTTTATCAGCTTGTTTCATCGTGAGCTTTTGGGCTGGGGTTCCACGTGTCTTTAGTTCACGTCTTGTAATGCCTCTCTCGTAATGTTCCTGTTGTGTTCAGCTTTAAATACAAACTTGTATAACACTAACGTTGCTTTTTATTCTTTTTGTGCAGAATTTTGACAAATTAAAGCGAAGTTAAACGATGAAATTTGTGAACAAGAGATTGACGACCGATGACGATGAACAAGTGGTGGCTGAACTGTTTCAAGATAACTCGCCTTTGAAGAGGAAGCACGTCCAGGCTTTTTCTGGGGAATATTGATGATATAAGAAAGGTAATATACGCTAAATCTTACCGTTGAGCCGCTAACCTTCGCTCTAACCACACGCAAATTACGTTTGAATTGAGTTCTAAAGGCCTCAGCAGTGAACTAATGGTGCCTTTTATTCGTCCAGGTGGAGTTTGAGAGGCTGAGAGCTTAAAACCAAACTGAATGAAGTGAAGTGAACTGAAACTGATTCCCCGAGATGACTCGCATTTAAAGAGACTGCAAGTCCAAAGCTGCTCTTCAACACTTGTTGCTGAAATGAACAGGTAATTTTGGGTCTATTTTATTCAAAGTAGGATGGGAAAACTTGAAACGCTTGATCAGGCATCATGCGTTCTCTCAACTGAATAATCACACCGCAAGTTTTCTCCCGATATTTAAGCTCCCTTTATCGAAGGTAAATCCTTGAAATCGCTGTCTATAACAAGCATTACTTTGGTTTTATTGCAGGTAGCGATTTAGCGGGTCAAGCCATTTGAAACGATGACAAAACCTATTCATAATAAAACGTGAGTATTAAGCAATCGAACATATTTAGATAAACCGAACAATGGGGAGTTTATGATTCAGGTCAAGAACGGCAACGGCCGCATGATAATTAAATATGATTATTAATAATGGCAAAAAAGGAAATATATGAAATCCCAGAGGGGTTTTATAGATGTTGTTGTTTTTACAATCCCAATTTTACGCGTGATTCAGCCTCAATAAAGAATATAGTTTGCTTATTTCTGTAATCTTATTTCAGGTTGATGAGTAATAGCCAAAACGACGGCAAATCCACGCCTATAATGTAAGCAACCTCGACGGCAAATCTACGCCTAATGTAGGCAACCTCGACGGCAAATCTACGCCTAATGTAGGCAACCTCGACGGCAAATCTACGCCTAATGTAGGCAACTCGACGGCAAATCTACGCCTAATGTAGGCAACCTCGACGGCAAATCTACGCCTAATGTAGGCAACCTCGACGGCAAATCTACGCCTAATGTAGGCAACTCGACGGCAAATCTACGCCTAATGTAGGCAACCTCGACGGCAAATCTACGCCTAATGTAGGCAACCTCGACGGCAAATCTACGCCTAATGTAGGCAACTCGACGGCAAATCTACGCCTAATGTAGGCAACCTCGACGGCAAATCTACGCCTAATGTAGGCAACTCGACGGCACTCTACGCCTAATGTAGGCAACCTCGACGGCACTCTACGCCTAATGTAGGCAACCGACGGCAAATCTACGCCTAATGTAGGCCAACTCGACGGCAAATCTACGCCTAATGTAGGCCAACTCGACGCCTAATATACGCCAAAACTACGCCAAATCGACGCTAAAAAGCAACGTCCAGCGATGCCCGGGCATCGTTACAGGTTAGAGTAGCCTGGTGGTCAAAAAATGTGCATGCAGGGGTTAGTCTGTGCATGATTAACTTAACGAAGTTAACTAATTTAGTTAACGAACTTAAGTTAAATAAAGTTTTAAGTTCAGTTAACTAAGTTCTGGCCACCAGGAACATAGCTAATGCATGATGCATGTGAGCAAACGTTTCTTAAATTCGGTTAAATATTTTAATCGGTTTTGCGCTTAGGACTGCTCGCTTGTGCTTAGGGCTGCGCTAAGGTTTAGGTTGATAATTTGTCTGTTAAAACTAAAAACATATCACAACTGTAATATATACCCATATTTCACCTAAGAAATGGCTAAAAAGCCATGCACACACACTAACACAAACCATAGCCACAAATGGCAGACATAATCCCATAGGTTCTTTCCTCTTTCTCTATCTTGTCCTGATTGCTAGAATCATCTTCGGCTCTTGAAATCCGGTCAATTGCGGCTTTCAGAATTAACTTTATAAAAATTGATAACTATGGGGTCACTATTCGGTCTGGTTGTAAAATTATTTGTGTATGTAAATACGTTTTTGATTTCTCAGCAAACATTGTAAATATACGATTATATCTTGCCTTACTGTATTTTGTAATTGAACATATAATATTGTGTATGTATTTATGAAAAAACATGATTTATATCAAAATATGAACAGATACAAAACATCATGCACTATACCTCATGATCTTGTAGCTGCACATAAAATAGACACGCACACGAGTAAATACATTAATGCAAACCATGGCCTATATAATGGCTTCTAGTTTATATCTCTCTTATCTCTTGCATTCACTTAAGGCCACAGTTAATATTCTAGCCAGAAACATTGATTTTACGGCATGTCTTATACTGTCTTGCTATTCTGAAATACATGAACTTATGCAATCAAAGTTAGCACACACATGCATGCTCTCAATTAATGAATTGGAATTTACTTGAACAAAATAAGGAATGGGTGGGGGGGGGTGCATGCTGTTATCTTGAAACGATATATATATATATATGCCTTATTTCTACTATAGTTAGAAACCAATTACGAGACAAACATTGGCAGTGGCATTGCAACTTTATTATTTTCCCAAGGTCTCTGTGAGATTTCCAATCATTTAGCTTCGTCGAGCAGTGCTTATGAAAAGTAAGGCGCCACTTTTCGTCTGTACTGCTTGATTTTGCTATGTGGTTCGAAGTGTTAGCAGGTGTCTTGGGATATCTAATAACGTTGCAGTGTTATTTTCTTTGCTGTTTCTATAAGAGCAGCTTGCTTTGGCTATATGCCTTAGCTCTAAAAGTTTTTAAACCAGATTTCAAAGAAAAAAATGTACTCCTGTGGCTGTTTCTATAAGAGCAGCTTGCTTTGGCTATATGTCTTGGCTTTGAAAGTATTAGTCCAGTCTCTCTAAAAAAATTGTACTCTTGGTGCTGTTTCTATAAGAGCAGCTTGCTTTGGGAATATCCCTTGCATGGTTCAAAAAATGTTTACTGAATTTTTTCAAAAAAAAAATAAATTTACAATTGATGCTGCACTTGGTTTGAACAATTTGTTGCTTTGGCTATATGCCTCAGCCTCAAAAATATAAAGTCAATTTCTTGTGGTATTTTTTTCCAAACCTTCATCTACAAGGGCGCCATGCTCTGGCTATATGCCTCAGCTCTGAAATGTGCAATGAAGTTTTCAAGGACAATTGTGTATGCCTTCATGCTGTTTCTATAAGGGCTCATGAAATATCTCAAGTTAACTCGATCCTTGAAATATGTGTGCACAGTTCGACAGCTTAAAACGAAACTATTAGGAACACTGCCTAGAATTTGTCAGCAGAATAATTTTAGTTTTTGGACGAACGTAACTTGAATCTATAAGCGCTCTGAACTCAGGCATTTTCATGTATTACTATATTAGTTCGTCGATCTCATAAGCTTTATTCAGCTCTCTACCAGAGTTAGTGGGTTAAGTCTATAATAGAACAAAAAAATATATACACGATAACTTAGAAACACTTACTCACATTAATGCATGCATGTTTTACTGATCAGTCTTAAACATTACTCAAACACAATAGCACACTGTAAAAAGACATGAACAATTTATACTAAAGCATGCCAAATTAACATTTAACCTGCACTGTTCTATAAATTTAAATGTCAAGATCTTAAATGCACCTACTTTGTAACCGGTTTTAGATATAATAGTTTAATGTCTTCGTATATTAATGATGTACTATGTAAAGAAAACACACACGCTTTGTAATACATGTTTAGTGAAGTATTAATAAAAATAGGACCAAAATTGTCCGTCTCCTCTCTCTTGATTTCAATATCTTTAACACACAACACACACACACACACAACACACACACACACACACACCCTTTGTTGTAATACATGACTTTGTTTTAATAAAATCTCAAACTTGTGTACTTTGTGTTTAATTCCGGCTTTCGGTCAGGGTTTTTCTCCAGGCACTCTGGTTTCCCTCGTAAAAAAAAAACGGTGTCCGTGTGTTCGGAACCGTGTTTACGGTTGGTTTTCCATACGAAAATTGAACTTTTCACGAGTAAAATTGCATGAAAGCTAAACATTTCTGTTGACAATTTATATCCGCATAATTGGTATGTCTCGTTATACTCGATAAAAAGTTTAGAATATTTTCGCAACCAGTAGACTTTAATGTCTGACGTAAACGCCCTCAGAATAGAAAACATAATGGTCTAATGGAAGCTGACTTGTACACACGGTTACTGGGTTCAATTCCCGGAACACTGTTCTTTGTTGCGATGAACTTCATGTCAGGCATTATAATACGGAATTTTTACAAGGACACACATTGTTTTTAGGTTCAATAATCACTCAGTCTTAGAAATTACAACGTGACATTACAACGCAAGCATATAAAAAAGAGCATAGCCATGCAAAGCACGGTCCGTCAGTCTCTAGCCTTTTTTAATATATAATATATTCAATGATGTCAATTTTATAATAGAAACAATAATTATTTTAAATAGTCAAATTAAAATTATATTAGACATTTTTGTCCATGAGGCATGATTTTTAACTACACACTTTTCCATTTACAAGGACACATTCGCCTTTTACAAGGACACAAAGTGTGTCAAAAACACGCGTATTATAATGCCTGCTTCATGTTCTTCAATTAAAGCATGCAAAGCTTCGTCTTTAGACTATAATTTCACTTGACGAGTTGTTGATTAGCACTTTACTGATTTTGAAAGACGTGATACAGCCAAATAGAAAAGCAATACTTCCTCATCCTGGTGCTTATAAAAGAACGACCACATTCTCTAGATACGTGACTTAAAACGTGGAATAAGTGTTCTTCAAGACTTCAAGATGTTCTGTTAATCACCACCTCATCCGTATCATGCATTTGGCTAATTCTCAAGATTAATACGAGATAGTTGAGAACGAATGAGAACGAAGAGAAAATCCCATTGGCTATAAAGTGACGCTGACGATTCCTTAGTGACAAAATGATGCGAGCTTGTTAAATCCTTACCTAATCTCCTGCACTTACTGTGAAGGTGCTTCCTTCTAGAACCAGCGCATGATGCACTGAGATTACATTTTAACTTTATTAAATAAATATTCTTTTTAGTCCGTTTTGTCAGATCAAATTTTGTCTCTATTTATGTTGTCAACTATGACTGCAGGAAAACTGACAGTAATTGTGATTATTTAAACTGATGATAGTTGTTGTACTGGTATATGGCATCTTATTTCCTTATGTTCACGATCCATGCTAGTCTTCCAGGACGGAATCTGACAAGCAGCCCAAGTTAATTCTGAAGATGATATGAATGTAATGTCATTGTTTCAGCAGTGATGTGCCCTACGGGAATCGTGTGTTTAATGTTTTTATGCATGAGGTTTAACGGGTGCTTCGGCTCCTCTTGACTCAAGATTTTCAAGTAATCACTCTGCAGTTGACTTTGTTGTAATAAAAATAAACAAATAAGCCAAATTTTAAAAAAGCTCGAGGCGAATATTTGTTAGTAACTACTTGTAAACTATTCTATCAAAGGCTTTGCTTTGTAGTTTTCTAAATACACATTTTAATGCAGTTGTTTTCTTTGATTTGGGTGCCCTAAGGGAATGTTCTTGTTGGGTAGATTTAAAAACGCTGTCCACAAAAGGTAAAAGAAAATCGTAATTTCGCAAGGTTAGCATTACTAATATAACTGTTGAAAAAGAACAGTTTAATAACGGTGTAAGTGTTCATGTACGGACATTACAAATACATGGCAATACCTGCCAGATTTTTTCAGTATCAATGCATTGACACTTTGTTTCATTTTGTTAGTTTATTCTATCTAGTTTAAATAATACAAAAAGGCAACTGAATTCTTTCTTTCGTCTGGCCTAAGAAATAGACTTTTCCCTAGCCTTTATTCTGACTTACGCTGTTCACGTATTCTCGTACAAATTTGAACGGTTTAATCTTTAAGATCAAATCAACAATAATCAAAATCTCGCTGTTTTAATAAATATATACCTTCTTGAAAACTCGTTAGTCGTTACCACGCGTTAGCTTTCTCCCCGTAGTAAACACTGCATGGCGTAGATGATGCTTCTGCAGGCTGCAGTTTAACAATGCTTCTGAATAAGCGATCAGAATTCTACCCTTAAATAAATGGGACCGACCATAAAAAAGTGATGTATAATATGCAACATAAGACAAGCAAATATTAAATAGAAATGTACAAAAATTTAGAGTGATGTTCGAAATGTTTACGAAATAATTATCAAATACCAGTTTTGCACTGATGCATGAACAGCACTTTTGTATGGTCTGACCTAAATACAATTCAAACATGCATGTATCGTAATAAATCTTTCATTTATATTTACCATCATTTAACGACTTATTGCATTGCATACGCTTGCAGAAGTCGGAAAAATACTTATAAATTATAATTAATGTAGCTGTAGGAGAAAAAAAATGCACTAATAATGCAAACCGTAGCTTGCGAAGAAATATTTTAGGCAGATTTAGACAAACAATACCGGCGTAATTGTTGATGAAAATCATGAAAACTTCGCGGAGTTTATTGAAACGAAAATATACCCTTAAGGCTTCCATGGAAAATGCGTGGCAGCAATCATTAAAAACAAAAATTCATATTGGTCACAACTTACATACGAAACAGTAATGAAGAACGCCTGTCTCGAGTATACCAGAAAATTGTATATTTGGGGGACTGGGACAATGGTATAGACTGAGATGCATATGACAATGACTCGTCAGTGGCAGCAATTGCTATAAGCTGCTACAGGCAACATGAAAGCTGTCTAAACAATATACGCGGGTATGAAGCTATTCTTGTGTATTATACAACTTACATTTGTCATATTTATCATCAGCATCTTAATATGCAACCAAAAATGATGTACTCGCAAAAAAGGTGCAGATTTTGAGAATGTAACATATCCCTCTAGCTGTAGAAATTATATGAATAAATATATACACTACGTCATAAATATCTGAAAGAAGAAAAATTATATTTTTTCGTCATAGAAACAATGACATGATTGTAAAGACGGAATTTCATTGCTTTTTGGCGTAACCCACTTTCATGTTACACATTGTTTGAAAGAGCATATTACTTCGAACTAAATACAGAGTTTTAAAGTAATTCTATAAAATAGCGGCTGAGAAAATTGCAATATATTAAGACATGCCGGCTGAGCATTATTAATTAATTAAAAAACGCGAAAAGACTACTCGTTAAACAATCGCAATTTTCTCAGCCTCTATTCTGTGGAACTTCACTATACTTTTTGTAAATAGTACATAATGACACACTCTTTTAAAAAGTTTGCAATGTTCAAGTGATTCCTTTTTCGAAATGTATGAAATTCTGTCTCAAACTCAACCGCACCAAAGTGTGAAGTACGCACGACATTCGTGACGTTTGATTTGAAGACGTAATTTCATCGTTTTTTGACGTAACCCACTTTCATGTTACACACTGTTTGAAAGAGCATATTATTTCCAAGTAAATACGGAGATTTTAAGAAATTCTATGAAATAGCGGCTGAGAAAATTGTGATTGTTTAGGAATTACTGTCGCCCGGCTTTGCTGCGCGCTAATAGGTATTATTAATTAGTTTATAAGAGACGCGCGTGCAAATATGTTTGATTTCAAGACGAAATTTTATATATTTCTACGGCCAATCCACTTCCATGTTACACAGTGTTTGAAATGAATTGAATTGAATTGAATTGAAAGAGCATATTACTTCGAACTAAATACGGAGATTTGAAGAAATTCTATAAAATAGCGGCTGAGAAAATTGTGATTCTTTAGGAATTACTGTCGCCCGGCTTTGCTGCGCGCTAATAGGTATTATTAATTAGCTTATAAGAGACGCACGTGCAAATATGTTTGATTCCAAGACGGAATTTTATATATTTCGGCGGCCAATCCACTTCCATGTTACATACCGTTTGAAAGCGCACATAATTCTCCACTAAATATAAAAGTTCAAAGGATTTCTATCGAATCAGGGTTGAGAAAATTAGGAAATTGTTCTTTGCAGCGTGGTGCAAAATCTCTTTTTTGGGCAAATTTTACGTTGATTCCGCCTGTTTTGTTAAGGTATAAAGTTTAAGCTCCAATTGATCGATTTAGTACATTATTCCTTTTAATAAATGTTTGGAAAGGGTTTTAAACAATATTTGAATTTCGAATGTTTGAATGATGGAAATGAGTCATATGGTGTTTTTGAATGTCGTGTTGAATGTGGTGCGTACTTCACAGTGGTGTGAAACATGGTATATTGAATTATTGATATTTGATATGCATATCAATTCAATCAATTCCCATTGTTGCGTGCAGTAGGTTATGTGAGCGGCAGTGAGCCCCCAGCGTCCCCTCAGCCTCGTACCCAGGCGCTTTAATAGTAAAATCAACGAGTAAGATATATAACGTTGCAATCAGTTATTGGATAGAGGTCAGTTGAAAAAAGGGTGAGCGTGCGGGGGTGCGTGAGCACTGATCTGTGTGCGTGAGCCGCGGTGCTCCGGAAACTAGCCTCCCCAAAATTTACTCTCGACGAGTAAAGACCCTGGGTGCGAGGTTGCTTCAATATTTTCTAAAATATGGCCCCATCGAAAACATATACTTTACAGTATATTGCTGCTATGAGCCCGAAAACCGTAAGGTACTATAAAACTAAATTAATGTCCCAAAAACAAAGGTTAGAGTGGGTGCATATTCATTTAAATATTCTGTTCTGCGGGAATTCCGTCGTCAGCTTCAACCATAATCTCTAATATAAAGGATTTAATTATTGATTATTGAGAAGGCTTTATGGGCATGTTGTAAAACCTGGACTGGACTCAGGTAAAACCTTGACTGGACTCATTTGTAAAACATGGACTGGACTCATTTGTAAAACATTGACTGGACTCATTTGTAAAATCTTGACTGGACTCATTTGTAAAGCATGAACTGGACTCATTGTAAACCCTGGATTGGACTCATTTGTAAAACCTGGACTGGATTAATTTCTAAAACCTGGACTGGACTCACTTGTAAAACAAGGACTGGATTCATTTGTAAAACCTGGACTGGATTAATTTGTAAAACCTGGACTAGACTCATTTGTAACACCTGGACTGGACTCATTTGTAAAACCTGGACTGGACTCATTTGTAAAACTCGCTGGTTTTGGCAGTGTGTTCGAAAATAAAACTAGACCAATATCGCGAGGCTATTAAATTCAGGGACGTAGCGACTGGGGGGTGTGGGGGGGGGTCACACACCCCCCAACAAAGACGATTCGGAAATTTCAGGTAAATACGTTAAAAATTAGGGTTAATAAATCAGGTAACAAAATGTTAGAAACCATGCAATGAGGGATACAAATAAGAAAGCATTGAAATGCGAAAAAATACTAGGATTGTTTCTTTTATATGACTTTAATCACTTCTTATAAACGTTTACACGTTCAATGAAGATATTTTCAGAATTTGTAATGCCATTGGTTCTGCTGGCTTGTCATAACTACACGTGTTTCATCGCATTAGTAGTACTCACGGCCGTTGCAATTGATACTGGTATGTTTACCGCAGCTGATGTAGCTGCTATTATTGCTGCTAGTATTTATACTGTTCTGGTATCTTTACTGCAGCTGCTATTTTTGCTGCTGGTTATTTATACTGTTCTGGTATCTTTACTGCAGCTGCTATTTTTGCTGCTGGTTATTTATACTGTTCTGGTATCTTTACTGCGGCTGCTATTATTACTGCTGGTATTTATATTGTTCTGGTATCTTTACTGCAGCTGCTATTATTGATGCTAGTATTTATACTGTTCTGGTATCTTTACTGCGGCTGCTATGATTGCTGCTGGTATTTATACTGTTCTGGTATCTTTACTGCGGCTGCTATTATTGCTGCTCGTATCTATACTGTTCTGGTATCTTTACTGCGGCTGCTATTATTGCTGCTGGTATTTATACTGTTGCTGGAGTTTTTGCTGCAGCTGCTATTAGTGTTGCTGGTATTTATACTGTTCTGGCATCTTTACTGCAGCTACTATTATTGCTGCCAGTATTTATACTGTTCTGGTATCTTTACTGCGGCTACTATTATTGCTGGTATTTATACTGTTGCTAGAGTTTTTGCTGCAGCTGCTATTAGTGCTGCTAGTACAGTATTTATACTGTTGCTGGTATCTTTACTTGCAGCTGTTTTTATTGTTTTGATACTGTACTGGAAATTGTGCTGCAGCTGATATCAGTGCTGCTGGTATTTTTACTGTTGCTGGTATTTGTACTTCAACTGATAGCAGTGCTGCTGGTATTGGTACTGTTACTGGTATTTATACTACAGCTGCTATAAATGCTGCTGGTGTTGCTATCAGTACTGCGCTGGTACTGTTGCGATTACTCTCGTATATTGCTACTGCTGCTAGTATTACAACTGTTTGTATAGGTTCTGTTGGTACCACTGCCATTTCACTTGCAAAACATATCTCAGGTAGTTTTGTTACAGCAGGGCAAAATGCTAAGCATCCGCTTGGAAAATAATAATAACAAGTGATAAACACTGAAAAATACTGATAACCAATATGCATTAGCTGTTGGTTACAGTACTTGAAAGTATATAGCTGGTAGTCTGTTATCATAAAAAGCTAAACTACGTCAACAACGGGCCACGACTGACCACAATACATATTACACAGAAATGATACAAATGCAATTCCTTTACGAATACAAAATTTTCAGCTTTCTAGGATTTTTCAATAGAATTACCTTTGTGAAATCTTCCTTCAATTGAATATTTTATGGGCAATCCAGCTGAGAGGCGATGGAATCATTTTCCGAACGTATGGAGTTGAGAAGGTATAGAGTAGCGGATTGATGCTACTATTGATGGGCAATACAAACACAGCCACCCAAGCATATACTTGTTTCGAAGGATCATATAAATTTCCTGTTAAAGCCAAAATGCTTAAAATTATCACAGGAAACCAGCATAGGAAATCTGTTAAAATAATGAACATCATTCTCTTTGCAATGGTTGAATCCTTCTTTACCCTCGTTGACCTTACTGAACGGGCGGCCTTGACTATGGAGCGGTACATAAACACATATGCCAGGAGAATGAATAAAAAAGAAACACCATTCAAAACGAGAAATACACACACTGAATATTCCCAGCCAGCTGGCCGATCGCTCGATAACTGGAGTGGTAGACAGACCGGTGAACGTCCAAAAAAGTGTGCATTCTGTTTATAATCATAGAAATAGGCATCGTTTAGCAACGGAATGATTGAAATACAAAGTCCAATCAACCAAACAACGATCATTATGCCCCAGGCTTTCTTCATTGACCAACGTTGAAATTTAAGAGTAAATATAATACATATCATACGTTCCAGGGTGATAACAGTCAGAGTTAACACTGAGACCTCGCTTGATAAAGTAGAGATAACACCTGCAAATATGCACAAATTGCTTGCACGCCAGGAAATATCATGTTTGAAGTACACTCCGTTCCACACTGTGTCTTTATATGAAATAATCAACAGGTACACGCCCATTAGGAAATCAGCAACAGCGAGATTTGTTAAAAGAAATGAAGCCACACGATTGCTGTCCTTTGAAAACGATCGCCATACAATAACAAAGAAGTTTCCAAGGAAGGCCATCAGACCAAGAATCCAAATTGAATATTTGAGCACATCATTTTTCAGAAGCTCATCACAACTTGAAAATCCTCCTTCAAATTTGGCAACGCACGAAACACTCGGATTGTTCTGTTTTGCGAAACAACACAGCGTAAAATGATCCACTTTTCTAACAATATATGACAAAAGATGAAATATTAGACGATATAATTATACAGTATGTCCCACAAAAAATTGACACTATAGTTATCATCATATTTATATGCTGAATCTACAGATGCATAGACATTAGTTTCTTGAATTTCAAATAATGGACTCATGACTGACAAAACATAGTCTTTGTAGTATAACACATGCAGTAAGTAAAATTGCACTAAACTCCAATTTTAATGGCAGTATGGCGAGCATTATATATTAATGTTCTTAAAACGGAAGAAATAACATGACTCAAGGCGTCAGTTATTAAGTAGTAAATTTTTAGAGGGCGCTCCTTATATTATGGAAAAGCTGTTGTTAGTCTTAAATAGGTCATTCATGACGTTTTTAATTTTGCCAAACACAAATACTGTACGTCAAGACTTACAAGTGCCGAAGTGACAGAAGATTTTGAAATAAATCTTGAGGAATTTTGTGTATCTGATTATTTGATATATCCCTGAATAAAAAAATATTTAACACGTTAAGTTAATTTTGTGCACATTATTATTTTGCAACACTGGGTAATAATATCTGTAAGTAAGCAGAAAAAATGATGCATGATACTTACAAGTCAACCAAATTTTTCAAATCATCGAACGATCCTGCTTCAATTTCTTTTATTTTATTTTATTATTCTGGAGTTTTCTTGAACAAAAATTTTAAGCAAACTATTTTTTTAATGCAATGACATACATCAGCTAAATAATATGTGTGCGTTTGTAGAGTATGGAGGACCCTCCACAACATAATTGCTTAATTTTTTCCAAAAAGTTTAGAATAAACACGTAGAGAAAGATAACTTTACTTTTTTAATTTAAAATAAGCTGCGGATAAGTATTAAAAACGCCTTTGAAAACTTTTATTAGCTAGCAATGATCACTTTTCATCATTGTGAATCACGCCATAAACTTAACAATATGTGTGTTTTTACCTCTCACTGGCAGTCCAGAAGAGTTCAAGATTTAAAAGTGTTACAACCGGCCAAACACTAAATCACCAACATTTATACTTACAAAGTTACAAGTGACAACTTTCCTCTTAACCACGATTTTTTAACTTTTTTTAATTTGTTGTTTTTTAATATCCTACCAAACAATACAAAAATATATATTAATATAAATACAAGGAAATCCTACTTATTTAATAAATAAAACATACAAAGTTCTCAACGCAGAGTTTGCATTAAACACTTTACTTCCCAAATTTGACAAATCATTACCATCAAGATACCTGGGAAAAATGAAATATTGCGGTTAATAATAAGTATAATAAAAAATAATATAATAACAAAAATGGTCCTGTTTGTCCTGTTTTGGTGAAATCTGAAGATTACATCTACTTTTTGTCGTTGGTTGGAAAAGAAAACAATGATTCGGTCACGGAATTCAATGAGATCCATGCAGTTTATAGCTACTGTACAGGGTGAGTCAAAAAAACCTGACACCTTTGAAATTCAAATTAGCCGCAAACTTATGGCTGGAATTTGACAATTCCCATTGTGTACAATCAACAAGACGTTGTTAATTAATGCGAAAGTGTTTAAACCAATTGAACTAATTCCACGTTCTTTTTTTATTACAGAGCTTAGAATGCATTTTAACTCCCAAAGGGAACAAACTTTATGTTCTACTTAATTAATGGGTTCACTTATTTGATATGCTTCGTATACCCATGAGATATTTTAGGCAGCTTCTGTTTCATTACAGCCTATTACAGACACATTGCATGCAGCTAATTACGCCAGTATTTATAAGACTCAGAAGATTTTCCATGACGGTAGAAAGCCACTTCACGTTTCTTAGTGTAGCGTTTAAGTAGTGGCGACATCCATGGTTTATCAGACGAGCAGACTGTAGTTGCGCTGAAGGGGAGAAAGCGATCAATCATAGAAGAAAGAATATCGTCGAATTTATTCAACATCATCTCGCTGTCAGAAATTTCATAAACTGCTTTCCAATCATAGGAACAAATCCAACGGCCAAACGGCCTTAAAGAACTATCCCTCAAATCTCTTTTAAAAACTTTTTTTATTATCTGCTTTTTAGAACGATGAATGTAAGATTTAATAACGATGGCATTATGATCACTTGAACCTATTGGAGACAACTGAATTGGTTGGAAGACCAGTTGTTTTGCATTCACCAGACACCAATCTAATATAGCGTTATTTCTCGCAGGAACGTTAACTATTTGGTTTAAGCCAGTTAACCGTTTTAAACGATTTTTATCGAATCCAGTACTAGATGGATTAAAATCACCTGAAATCATCACTAAAGTATCTGGGTATACTCGAAGAAAAAGTATCAACGTTAACTTGAATATGATAGTAAAGGTCTTTATTGTCCGGCCATACTATTAGCTGCAGTTGAATGATAAATGGCTGCAATTATTAGTAACACAGAGATCGATCGTGGAAGGTACCATGGTCGAACAGATACCCATAACGACTCAATACCGGAACTTTCAAATTCATTTATTCTGGTACAACAAAAAGGTGAGTTCACGAAAATACAAACTCCGTCACCAGTAGCTGTTGCACGGTCATTACGAAATAAAATAAAATTATCGAGGGAAAGAACGGAGTCCTGGATAGACTCATTTAACCACGTCTCGGTAATAGAAATAATATCAACATTATTTGATTTAGCAACCAATTGTAATTCGTCAATTTTCGGAGTTAGAGATCGAACGTTAGAAATTAAAAGATTAGGAAGATAAGAATTATAATCTGGTGTAGTTAATGGTGACGTAGTGGAAACTAGGTAGGAGCATTCGTCGATACCGGAGGAAAAGGAGGAATATAACGAAGCGGAGGGGGAAAGGGAGGACACATTGAAGGACACATTGGAATATTCGTGGGTGGTGGTGGAAATGCGTTCTGCAGTGGTCTGGTCTGTGCCCAAAACGGAGGATGGCCGTTCGGGGAGAGAAAATTAGGGACAATGAGGAAACGATGGTAGATAATTATTAGGGTATGGAATATTTGGGTATGGCATATTTGGAGGCGAAGATCTTTCAAAGGGAAGATACTGATGTTTCTAACCGTACACCTTCGATGTAGTAGGTTTGTGCAGAAAATTACATCAATCACCCTTTAGGCAATAACCTCTTCTTTTTAAAAAACGAAGGGTGTTATTGCTTTGCTCTTTATTTTTGGCCTATTCACCACTGGAAATCCAGACGTTGGCAACCCATTTGCACAAGAGAGGCGCTCTTTAGGATCGACGTGTTCTAGTGCATTAGTTTGAGGTTCTTTTTCCGAGGAACACACCTTTAAGTTGGCGCACTCCGAGGCGTTCTCTGTTTCTATATTAATTGTCCGTTCGTATTGGGTTTGCTCCTCAAATTCTGAATGATATTTATTGTACTGCTTAGTACGGTAATCATGAATTTGTTCATCAATCTGATCTACCAACCCAACTCCAGCTTCCGTATCATTACGTGATTCACTTGATTCAACACTATTAGGTGTGATTTCAATAATGTCAATATCCATGCTTTGATTTGGAGCGTGTCGTGGCATTGTATAGAGATTTAATTATGCAAATTTCTTCGCGAAGGTGTTTGATTTCAAGTTCTAATTTTACATTTTTCACCTTTTCTTCTTCGAAATCAAGTTGTAATAGCTTCATTTCGTTACTTAAATGCGATACTGTAAAGAACAGGGATTCTTCTTGAAGAGAGTCTTGTAGTGATTGCGTTGCGTCGAGTCTACTTTTAATTATTTCGATCTGAAACATAGCGTTATATCTGCATTGTCGTCGACTCGACCACAGCGCGTTTTGTGCGACGTTGTATGGTCTTCATAAACTCTTTGAGAAGAAACATTTTGATCGATTAAGTATTTCTTGGCCAATATACCCTGGGTGCCTTTCAAGGTTAAGGTATTTAGTTTCCCCGGGTACCATATCACCACGAGGTCTGAAGTAGAGGCGTCGAACCGTCTTGCATTGCCTCAAGAAGACCGCCATTTCCCTGGTTGACAAAAAACCGTATCAACAAATTCTTGCAAGGATTCGTAATCGTCGCACCATTTGATTCGATGTAATGTATACATTTATCTTATTAAAATCGCAGTCGTTACGAATATTATCTCTGTTTAAATCAGAGCTACGTTCAAGCTGACCACCTGCCATGTTGTGGAACGGCAAGAAATGAATATCATGCAATACAATTTATAACGTCTATCTCTTTGTAAAGCAGCAGGAGTAAATTATAGGACGGTGACATGTATATATGAGTTACAGGTAAAGTATGTAATTCATCAAAACGAAAATATCATAAATATTTCTCACAGATATTGAAGCTTGCGAAGATTAGAAAACATTCCATCTTCCAGAAGTCTAATTCGATTCTTTCGAAGACTCCTGCGTAGATCATAATTGGAACGTGAATTACTAAACTAAGTGTAAACTTAATCAGTATCGAATTAGTAATTATAAATTATTATGATATCACTCACAGCAATCGAAGATAATTCAAATCAAGGAACAATGTCTTGTCCAACTTGTAAAGTCTGTTCATACTCAAATCTCTATAAAATTATTATATAATAATGTATTCTAATGTAATATATAATATAGTAATAATATAATATTTTGAATAATAGCACGGAAAAACATCTCTAACTTTAGTTGAAATGATGAATTTTTCAAATCCTCAAATTTTTTAAACCTAGGTTAAAAATCATGGATAAACTTACAGCATTTCGAGAGATTTTACCGCTCGGAAAACATCTCTTGGTATGTCTTTAAGAAAATTTGAAGGTAATCGTCTATAAAATGTATAGTAAAATTAAAACAACATGTTAAGCGTATAGCTGTGCAGCAAATAAGTTTGAAAAACACGCAAGTTTTCACTTACAGTGCCCTTAAAGATGTCAAATCATGAAAAGTCTTCTCATCTATTGAGATTAACTTGTTGTCGCTAATACTTCTACATTTGTCAAAGAGAAAAGTGAAACAAACGAAAGAAAAACAATCACAGCTGAGGTAAAATATCTCCGATTATAGAAATTGAGTGATTGTTCCAATATTGACAGATCACAATATATATATGTATTCAACTTACAAGAATTCCAAAGACGTAAGGTTTACGAATGTAGTTAATGTTACCAAGGCGTTGCCATCAAAATTTCTAGAAAATTTTTTTAAGGAATATAATTGCTGCAAACTGATTAAAAACGTTAACAACGACATGCCTTACATTGCTGTTGTTTTCTCTGGAAAGTAATCTGGCATTCGTAATACGTTTTCAGCATAAACATATATTTTTGACTTCTTTAGGCCGAAAGGATGGCAACGTAGTGTTGATGGACAATCTGAAATAAAAAAATGAGTTGGTAGCAATGTTTTCCTCAATGTGAAATAATGGGGCATTGACGAAGTGAAATGTACTAAAAGAAGAGAGTTCAAGTGTACTATATGATCAGCAGGGCGGTCACTATAATAGTCGAGATCAGTCGGGCCTATTCATATATTCATCTGATGCCCGACCGATCTCTTTTCTTGTATATAGCTATTGTTTCTACGGTTGAGCGGACAAGAATACATGAATATCACCCCCCTTCCCCAATTATGCTTCTAGTGATGATAAAAAAATGATCTTACTCTTACGTAATTTTTTATGACCTACGAGCGCACAACAGAAAGAAGAACAATCTATTTTATATACCAGTATTACTTCATAGAATTTCTATTGTCATCCATTGAATAGTAAATTACTTACCTATGATATCGTTCTTTTGACAAGAATCCTTGTCAACTGTAAGAAAAGGACATATTAATACAAATGTAACCTATTAATGGGTACTAGTAAAAACGATTTTTGAACTGAAATGAATGCTTACTCGATATCGCTTGGTAGTGGATTTTAAAACCTGTTCGAACTTGAGATTCATCTGATTGGAACGTCACATAAACAACATTACGCGTGGATAAATACCCGACCGGAAAAGTATTACCACAATAAGAGGTATATTTCCGTGAAAAAAAAGTGTCTTTGAAAACAATCGAGTCTCTACTGCAATGCTTGGCATCTTCCAAATTCATGAATAAAACAGTCAGATTGATACGCTGGTCTTGAGGTACTTCAATTTTCCAAGAACGTTTCATGTTGTTCAGGTAAACTGAGGGATAATATGGTGAGGTTAAATATCCCGAGGAACTATTTGCCACATGTGTATGCCATTCTGAAACAGAAGAATGTAGCTAAAGTGTGTTAACAAATTTAAGACCAGACGAAACAATTAATTCGCTATACTAATAATTAAGTAATTAGGCGAAATCTTCAAATTTTGCATCTGCAATAGAGTAAATTGGAACAGGTTTTGTAAGCATATGTTTGTTATGTCTTACATATAATGTATTCTTCCCTCTCCCTCCCAATTATTCTTCCCTCAGAGCTCTATCTAGCTTATCGTTAAAATTTTTCTAGTGTACAGTCGGCTGTTATACTTTTTCATACAATCCATGTTTTAACATTGCAAATTCTTTACCTTGGGCATTCTTAGGAACTGGAGAACAATAACCTTCTGTAAAGAAAATGTTATCCACCTTGACCTCGCTTAGATTGGACCATAATGTCGCTGTTACGTGAACCTTATAATAGACAAAATCAATAAAAACAAAATATTTTTTAAGGCAAACAGCAAACAGGCAAGAAATAAATAGATCTTATTATATACCCTGAAACTTGAAACAAGTCCCAAGGAAAGCTGACCATTCTTCCACAAATCGTGCTTTCTAGAACTTTTAACGGACCACAGCCTTTCTTTGACAGTATTTCTTGGTTCAAACCAAACAGCAATTTGAGAATCCAGCCCCAGTAGGCGATATGTGAAATTCATACAAATGCCACGAACACTGTAAAGAGATGACCTCATCCAGGGGGAAACCAAAGTTGATGCGGAAGGAAACGTTATGGTTGAAGCGTTGCTGATTTTTCGACATTGGAGTCGAAAGCCTGCAGTAAACAGAATGTTAAATCCCTTATTGGATGCAAACATGCATGGCACCAATGCATGTAGTAATTTCATGTTACTATGGAATGGCACAGTCCGAGAAATACGATTAATAAAAAACTGTCAAGTTCAATGAGATATTGTGAATATATTGTTCATATATGTATATTCCTAGCTTGGCTAGCTATTAATATATTACAGAGAATCATCATTCCAGTGAATGTATAAATTCTTGCTGGCCATTTTTTATTGACACACGATATAGAATATTACCTCTTTTCATTGAAACATGTAAGAACAATAGCTATTGTAAAGTGCGACGGTTTTCACACATTTTTAAAAGATTAACTCCCTTGGAAAGTGTGAAGCATGATGAGATATATAATATTTATTCTGATTATAGCTATTTATAGGCCGTCCAAAAGTCATCATTTTCAATTTTATCCGTACCAAACCTGAATTCGAAATTGACCATAATGTAAACGGATTTGCACGAGTAAAATTTGGCTAATTACATGACAGTTTCATCCGTACCATTTTTTTCGGTACCCTATACCAAAAATTGTGCGCGGTGTAAATGGGCTATAGTCATAATTCATCGACGTAATTCATCATAAAAACTAACCTTTCCCAGCAGTGCATTCACCATGATCCACTAGTTTTGCATGCATGTCTAGTTCAGAGTTTTTGTAAATCTCCATATCACCAGCTTCCCGGAATATACCGC
This sequence comes from Dendronephthya gigantea, assembly GCF_004324835.1. Taxonomy (NCBI): domain Eukaryota; kingdom Metazoa; phylum Cnidaria; class Anthozoa; order Malacalcyonacea; family Nephtheidae; genus Dendronephthya; species Dendronephthya gigantea. The sequence continues at coordinate 25,666 of NW_021163157.1, read as the reverse complement.
AGCCAGAAGAAAGAGCCAGGATTTCGTGTGCATCGATTATTTTTGACCACATGACAGGTTTCGTCATCTTTCCAAAAAATTGCTTAAAATTGCTGCATTCAAATGAACATTTTGTCTACAAAACAAGATGTAAAATGTAAATCGATTTTATATTTAATAAAACTATTGTAGACATTTGCTTCATGTCTACAGCTGGATTCAAGCAGCCCCGTACTAAAGCCCGATGATTGCTAGCTAGTGACGTTCTTGCATGACAACACAAACGGCGTGAGTAGTTATAACGTCAAAAGATTGGGTCAAAGGTTGTGATTCGTGAATAACTAAAACTTTCGATCAACGTACGCGTGTTGTCAAAAAGTCACTTGCTGAAGCTCGCTATTGCTTGCTTGGACGCTTGACCATAGGTAGGCCAATGGCGAATGCATATAAGTTTATTTAAAAACGTAGCTAATTTGAATTTTTGGCATCATAATTATTGTTCTCAGCTACAATGTCTTAATAATCCCAATGAACTAATTCTTCGAGGTAATTTACTACCCAATCAGGACAAAATGGTATAAATTATTCAGCGCAAAATAATTTATATTTATATTTATATCACCTGCAGTGAACCAGGAAGGTGAAGTGATCAATCGCTACACTGAAGGACACATCACTTACCTCTTGACCTAAAAATACTTGATTATCATCGGTATCAAGTGCGTCGGAGGAAAATTTTGATACTCTTGACAAAGCAATATCTGTTAAACCTCCATCTTTATAGAAACTCCACAAATTTTCAATAGTATCAATCAAAAAACAAATATGTTGCCAAGAATCAATCGAGACTGTCGCGTTTGTAGTGCTGGATAAAAGCAGAAAAAAGTAATTTATCATTTTGTTCAATTTACTATTTTATTTCATTGAAAAATATGAGATTTGTATGCATAGCCTACTCACGCATTCCAATCGTAAAACCCCACAACAAATTTGAGATCTTTCTCATAATATATTTTCACCCCAAGTTTTTTGCCAAACAAAACGATAGTCGCTCCACTGATACTCTTGTTATCAACATACACCCAAAGACATAACGTCAGGCGATTCATTTCTTTCGGTCTGTCCACTTTAAAGAAGATATCCTTTCTTTCTTCATTTAGGAACTGGTAGATATAGACGTCTGAGGTCTGCTCTGTTTTGTAGACACCTACAATGCATGCATTAGTCACATTAGTACATGTCACAATTTTGACCGATATACAAATCAGGATTTTTTGCTATACACTAACCGGACAGTGTGCTTTTTGTGGATGTGTCATCAATGCCTTTTGAACGGCTCCAGGGACAACAGCTTTCTGCTGATGTATCCTTCCAGCCACACCAACCAGTTTCAAAATCACAACCCCCAACACCTGTATGAAAAGTATTAATAATACGACTTTGTAAGCTGTTCAAGGTGGCTGTATTATTATCTAGAGTTTATCCGTTGTATTATTAAAAACATCTTGCTGAAAATATCTCTTGGTACCTGGAGTATATTTGCAAATAAAACCAGCTGTATAATTTCCAAATGACTGAAGCCAACCTTTAAAACCAACCGCAACAAAAATTGGTTCACCAGCAAAACTCTTAACGGTGTCATTCACCCAATTCCTGTAAGAACTCTTGCTACCATCCAGCCACTCGAAATTTCCAGGGTATTCTTTTGCTGTTAGTCCAATGTGAGAAACATTCAGGCCAATAGAACTCATAAGGTTCATCACATAATTTTCTTCTTGTTTATCTTCAATGGAAACTAGTGTCGCTCCTCTTTCCATTTCACAGATTGCTCTAGCTTCTTTCCAGATGGTTTTGCGTGCATCCGCTTTGTAGTAACTTGCGCGAAATTTCTTCCATTCTCTTGGACTGAATGCGGAATTTCTTTCTGCAAGCACTAAAAAGATAATGTTCATAAGTGTTTAGGTGGGTTTTACTAAGTGTCTTAATCAGTGATTTTAGTGGGAGACGGAAGTGACCGTATGCATGTTATAGAACAGACCGTAGAGGAAAGAAGCGTCGCCTGGATAAATGGTCCAAGACATAAAAAACTACTAAAATAAAGTGTGAACAAAATAGTGTACATAAACGTAAAAGAAATACATTCAATGATCCGAAGTGAAAGTAAAGGTCACTAATCCGTCACATAGCTTTCACGTTTGTATACACAACAAAATTGTACGCGATATTTGCTTTCTTTTGCACAGACAACAACTCGAAATGATCAGTTTCACGCTTTGCCTAGCCTCTTTAAATCGAAACAAAGCGAGGGTTTTAGTAAAGAGAAGTAGGAAAAATATAGTAAAACATGCGCATTATAGAATATAAAGAGTAACACATTTTAATGCTAATAAACAACTCACCAGGATAACCTCTTGACTGAACCAAACATTTATACTCAATATTTATGCGTTTTCTCTCCAACGGGCATGGATCATTTGTTATTGACTTTACAGATATATTGCATTCACGTCTCCCTTGACACATTGCCTTTATTTCCGCGAGGAGGTGATGTTTAGAAGAAATGTACAATTGAGAACAGTTTTTATTTTTAATGACGGGCATTTCGTCAGTAACTGCGTCAAGTTCTGCCTTCTTGATCAGCAGCACAGTTTTTGAAATCTCGCAAGAGAGCTTTTGGACATCCTCCCTGCTATCACAATAATTTAGGATCTTCAATTGCCTCCCTAGAATAAGAGTAATCAATTTCGCAATTTGAACCGAACATACAAAGGCCTCGCAAAGGAACGCAGGATTATAACAGGGGGATACACTTGCATTTCACAGAACGAATTTGTTGTCCAGAAGAATTTTGCATAAAATATGCATGCAACCATCTCCATCCCTTTTCAAAATGGAGATCGACAAGCATTTAATTATCTTGCACCCTCGACCGATTTTAAAGACTTTCTCCAAACTCAAAGGTTTGTCAATTTGGGACTGGAATTAAATTGGGCTTTCTTACGATGACGAACATGCCGCCATTTTTTGGGTACTTTTTTTTCAAAGCCGTGAGCGTAAGAATCTTTATTTTTGTATAATTTATATAGGCTGAATTTATTCTTCAAATGGTCTGTTGTTATAATTTTTTAAAATTGAAAGTACCCAAAAAACGCCATTGTGGGAAAGGCTAATTCTTTTCCCCGATGGTAATACGCCTTACCTTCGTTAGTTTATTTATAATTTTTCTTTCATTAAACTTCACTACATTAAGACGTTTAATTTTATAGCCACCCAATCATTTCAAAATTTTTTTAGAAGAACACAACAGACAAACTTTCGCTCAAGCATTTGCTGAAGGGTAGACCTTCATCACATATTGTAAAATTCTTCCCGCAACAGCGAATCAGATTGCAAGAAAGGCTGGGATTCCACCCGCTGCTGATTTGTAACAAAATAGAAATACAAACTGTGTACCTGGCTGGGTGCATAAAACAGAATGAGCCTCGCTGCAATTGGTTCGTTGCCATAATGGATCTTTTGTGACCAGTGAACATAATCCGGCTGATAATCCATTTTTTAAACTCTTGTTGCTCAGTTTGTTAAAGACATCCTCACTGTCGTCATTCCATACGAATTTCTTCCCCCGATGTTTATGCCCGTGATAGCCAACCCAAAATGGCAAATTTTTTGAATACAAGGTTTTATAATTTTTTTCTTCGTCTTCGGAGTAGATTTTACCTAATTCCGCCCCACGTGCTTTACAGTAGTCTGCAGCGTCAAACCAATTAAGCGAGTTCGTAAAAAAAACACAAGAACTTTTGTACTGTTCCAGGCAGCGATTTGTGGTTCGCCATTTTGGACCTGAAAATCAATTATAATTATACAGCTGTATCATTTTTATAGTATCATTAAATACTTTATTCTATTCGTGATTGTGACGTTAGACAATATTGGTGCATGGGGGGATGGAGCAGAACTCGCTTATCTCGACATACACACAGGGCCGTAGTTAGACGCTTGAATAGGGGGGTGTGTACATTAATATATTCGTCTTAAGCTCGACAGATTTCTTATGTATGCTATTCTTCCTTATAATCATAAACACGAATAATGATATGAACTTACACCCCCCCCCCTCAAATTAGGTGGTTTAACTATGGCCCTGCATACTCATTTTTTTCTTTTTGCAATTAGCCATTTCCCAATCGAGCAGGATACTGGGTCTATTCGCTAACCGCAAAGCATACTGTTTGGAGGGACAGGAAATATATGTTTGAAATAATTTGTCTCTCCAAATAGTCCATAGATGTTCGCGACTATACCCAGTACCCTGCTCGATTGGGAAATGGCTAATTAGTCTCTGTTCGATAGCCGACAATATTTGTTTTTTGCTAAATTGGGCTAAAATATGATCACCGATAGAGAGATCATGGCCATTGCTGGTGCACTCGGTTAATATTTTGTGTATGCTTTTAATATTCACGCGTTTTTGAAATAATTCCGTTCTTGTATTAATAATTGAATGTGAAATATCACTTACCATGTCTATCTAACTGATAGGGAAGAAGGTACACCTTTCTATTCAAAACGTCAATATCCGAACCATTGCAATCAAGTCGTGCAGTTAACTTGTATTTTGATGGGGTTTCATCTTTCATAATCACGGTTCCCAGAGATGCAGTGTCCGGATTGTTTTCAACAAATACTCTTGCTCCAACGCTAATTTCAGAGTGATTTGAGGGCTTGGCATTCGAAACGATGTAATTTACGAGATCTGGAGATATTACGTCTATGAAGCTTGGTGTTCTCGTCGGAGAACCATGATTGAGTGAGGATGAAAGGCGACTGTGGTAGAATGCAGTGATGGATCCATCGCTGTTTTGCTTTTTGGACGTTTTGAATAATTTGCCGGATTTTCGCATCCAGGCAGAACCACCTTAAGATATTTGATTAATTGTTACTTCATATACATGGACGATATGAAAATACAATAACATGGTAAGTTGCAAATATGCGGAAAAATTAATAAAAAGAGTAAAGCCTTGTATTTTGTTTCCATTATCTGACCTTGTTGGAAAGTTAAACACGGTTCAATAGAGAATTGTATTTCGTCAATTCCAAAGTAACAATGAGCACCAGGTATTACTATGTCAAACGTAATCTAGTTAAGACAAAAAATACTTTACGAAACATTTCAGGCATTGGGACTAAAGAGGGATCGATATCAACTACCTTCGACTTTTTTTCGCATCTATCAAGTGGCATCTCAGTAAACAACCAATGATTTTCGTCTTTATCTGACGAAAGTAATGGCGCATTCGAAGAATGTTTTCGTCATGTTCTTGAGAAGAGGTAAATGACATCTCGGGGCAATAAGAGAACGCATACCAAAATGACATGCATTGATATTTTTCTGTCATTTCGTTTGTCAAAGTTGCCCAGAGTTTTCCAGATGTTATTGTCTTTAGAAAATAGCCTATCGAAAAAGAAAAGCAAAATACCACTGTCTGGCACAATGCAAAGAAAGGATTTAAAAAAAATTTCGCTAGCTCCCAAAGTAAGCCCCAGCTGCTACTGGAAACAATTCTGTGAGAATCAGTCTTCGGATTAATGGAACTAGTAGATTCGTATCCCACGTAATGCGTATAAATATGAAATGTGAAAAAAATGAAACACACCTTGCGGCATGAGACGATTCCTGTCCCGTACTCGCTTTCGTTCCCAATCCCCGACCGTTTCCCAAATACAGTTTTCTTCAAACGAGCAAAATGGAGAGGTATCTATTTCAAGTAATATAAAAATTAAAATTAGCTCGTCGATTGTTATGATTCACGATGTTTATAAATTTTTTTTATACCTTCATGGACTTGAGAACAATTTTTCTGAACCATTGAGATATCATCTACTGCAATGTCTCCCTGAGCGCCATCCCCACAAACCCCCTCAATAAGCAACTGTAAGTTATAAAACATTATAATATAACATTTATAGTACGCGCGTGCTGATTGGTCGAGAAGCGTGTTTCTAAACTGTATAAAAACACGGGAATTTTCCGAAGCGAAGCGATGTAATGAGAATTTGTAATTGAATCGAATCATAATATTTGTACAAAATCTTTTTATTGAGTTATATTATAACAGAAATAGAAAACATTTTTTCCTGTGTTTCTAACAGTTTTAGTATACACCCGACTATTGTATATTAAAAATCCTACATTCTGATTGGCTACTCAACCATTGTCTATTCGTGATGGTGCACGTTTGGGAAAAATTCGCTCGCACCACCGTATGAAATTGAATGAATTAAACTATTTTTCGGTGTAATTACGGTGTATCGATTACTTTCTCGAAATTAATACATCTAGGTACAGGGTGTATACTAAAACAATTAGACAATTCGCCTTCGTTGTCTATGAGCGAATAGTCAACTCAGGCTTCGCCTTCGTTTACTATTTGCTCATAGACAACTCGGACTTGTTGTCTAATTGTTAAATAGAAACACTTGTGGGAGTTTGGGAGCCCACTGATTATTTCTCGTTCTCCCAAACTCCCACGCGTGTTTCTATAACTGTATAGAAACACGGAAAATGTTTTCTATTTCTTAAATAGTACACCTCAGGATACTACAGTTTGTATCAAAAAACTGCTAGATTCCTAATGTAGGTAAAAGTACTTTTTCTGTGCTATTTTATAAAATTTCCCGCCATTTTTGTGAACCTAGAAACAGTTGAGACATTTTTGGTATACCTATGACTAATTTCACATTTTTTATTTTTTTATAAACTGTGTATGCTGCAATACACGCAGTGGTCAAGACATTGGTAACCTGGCAAGCATGAGGTTTTCGGCCAGTTTAAATTTTCGAGAAGATGTTTATTAATCTGTTTTTCTATACTCACGTAAAACCATTCCCCAGATTGAATATCAAACCAGCCTGTTTTCCACGCATTATTGGCAGGCTTATTCCTTGTCCACATGAGGAACTTGTCAGTTCCATTCAAAGAGTTATATATATTGAGGCTGCCAATATCTATTCCATACATATGATATTGAAAAGTAAAGCAAAAGTTGATATTACTCTGAAAAGGTCCAGCTTTCAGCAATGCCTTATCATCCTTTACACGCGGTTCGCTTGCTTCGATATATATGTATGAACCTAAAGAATATTATGATCATAATTATGACGGTCGCCCAGGTATTTGCTCCCTGGATTGACTCACGTCAGACGGGACGGTTAACGTGAATATTTAGTACCAACATATATGAATTAGCAAGACAACTATATGATAATACGGTTTGACACTTTTAGACGGTTCGTCCTGTGAATTTAAAGTGTCAAATTCTACCTTCTATGGACCCAGTGGTGTGATCAACATTCGGCCCAGTGAACGTGGAAGGAGTTGAGCCACTGTTTATTGACCAATCAAAGTTATCCCCACCATCAAGGACCTGTTCCCAATTGCAAAGGCCACTCCTCTCGAAATCGCAACTGCCTGAAAGGATTTACAAATGGCATTCTATGTAGACAATATCTTCTAAGTAAACTACGTGGGAACATAAACGAGGCTAGACCAGTGCAACCAATATCCAAGTTAAGATAATTTTACCAACCCTCTGCGAACTTTTCACAAAAAGTCAAATTTGCGGATTCTTCAAAGCAACTGAGATCATTGAGCGGACATCTTTTTTTGTTAACTAGAGAAATGAGAAATACAAAAATGAGAATTCCATGCATATAATGTCAGGGAAAGTGCACACAACGCATCTAAACCCCACAATTTCATTGGAAATAACGTGAAGTAACATTGGTTTCGGAGAATGGACGCCGGGTACAAATTCATTTGGTATTTTTAGACTTATATAAGTAAATAAAAGAAACGCGCATACATTCTGTTGTCCCATAGCACACATGTGGTTCATCTGCTCCATCCGGACAATCCCAAATTCCATCACATGTTAAATTCCAGGGAATGCAAAGGCCACTTGGACAATAAAACTGCCCATGCTCGCAACTCTCTTCTGCAAAGCCGAATAAGTTAGTGATAGTAATAGTGCAAAGACACAAGGTGGTGTATAAATGAAATGAATCACTTTGATGTTACTACTCTGGGTCACCAACCGGGTAAGCTGTAAAATTAGCTTGAAGTCAGTAATACTCATATAATGAGGCCTTTTTCATTGTTGGGGGGCTTTTACTTAACCTTAATCTCTCAAACTCGATGATTCCAAGATAAACATAAGCTGCCCAGTACCGCAGAAGTGTGTATATAGTGTTAAGCTGTACAAACCTAAGACACATATTAGGCATTCACAAGTGTATAAAAAAGGAGAACTTAAATCATAACGTACCACAGTTCCGTTCATCACTGCCGTCGTCACAATCTTTTAACCCGTTACACAACTTTCTGGCATCGACACATCTTGCTGACTCCTCACATTTGACTTGTTCGGCGAGACATTCACAAAATAACTCATCTGAACCATCGGCACAATATCGGTCCCCATCACATTGATAGCCTTTCTTGATACACTGCCCGTTGCCACATTCAAACTTTTTAGGCGAACATATATATTCTTTGATGGAGTGAAAAAAAAAGGATGGAAGCGAACGAAATTGATGATCTGTCTATAATGCTACTGTATACATGTTTTAGAGGGAACGAAGAGAAAAAACTGATTTTTCAAATTTTTCAACGTTAATAGCAAAGTTGAGCACTGCATGATAAGCAAAAATAATAAGCACCAACCAGGATCAGCATAGAGTGGTTGGACCTTTACTTTGCATGACTCTGTTTTTACCAAAATATTCGCAATAGCGACCATGGTATCTGGTTGAATGACTTGCCCCTCAAAGATAAACTATAAAATAGGAAAAATAGAGATGAGTTTATAGAAGAAAAACGTGCGTCGAATTGTTATAAAAGGACAAAACTAGTATAAAATTTTCTGACATCATAAAACACTACCGAAAGATTTTCACTTGGCCAATACGTGATCTCCCCATATTTCCAAACGTTTCCATGGTTACCATGGATTTTCCAAACCAACGTTTTCTTCCCAGACAAGTTTGCAAAATACACCGACAACGTATTGTTATCTCCTGTGATTTTATACTGAAAGCTGAAACATATTCCTGTTCTGTCCAAAAACTTGTGGTATTTGATCCACTTGTACGAAAATGAAGATGTCACATTCTCCATACTCGAGAAAAGATATATTTTACCTGCAAAATTATAAAAGATAGCTTTTCACTAATCCTTCGTTTAAACTTAGGAACTGAAATAATATTCTACGTGCATATTGCATTTACTGCCCAGGAATACGTATTGGAATATATCTTATCAGTTTACAAAAAAATATGTATCTGAGGTCTGTGCTTCCACAAAGTTTGTATGGAATGATCTGAGTTGATATGGAATGTTTGATCATAGGCGGCCAAAAATTGCACGAGAAAAGTTTCGGTAATTTTTATTATTATACGATGGTCTATATTGACATATTCTAGAGGTTAAAAGGATCTTAATTTCGAGTGGAATTGTACACACTTCAAATTCAAGCGAGGAACAGTTGATTCGATTATATTGACAAATTACCGAAAAATTTCTCGCTCAATTTTTCTCCGCTATGATTTGATTATCAGGAGTATTTACCACTGACCTATACTAGATAAGGTCTATTATAGGTCAGTGGTATCTACAAGACGTTATTCGTCTGTATTTTCTAGTATTAATAATCAAGACTGATGAAGACACTTTGATAATTGCCTTCGTCTAGGTTTATCTAACCAAAAAACATTGAAATCAATTATAGGACTAAAAATTTGAGTTGAAGATCCATCCACAGAGCTGTTGTACTAGTATTCTTGATTATCGGCAAATACCTATTCCACGAAGCATTTGCGTTATAAACTCAAATTTGTCGTTTTATCATGTTTAAATTGTGTTCACCACCACATGAAATTTATTCCACATTTCATCGCTGCTCCTCATTGAGGTGAACCTCAAGACTAATTTATGCTGCTTATATAAGGTCCCTACTATTTCATTTTTGCGGCTTGTTCCACCACGTTCACGGCTCTTTTTGTTCATTTTAATGTCGTTCACATTAGGAGTGTTGTGGCCTGTAGCCCAAATGGAAAATATATTTTCAGCCTCGAAAATTTCTTAGGCATATTTGGTAGCATTATTATTACAAGCTACAAGCTACCGGAAGGCACAATACAATCAGGAGCACGATCGGGAACCAAATCTCTTAACCAAGACTCGACAATGAATGCCAAGCTAATTTTATAGCGGAATAGAAATTCCTATTCTTTATCTGGCCCCAAAGTGGGTAGAAAGGAAGAAGTCTCTTGAGCTTGGTTCATGCACACGAGTAAAATATCTATTTACCCTTCGTGGCGTTTCTGATGTTATTGGGTCATATATAATTATTCCTGCGATGAACCCGTCGTCTGCACCAGTGGACGATTTCGTATTTATTTGTGTGTCTTCATGTTTGTATTTATGACCCACATCAGTTCCATTAGGTGAAACAATGTTTGCATAAGTTTTCGTATAGACCTTCCCTTATTTTCTTACCACTTGTTATACACGGTGAGTAAAAAAAAACTGACACCTTTGAAATTCAAATTAACCGCGAACTTATGGCTGGACTATGACAATTCCCATGTGTACAATCAACAAAAACGATTTGATAAAACTGTTCTTTTTTATTGACGGAGCTTAAAATGCATTTTAACTCCCAACTTTTAGGTTAATTAATAATAATTATGATATGTTTCGTATACCCATGAGATACAGCCGCTATGCGGCTAATTTGAATTTCAAAGGTGTCAGGTTTAAAGCAGCATTAATACAGGGTGTATCAAAAAAAACGCAACCACTTAATATTCATGAATATCCTCTTTGTTCTACAACACAAAAGACGTTTGGCCCCTGGAATGCGAGAAAGCTTGTAATCATATTCTAGCGGCACAATCGTCGGTAAACAAAGTCGGGTGCGTAAACCAACGAGCTGAATTGAAAGTATTTAACGAGTAAAATTTTATTTACAATTTATTTTACAAGGTCGACAGTTAGCATTCAAGTTATCATGCACGACAATAAAAACTCGTTGTTCGGTTGTTATCTACACCATTATTAGTTTAGCTGATTTGACCATTAGCAGTTGAACTGTACGATTAGAAGCCATTTTAAAATCCCAGGGGCATAAAATCTATTGAGCTTATGAACAATATGAATTTTAGAATATTAAGTGGTTGCGTTTTTTTTGATACACCCTGTACAGCTCTAAAGCTCAATTCTGTAGATAATAGATAAGCACCTCCAGTGGCGTAGCCAGCCTGACGATTTAGTCATGCTATGCAAATTTTATGTCATTATCATCATGCACTCATTTCTTTAGAAATTCATTGTTTTCACAGTCAATGAACACCAAAATATTAGCATAGCATGACTAAGGCCTAGATTAGACGTCGCATTTTAGTCGAATTTAACTTGTCGCATTTAACCGCAGTTTTGTGCGACGTAAATGCGACGTTCGACGTGCTCAGTTTAGACGTCGAATTTATTAGTCGCATTTAACACTAATTTACCTAAGCAATATGGCGGCTTTTACGAAGTCAATTATTTTAAAGCAAATTTTGAAAATAAGAAGAGAAAGACGCCAGAAGCAATTGCGAGTATTGCACAGTATCAAAACAAGAAGGAACAAGATTCTTCAGTTATGTTTGTCATTACTTACAATGATGTTCATTAAGCCCACAAAGACTCGAGTTCGTCAATGTCGCCGTTTCGAAAGAACCAAAAAATGGTGGAATTGGTGGAATTTTGTATGGGCAAACTATTCTGAAAGTCGGTTTAATCGTTACCACGATTCTTGGCAAAGTTCAGAACCATTTGACAAGCTACCATAATGGAGCAAGCAATATCGCCAGCCTGTAGATTGGCAATTTGCCTTTACAGACTAGCACGAGGTGACTACTATACCCACTCACTTTTCCTGGATTTCTCAGCATCTTCCTTCATGAATGCGAGAAGTTTCTCGGTTGGATCATTTTTACCATCGCCTCCAAAATATTCACAACTTTTGTGACTTGCTCCGCCACGTCGTTCTTTAATTCTTTTGCGTTTTTTGGACGGAACAAACAGATTTGCCCTAGATCGATCTTTCTCCTGTATTCATCCTCCTCAGAATCGTTTTCTTCTACATCACCCTCTGAAGTGTTCTGGAAACATGAGGATGTGGTTTTTGCTGCTTGAGGTCGATAGCTGAACAGCTTGATCTGGCTAGCACAAATCCTACTTTTATCAATGGGAATAGAGCATCGAACCATTTTCCCAAACTTTTATCTTCAATGATCGCTGTATGCCAGATTTTGTTTGGATAGTCAGCGCCACTTTCTTGCATGTACAAAAACACCATTTAAACTTGTTTCGGACCTGCTTGATGTTGAATGGAAATAAGGCCTGTCTCTCCTTTATCTTTTGCAAAACGATCCGATAAACATCGGTGTTCTTGGCCGTCTTGATATTTGTAAATATCAGCGTTTGCTTAAACTGTTCGCTGTTGGTATGATGTCAACCATGTCATCCAAATGTTCAGATGTCCACATTGGTCTTCTCCCGTTATTGATCTTTCCACTTTCCCCTTCAATTTGTTTGATCGGTTGTTGTTTTGGTGTGAAAAAGCAATCGTTTGCAGTAGCTACGATACGCAAACATGTTCAATCCAATCGTCAGTTTCTTCGTCTAGTTCTGACACAGAACACTCTGAACGGTTACAGACTATGTCCTTACAATCAATACATCTGTATTTTGTAGCTAGGGCACAAAATTTACAAAATTCGTCTTTGCTCGCTCTTTCAGGCTTATGCCGTTGTGAGCAAATTAGCAAAATACGTGTGTAAGCATTTCCACATACACTGACTAAAGCAAGTTCTATCCCCTTGGGCACAGAGATCACAAAAAACAATATGCAAAAGCCTTAAAAACTTCATCTGAACGCATAACTTAGGCTTCGTATAGTCCACGAAGCAAAAATGATTGGATCATAATGGATAATGTGGTACAAAAAACAAATGTACAGTATGCATTTTATACGAGTCAGTTTTATTTGTCGTCTAAACTGGTGTCGCGCTTCAGGGGCGGATCCAGACCGTATCAACCGTATCAACTGATACGGTCAGATTTTCCAACTAAATATAGAACGTAGAAATATGACTACAAAGCCGCAAGTAAACATTTCAAACGTTACCGACTACAGCTGACTGTTATTTGTGCAAACAACATCAAGTATTTATAATTTTAAATCTTCGCTAGTTGTATTCTATACGGCCCGTAAAAGTAAGCCACTGTGAGGCTGACAGTGGGCAAAAATAAAGGGGAAACCCTTGGTGGGAAAACCCCGCAAATTGATCTTTTTTCGAAAGCGCGGCGCGCTGTATACATTTCACCGATCGCTTACCGAGGATGTACCGAGGGCAGTCCGGAAGAAATGCGCCTACAATCATGATACGGTCTTCGATATGGTCAGCACCATTTTGTTACTAAAGATAGTAAATCACCGTATCAAAAATGTTTGGAATGTTAAAATCACTGCATCAAGCCAATGAGAACGCGCCTTAGGTTAGCTGCTTGATACGGTCTGATACGGTGGGCCTAGTAATTTGCATTTTGAATTGGCATTGTTGATTGGTCAACTTGGACGTGTGTTCGTGACTGAGTTTGTCAGTCGTAATGATTAACCTTTCGTCATGGCACTTGCCGAATTAAGACGGATTTTTGAGCGCGTTTACGCCAAGCATAATGTGACGGCTGAACTAAAGCTCTTTCGAGAAAACTGTGAGGGTATTTTACGCAGCAGCATAAGTGCTAAACAAAAGGAAGTTGAAAAGGGCACGGTAACCGTGAGAGTATGCGGATTCTCGAGGCTGCAGTTTCCGAAAGTTCTGCTGGAGAGATGTGGTGGACATGTTCCTGTCAGACAGAGCTTGTCGCAAAATTCGATAGCGTCGAATTTAATGTGCCGCGTCGATTAAAAACAATTTAGACGTCGCATTCCCGTCGAAAAAAAGGCGTCGCACTTCGGTGCATTAAATGCGACGAGTTAAATTCGACTAAAATGCGACGTCTAATCTAGGCCTAAGGCCTGTGTTAGACGTCGCATTTTAGTCGCGTCGAATGCAATTCAAACAATAGATAACGAAATGATAAACCTCTTTAAACTTCATTATCATCTCATTATCTATTGTTTGAATTGCATTCGACGCGACTAAAATGCGACGTCTAACACAGGCCTAAATCGTCGGGCTGGCTACGCCACTGAGCACCTCTGCCTCTGGGAATTGAAAATGGATCTTAATCCTTCATTTAAAATGCTAAAAGTAATTTTAGCAGAACTATGGTGCAAACCCGAACAATATTATATGCATGGTCGCGTTTTTTTTGAGACACCCTGTATAACGACATTTTGCGGAGTTAAATGACTTAAATCCTAGTTAACTCAGAAATACACGACTCTGATTAACGTACCATAATAAATGGTCGGCACCAGATCATAGACAACATACGCACATATATAAAACTGCTATATAATTATAACGGTCAGCGATGTTGCATTTGCATGATACTTAAATATAAATGTGGTCTTATCATACTTAAAATACTTTGTAAACGCTTTCAATTTATACAACTCAGGACGATCAAAATCTACAAATAGACTGTATTTACTGACCCACAATTTAATAATGAGTATTACCAAATGAATTGCTCAAGTCATTCACAGAGATAGATTTCTCAAACAACCTTTCCTCGTATGATATAATAGTTTGTTAGTTTTAATATTACGGATGAAGAGCCTTGTAATGTGGATATGCCATAATAAAATCTTTTATATTATTATTAATAAAGTTTTCATTATTATTATTATTATAACGTTAAAATTCATTATTATGGAAGTAAAGTTTCAGCAATATTTACAAATATTATTTCTTTTCATGTAATTGTAATATATCATTTTTACTTTATAACTGCTGGTATCACGGGAATTTTGCCCTCCCAGGAGATCCCCCCCCCTAATAAATTCTAAATTTTTGATCTAACAACAAAACAACTGCAAGTTGGAGAGTATTGGAAAATGTGAGCCTTGAATGGGTATAACATGTTGTACTCATACACACTAAGACATACTATTTAATTCATATTTTGAATTTGATCAACTCCATTATGTTTGTCAATACAATGAAAATGTGTTAACAGAGAACAAAAATCGCAAAGGAGAGGTAAAGTTTCTGAAAGGGGGCCAATTTCATAGGAATTTTATGTTCCCCCCTACATGGAAGGGTGATATTACAAGGGGGGGCGGGCAAAATTACTGGGACACCGGTTGGTGTCCCAGTATATATATATATATATATATATTATATATATATATATATATATATATATATATATAAATATATATATATATTATATATATAATATATATATATATATACACCCGTTTGCAAAAACGTTGGCCGCAGATAGATATATAGATAGATACCCAAATTCTAATTAGAATTGCATATGTTGTGTAATATGATTGAAATCCCATGCAAATGTAATCATATGCAATTCTAATTAGACTTCGAGTATCTATCTATCTATCTATCTGCGGCCAACGTTTTTGCAAATGGGTGTATATATATATATATATATATATATATATATATATATATATATATATAATATATATATATATATATATATTTATATATATTATATTATATATATATATATATAATATAATATATATATATATATATATATATACTGAATAAACAATACTAGTTTCTTCGATATCAAGAGCTTATCAGCTCAATAGGTTGATTAATTATTTGAAGATGGTACCTTCCCTTTCCCGAGTACCATGTTCAAATAATATATATATATATATATATATATATATATATATATATATATATATATATATATATAGAAGAATGCTTAGAAACTAATTTTACGCATTAATTAACCAGCAGTACTCTACCACTAACAAGTAAAATCGTCTGGTGTTTATAGATAGAGTAAATTCTAAAGTAGGCTGCATTTCCCACCGACGGGTTTAGCTCTGGCCTTGTAATCAGAAGAATATGCAACTTTATGGTATTAACAATGCACTCAAATGTACTGTTATACAGGTAGTACTGTTTATATTCAGGTTCCAGTGGGACATTAGATGAATTGTTGAAACTTGCAGGAAATTATCACCAACTAAGTCACAGAATGATCCACCAACTATGTCACAGAATGATTCATCAATATCCTTTGCAGGGATATAATATTTTGCTTTCTTTCGAGCCAATTTTCCAATTTTTGCGCGCTATTTTATTATGAAATCAAATTAGGGCACCCGCTGACCAATATATATAGCAGTTTCAGATATGTGCGTATGTTGTCTATTATCTAGTGCCGACCGTAATAAAAAATTAAAAAAATTCTATAGAGCCAAAAAATTTCTATTACGAAAAATCACGTTTTTTCATTTTTAATAATTTTGGCTCTATAGAATTTTTTTTAACTGGTTCAAATTTTCCATTTTTTTGTAAGAAAACTTTTTATAAAATAAAAAATTGGGGTAACCGAACTTGTTTTCGAGTTAAATGCGTGAATAGGTAAAATGTCGGCCATGTTGAATCGCCATTGTCACCATAACAACGATAATGACGTCATGCTTGTGGGCAATTTCTGACTGTTAGAATGTTGGTTAATATATCTGGGAAATTTCTTTTCCTTACCAAGAAATCTCGTGCTAAAATTCTAAATCAAAACCACAAGTTTTCAATATTTTAAAAAATTGTAGGGAGCCACCTTAAATGGCGATGGTTAGTGCAAATATTTAAATGGTTAAGTGCAAATACTTATTAGTTTGATAGATTTCGTATATTCATTTCGATCTCTGAAAGCAAAATTTCTTACTGCCTTTTAATAGCTACAAAATTTGACCCACACCGGAAGCAATACGGTATACTGTAGACGAGGCCTATACCTGGGCGGCGTTGCACAGATTGCATTGAGTGAACGCTACAAGGATATTCTAAAACTTACCATTTTTATTTCCAGTTTCAACTTTCTGCATCCAGCCGTGGAAATTTACGATGCTTTTCGTTTCGCATAACTTTGCTGATTTCAGGAGGCAGGACGTCAGTATCATTGCTATCATAAATTTAATAAACGGTGAGAAGTCCGCAGATTTTAAAGATTCGCAGAAACATCTGGTGTTTGCAGTTAATACAAACAATCAACGATGTGAATTCCATTTGAATGTGTCAAGTAACGCACTTGCAGTCAAGCTTTTAATTATTACGTTAACCTGTGAACTCAAATGCTGCTGGAACGTTAACACCACCATCTTTAAAATTGAAGGCAATATTCGGTGAAAATGGGAGTTTACCTCAAAGTCAAAAGGACGTGAGAGCAGTGGCGTAGCCAGCCTTACGATTTTGTCCCGCTATGTAAATTTTGAGTTATTATAATTATTCATGTTTTTAGAAATTTATTGTTTTCACAGTAAGTGAACACCAAAATATTAGCATAGCGGGACAAATCGACAGGCTGGCTACGCTACTGCGTGAGAGACACTCAACTTCCTTTCGACAGTGCAACATAGATACAGCTTACATCAACAATGTAAAAAATCGTTTGTTTATTTGTTATTCTATCGTGCCCATTCGAAAGATTTTAAATTTTCGTGTTAAGGAGAAATATATAAAGTCGATGTCAATTTCCTTTTTTTAGAGAACATTTTGTTATCGCGTAGGGGCGCTAATCGCTTAGAAGTGTTTTCCCTGCACCTCGGTAAAACGGGATCCGTAGATTCTGAAACTGTTACGTAATTGTATTTTACATACGTTACAGACATACATATTAGCGGTCCAGGATGCATGAAACTTACGATTTAGCCGCACTGTTCCAATTTTCTCAACATTATCAAGATAAGAGGAGTTTGATTCCGGGGTTAATGAAATCATACGACAGTCGCCGTTTACCTTGTAACCCATCTAGACAAATATTTTTTGCTTCAATGCTTGGTTCAAATGGAACGATATAACAGCTAGTGCAATGTTCGAAACTACAATGTGATGTGGCGTTTAGTTTATGTTTCCACACCAACGTTGAAATAATAATTATTAGGAAGAAATACTTACATAGATCGGCTTTGCGCCAGGGAGCATGAACTGGTTTTTCAAGTGTAAGGATACGTAACCTTCCTGAGAAATACTTGGGCTCGATGTCGTAACGCATTTGATGTTACCACCAAATGAGAGAAATACTGCGACAGGACAGTCACCACAATACGATCCAACGCATTCAACGTCGTAGAATCCTGGCACAAAAAAGGAAACAAGAAACAAGGAAGAATTTCTGTTTGGAATAAGACGCAATTTTCTCCAATCAAAATGCCTAAAGTTTTAATGCTTTTGTAAATATATACTTTTATATCGGAAGTAGTCAATATTTCTGTATCCATTCTGTTTTGGTTACTGAAATGAACTGTTACTGTTCCTCAAACAGCGACTCTAAGGCTCAATCATATGTAAATAAAAATCTCATGGCCATCCTCCGACTGTCCATGTCCAAGTTTTTTGCCCACCCCTGAATGTGATCACAATTTTGGCCGTTCAGTTTTTTTACTTGTTGGAAATAATGCAAGGCGTATATTGGAGTTGTCTGCGTGTTAATTTATACCCATTTCGTACTCACTGTTTGTGATCAACTGACGAAGTAGAAAATTGTGTTCAACTGATGAGGGGAAACACGATAAACACAGAAATGTTAGGTTTGACCCGAAACTTTTGCATAGCAGCAATACTTCATCTAACTACCTGTGATATTGATAGGTTGGGTTATTCGAGCGCTAGTCGTTGCTTCGCTTTTTCGTAGATGGAATCTTACTTCAAGTCGACCTGAGAGTGAAAAAAAGAAATGAACTACAAGGAATAGAACTTTGATAAAATTTAGCATTCCAGCTTCCATAAATAAACCAATTATTCTAACATTGAAAGAAATTTGTTATGACTGAACGTTGAAACATATATATATATATATATATATATATATATATATATATATATATATATATATATATATATATATATATATATATATACACCCATTTGCAAAAACGTTGGCCGCAGATAGATTGATAGATAGATAGATACTCGAAGTCTAATTAGAATTGCATATGATAACATTTGCATGGGATTTCAATCATATTACACAACATATGCAATGCTAATGAGATTTCGGGTATCTATCTATATATCTATCTGCGGCCAACGTTTTTGCAAACGGGTGTATATATATATTAATAATATAATATATTATATATATATATATATATATATATATATTTATATATATCAGTTTCTCTTACCTGGTAAAACCCAGAACAGTCTATTCGTATCAACAAGGCTTTGGTGAGCTCTGCCATCTTGTTCTATGCCAATGACAAGATTGTTGAACTGCTCAGAATACGTTGTTATTAACTTCACAAAATAGAATTGACATGCCTTCAATATTAAAGATGACGAGATGCGTCTCGTTAAAAATCTATAAAACAGCGAATTTACATCCTTGAATCAACTTTTATTAACATAACTAACTAGTCAAGCTGGATGCGCTACCATGATACGCTACCATCGACTCTGCCTAGTTTATGAAATCATACATAAATATTTTGATCTTTTATCGAAATGGACAATAGAATATAACTAAGTCGAATATAACTTATATAAGTCATATCTACCGACATTAATTGCACATTCATACCTGTAATAGGAAGACTTTTCTAGTAATAATGTCATGAAACTCTCAGTTGAATATCTTGACATAGTAACCGACATTTCAGCCTCAACATTTCCAGCCAAAGAAAAGGTATAGTTACCACTTTTGGAAGCCTGAAAAATTATAAAAATCACGTCTGTAATAAAAAGTCATGATTGAAATATCAATGTAATCACCTTGCAGCGGAATTATCCAGTTAAAAATAAACGTGACTGATGTCATTAAAAATTAATGAAATCATACCAGAAAGTACGCCCGAAATTCTCGTATGTAGCGAGGATACATCTTTGTGTACAAAAAGGATGATGCAAGATTATAAAATAATGGGTGGTTTGGGTAGCTTTTATCTTTCGCTAATATTTCCAGGATATTTTTAGTCCCTGAAGGCTTTCTCCAAAATGTACGCATGACACCCTGAATGTCCTCATAAGAATCTGCAATAACAATTGTGTTTATGAGAATAGGAAACGGGAAAAGAGTGACAAGAATTTCATCACACATTTGAGTACATTTAGTATTTCAGAGATGCAAGAGAAAGATTGATTCTGTTGCCCAGAAGAAGTGCGTACATAAATGCAAATTGCTTTAAATAGTTCTTTTGTAGACATAAAAACAATTAAATGATTATAAAAATAAATAACTTTCAGAATTTTAGAGGCTCGGGCCAAATTTCTCTTCTCGGGCCACAATAGACCTTTCCCTTTTCAGCTTTCAAGCGCGAAATGTGTGACGCTAGTTCAGTAGTTGATTATCAAAAAAAAAACATTGCCGATTCTTCTTGTTTCTTTGTTAAACGAAATCGTCCTTGAACATTGCAAAATCACAATTTAAATTGACCTTGATAATCAACTACCGCCACGCATTGCATACTTGAAAGATAAAGTCTCGTTTACACGTGCGATTTTTCTGCGATTTTATATGCAGTTTTCTCCTTTTGATAGATGTTAAAGAGTGAGCAGTTAAGAATTGTCTGATGTATAAGTGCTATTAATAGCACATCCGTAACTTATCCACTCGTTCACATCTATCTAAAGATGAAAGTCGCACACAAAACCGCAGCAAAAATCGCACGTGTAAACGAGGGCCTTAAATATAAAAGGGAAAAGGACTATTCGCCAGCATAAAACGTTACAAAAATAGTTTAGTTGGACGAAACTTCGGTGGCGTTCGCAAAATCTTTTGGGGAATGAAGCTTTTTGAGAGGTTTGGAAGCATTCTCCCTCTAAAAAATTGAGATTATTTACCGGCCCCATAGATTCGAACGTCACAAAGCTTGACTTGTTGATCTTGGGACATAATTCTTACGCGTCGACTTGATAGAGGTGGTTCGTAAATAACGGGCGTCTCTACGGTATCCATGTTGATCTTTTTCACATGGGTGTTGAAATCCTGGTTTTTTAGGCTCAACAAGAGCGGGGCTTTCATATTTTGGTGTTTACTGGGGGGATATTTTACTTGTACCATGTAGACGTTTGTAGCTTGTGACAATTTCACTTCCCACCAAGAATATTGGGAACGCTGGAAGAACACAATAAAAACGTTTTTAATATTCTTGCGTTAAGACAGTCTTGGACAAAATTTTGCGGCGTATTTTTGGCCCAGGAACTAGTCCCTAACCGCTGCTAATCTTGTTGTTGTTGTTGTTGTTGTTGTTGTTGTTGTTGTTGTTGTTGTTAGGGGGCGACGCTCTTTAAAAAACCCTAAGGCTCTATCATTACTTGTTTGACCGGAATGAAACTTGGCACAATTATTCTAAGCAATATTCCGCATCGATTGACGGAGTTCGAATTTTTACTTTTGACCGTTGAAGCAAGTTACAAGCAAATTCGCTGTAATTCTCTGCCATAGCATGACAGGCATGCGACAGAAATAGTTGCCAACGTTGCAGTTGTCAAAAATTACATCTAACATGGATTAATGACAATGCTGAAAACTGACCTTTGCAGGAAATTGAGTTAAGCTGCATGTATGCAAAAATCCGTCGACTGCAAATTTAGATTTAAAATGCGAATAGGTTGTAGATTGTTGGCTGTCCGAGTTGTATGCACGGTTCTCTAGAAAATGACAAAATCGTATATGCTTAAACTGGTTCTTTGCAAGGGGATATAAGATATGTATTTCTAATGCTGCCAGTTTGAAATTGCTAGCTGATTAGCTGATAGCTGATTTCTAGCTTTTAGCAATTTTGCCAAAGGTTTTCTGAAATAATTATTGTTCCTATATATTTTCATATTCATTTTATAGAAACACTCCGTGGGTGTCATTTATTTTTCCAAATATTTGAAGACAGGGATTGTTGGATCTTAGAAAAAGGTTTTTATATTGATGTGGACTGAAAAACTGCTAATTCTTACACGAGAACGATAAAGAAATATAATCGCGCATATCTTATTATTGATCTGTTCTAATATACGTACCCTCCTTATCGTGTATTTGGATCAAAATTAATGGCAAATAATAACTTTTCAGCCGGGAAGGAGCATTTGAGGACAGGGAAACTATACGTATCAGTGCGATCAACTTACTGCTGTGCTTTTCGCATAAATGAAGACTGACGTATGCCAAATAATTTCGAACGCCCATAAGTCCCCACTCGTTTCTATTGCTATTCCAAGCTAACAGAGCGAATTCGTTGTGATCTCCCAGTAGACCATCGCTATCGTTATATATCTTTCCATCCGTCCACATCCATTTGCCATCTTTTCTTGACAATCCGATAGTAACATGTAAGATTTCAATTCTTTTGATTTGAATTCGGTTCAAATATTCACCAACCAGGTGCATGGTATTTGAATGAAGTGAAGCTAAATAGCTAAAATCTTGCAGACACCTCGCTTCGGCTCCACGGGGATAATCTGCCTCACATATAAACCAAAGACATTTTTTTGCGATTCCTAGATATCCCGGAGGGCAATGTCCATTATCTAAATTGAAACGATACTTGATATATTTCAAATATGTTACCGACAGTTGCATGACAGGTGAGAAATATGTCGTAGAAAGTCTGAGTATAATTGTATAGAGCAACATGAGAATGAAAGGGACCAACAAACATTTAAGATATTTTGAAACAGCAATAGCTAGTACTCATTTTTCGCGACGATTGGGCAATTAAAGTATCGTGGTTTTCTAACCAAACGATTATTTTAATCGCCGGGAAACTCCTTTACGGATATTCTTGCGAAAAATTCTTGAAAATATCCGAGACAACCCAATTACCTGTAAAATGTTCATGATTTTTTACATATACCACTTTCCCAGTCCAATTCCTTTCTGGAGGCGAGCTGCTGAACTCTGATATATAATCTCCGTATTTATCTTTATCGACTTTATAATAAATTGCCGATGCATCCAGATGCCGCGTCATACTGGCGTAAAAATACCCAACTAAATACCCCAAAGAATTGTCTGTTTTCTCACTCAATGCCATGTGATGACTGTTGCGGTAAATGAAGAATGGAAGAGGATACTTGTGAGTGGGAGTAATATGAGCAGTAAAGCGAGAGGTTGGATAAACATTGCACGATCTTCCATCTTTCCAGATTTCGTATTCCTTTGGAAACGTTTTCCGAGTGGATACAAAGAAAATTTTCTCCATGTCTATAAGGAAAAAAAGGCATAAAAACTACTTTGCAGAAACGCTTTTCAATTTATTTTGCGAAAACATTGTTTTATTTGAATCGCTGTAAAACTGTCAACATATTTATTTACGTTTGAAAAACATGTATTTCGTCTCGGTTTTTATTCAACAATATTTATCTCACCTTCCGCGAATAATTAGTGCAATAATTATTACAATAATAACTACAATAACGTGTTGTTTTTTTAAAAATTTCATGACAATTAACTCACCATCGCTTTTGCAATATTTAAAATCTGTGCCAAGAAAAATGTTTGCGATAAAAACTTCATTTTGAACCAGATTGAAATCTATTACAACCTGAAAATATTTTGATATTATAAGATTATTTTTTTATAAAGGACTGCAGGCCTTTTAAAGTGTTTATATAAAAAGTTTAAGAAATTTGCAATACATTTTGTTTTTGAAATCATGATGGATTTTTTAGGCTTTAAACTTACCGGGCATGACGTCAAATCGGGAAATGCCAATCAATTTGCTCGAAATTTCTGATTTGACGTCATGTCCGGTAACTTTAAAGGCTCACATAGACAGGACGCGAATTGGCAACGTTTTTCATTTTTCAAAATCAAATAAAATTTAACCTATCATAATATTCTTGTATAATAACATAAAAGTAATACATTTTGACTGCTCTGGCGTCAATCGATTCCAAATTTTGCTTCCAGAACTTAGTTTATATTCTTCTAAAAAATCAAAATTCGCGTCGCGTTGCCGCATCGCATCCGGACTGTGTCGGCCTTAAAAGCCAATAAATCCATCAATGCATTGCAGAGTTTTTTAAAATACCTTAAACTGTTTATATATTCAAAACCCGCAACCATAAAATAGGCACTTTAAAGATGCTTTGTGATTCCAAAAGGCATAGGAGTTGAATCGTATTTTATGTCATACTATTTTAATCATATGTATTAAGTCATTAGATTGAGTAATTAACAACCTGTGTAAAACCACTGCTGATATTTAACTCAATTTTTAACGTTTTCCAATTTGAATGGCCATAATACACCAATTCATCGTTCACAGGTAGCAACTGCTTGCTGTTAGCGTCTTTCACGTATACAAATATTCGAGATTTATCCAAAAACGACGAACGGTCGAAAACGTAATACTGCAAAGTCAGGCAGCCTTTAAGTGCGGTGATTGTTGGGCTTTGAAGATTAACGCGCTGATTGGCGTCAAAAACATTACCGTACTGTTTCAGCTCTGCAAAGACGAGAAAAAGTGTGAGCAATGCTAGGAATGGGCGACTTGGTACATCTTGGTGGAAATGAAGAATGGCGATAGTAGTTTGTAACCAGAATGGTAATACTGATTGGTTACAGGGATGGTGATGATGAATAATGAGACGAATGGTGGTGATGAATGGTAACAGGACTGATTATGAGGAATGGTAGCATGATGAATACTAACAAGAATTGCGATAATTAGTGGGGACAGAAAAGGTGTTGACGAATGGTAACAGGAAGGAAATGAACCACCACTAGTTTTCTAGTTTGCTTTAGTGTTTTTAATGCAATATAATGCACGTGCGTACCTGTGTTATATTTAATTCGCGTTGTTCCTTTTAACTTCCAACCGCAAGTACCAGTATCAAATGAACAGTTAAAGTTTTTGTCTGAAACGTACATGCATGCACTGACATAATTAACAAAGAAAAAATATTAGAAAATTTTTTTATTTTTAATTTTGATAATGATCTTGATGGAAATTATGGTCAAATGTTTATTAGTCAGGGCACTAATCGAAATGATTTAAAAGAGCTTTAAAGGCCTTACTCGCTTCAGAAAATAAAAATGATTGCCAAGAATATAACTTGACTCTATGAAGCCTGCATGTACATATAGCCGCGTTTTTGAATGAATTTTGAAAAACCTTTAGTAGTGTTACTAACCTTCCGGCGTCGACACACAAGTTTCGTTTTTAAATGAGATATCATCTATGGCAAAACTAGCTTGTACTTTAAAGGTTGCAACCGCGCCGAAGATTATTATCTAGAGGGATATATAAATTTCAGCTCTATGCTATATACAGCGGGTTTTCCAGTGATACGCAAAATTCATTCAAAATTTGATTAAGTTACGTATTTTTGTGAAAAATTCTCACCTGGTAAACATCTGTCCTATGGAAGTCGAAATAGACTTGTGCAAAATTCCATTTGTGGCCATAATTTCCGTATTTTTTGAGCACTAGTTTTTCGTTCGTCGAGTTACGTTGTTTGGTTAAGATTTGTATGTATC